>NC_088101.1:20242109-20553828 GCF_036370855.1 Dromaius novaehollandiae | reverse complement strand
TTTTTTGTGGGGAAGTTGTTTAGTTAAGTTCTAGATACCATTAGCAGTGCCTCGTTGACACCACTCTTAAGTTCACAACCATCTTGCCAGCATCAGAGCCCTGCTCTGCCTCCAGCTAGGCAAGCTGGGTTCTGTGTACAACACTCCTCTGCTTCTGCGATTTTAGCTTTCTCAGTAATTCCGAAATCTTGTCCATGCAAAGCTTAAACTATCTCCCCGACGGGCTACTGGCTCAGTTGGATGCGACTGCTGAGACGTATACTGCCTCAGATATAATGAGAGCCGTTACTGTGCACAGGACTGGTCTGAAGAAAGTTTAGAGCTGGACTGTGATAATTAGACCAAAATCAAGACTTCTGGGCAAATTAAGGGAAGCATCTGGATTTAATTGTCACAATATCCTTAAGTCTTATGCGAATGACCAACTCTTTCGCTTTTCAAGTGAGTGATCCCCTCTGCAGCTGTCTTCGAGTTTGTACCCACTAGCAGATGAAGGAACCTTGCCATATACTTTACATAAAATACTCTTTGAGAGACAAAACCTGTGCAGGACTTAGTTGCACGTAGTCCGTATACCTTTGAGCTGCAAGCTTTTTTCCAGTGAAATCTAAAACCTTGTGGTAGGTGCCTCGGCTTCTCATACAATACAGAGAAAGATTTAATGTCTCACCTCTCACCAGAATAGGCAGGCCCAAGGGCAGGGAACCGTCCAAAAGAAACTGCCTATGCGATCTTAGAAACATATAGCAATGAAATTATTACATAGGTCTCTAGAGCCAAGAAACACAGAAATGATGAGCTCATGTGAACGTACATGTGGAGGCTGTGATGGCACTAGTTTGTCTTCATTAGCTCCAGCCCCCTGCCAAAACACTGGCCGTGCTTGTGGCACCGCAGTGGGAGACAAGAGGCTTCTGGAGGAGCTAAATCTCACTCCATTGCTGCAGCAGGCAGGAGCAGCCCTGGCACTGCACTAAACTCACAAGCACCCACATAAAGCTACATTTTGGATGACAATACCCCCGGGGTCTGGAAAGCACCTTCCTCTTTTCTCCTCGCCCCAGACAGCACACGTACCAGACTCTTGTGCTTCCCATAATGACAGATATCTTAACTCCCTTGGAGTAAATATCCACCCACCTGGCATTTACAGTCCGAGAGGCGGCATCTCAACCTTCCCTGGTACACAGACAAGCAGGGCTCACTCCATTCTTTTGTTCTATTACTACAACCCAGGCATTAAAGCGCTAATTCAGATTCATTTTCTGCTAAGGCACAGAATTACTTTCTCCTTGCAGGAAGAGATCCAAATGTCTAAAAAAACAAGTGATAGACCCTTTCTGAAGGGTCTTTTCACCCCGGGGTTTTAACGCTAACACATCAGGGCAAAGAATGAAGGTTTGTGCCAGAAAGGTGTCGTGCTAACAGGAAGGATTGCGGCCATCTAGCTAACAGCTATTGCACATAACTGGCAGCGGTGCAAACCTGCAGTTTTTTTGCAGATTCACAAATAACGTCTGAATTTTAATCCATTACTGTTTGTTAGGCAAACAGCTTTCCATCTGAATTAGGTTTAAATCATGCTTTGAAAACATCACAATTATTATTTCGCTATAAGGGAATATGCACTGCCACAGATATACACAAGCAAACATTCAAAAATATGCATCACTGAAAATAACCCCACTAACTCCACTCTCATATTAAACTCTCATATTAAACTGCTAGTAGAACTTACATAACTTTCATACATACCAACTTCACACAATCTCTAAAGTGATTGCAAAAATCTGTATCTGCATGTAACTAGCAAAAGATTAATAGACAGTTCAATTACTGAAACATATCCAACTGGATGAGGATCTATCAGTAACAGATTAACCAGACTAATGTGTGCGTAACAGTCTCGCTGTGGTACGTTACCACTGTTAGTTTCAAAGTTCACATATGAACTTTTATTATTCTGGACAAGTGGTGTATGAATGAAGTCTGAACAAAAGAATTTACGGGAGAATAAGGTAAGTGACAGCAGATGAAATGAATCTAAGGATTTAAGTCTAGACTGCATATATGAAAAAAGGGAAAAAAATCCTTAATGATGATAAAAAGCAGTACAGAATTAAAAGAGGAATACATGAGTGCATGTCCATCTAAAGTCATATTATTATGTTACAGAGAATGAATATAAAGCACATCTAGACTGATGAATTACTGAAGACATCCATTTAAATAAGGTGCCTTTTTGTTACAGGGAATACACTGGTATTCCCTTTTTAAAAAACAGGGAACTGATCATTGAAATATTCTTGCTTCGTACACTGTGAATTCTGTAAGGAAAATCATCATGTACAGAACTCAATGTTGCCTGTAACAAAAATATGTTAATTAAGTAACTCTTTCATGTTTGGCCTCTTATTGAAATTATTTCAAAAGATTGATTTGGGCATGGACTTAATATGAGGGAGAAATCTTGAACTGCACATGCAAGAATCTAAATAAATTAAATAATCATAGGCAATCCCAGGATAATTCTAAAGTTATCCATGATCTCTTTAAAACTACATACATAATGGTTTAAATAATCTTTCCAAAGTTTCAGGCGTCACTGATAACTTAAAATCAACTACTTATTCCCCAATATGGGCTTCCATCTCAAACATCTCTGAATTTATTTAATCAACCAATATTCCTGCTAGACAACTTATGTGCAGCAAAAACCCTTCAGATACTAGATTACAGAAAAGAAGGATGAAAAAGAACGAGAGGGTTTATTTATAACTAGTTATAGTAATTGGAAATAATACTCACCTATCTCTCCTGTCTATCCACCAGTCTATGCTTTCCTTTCACAGTAGGTGTGCCATAGCAGTCTAAAAGAGTGTAAAAATTTCCAGAGTCTCAGTTTGGACTGGGGTTAGAATCTGGAGCATTGGCTATTTCAGGTCTTCTCGTTTCATTAAAATAAACTTCCTATAGCTTTCTGCATCAGAAAACCCTTTTCGATCATTATCTATTTCAACTTTTATTTGTAGCTGAAGACAGACATACTCTAAGCTGTTCTCTGCTGTGAAAAAGTGCTTTATACAAGATAAGCTGCTTTTCCCCGACCATTCTTTTTTTTTTTTTTTTTTTCCCCCTTCAAACAGGTAAAGATTTACTTCCTGAAACGTGGTTGCTTCATAACAGCACACATTTTTCACCATTCTCTTCTCCTTCCCTGGTTTTTCTCCTTTTCATAGCCATTCCCTGCATGTCATTGCTCCTCTCCTCAGTTGTTTCCCAGCTCCTCCTTTCCCTCCATTCTTTGTTGCATCTCCTTAGTATGCATTTGCTCTACCTGTTCCTTAAACTCTTGTCATATCTGACTTTTTCCCAGTTCTTCCAGTGTAGGCTCTACGCTGATCATCGCCAATTAGGCTATGGTCTCATAGCTGTGACACCTTCCAAGCAGTCCCACTATCCCTCAGCAGTAGGCTGAAGAAGGACACCAGATGAAGCTCTGTCCTTGGATCAGACAGAAGTGTATGTGTTGTGCTGATTGTTTATCTACGCTGTGCCCTCCTTAAACATTTCAGGCAGGAAAAGGCAATCAAAACCCACCAAATTTTTGCCATTCTTGTACTTTTTTTCCACAAAAGTACACATTTGTGTACTTCTTTTCAGCGCTGCTAGCTGAAACAGCTCATGCTATTTGTTTTTCACTTGATGACAGGTTTGTGGATAAAAGCATACACAATGGCAGAGAGCAATGAGATGACCATCAACCTTCTTCTGCTTGGAAGAACTCAGACCGGTAAAAGTGCTGCTGGAAACAGACTGCTGGGCAGCTACGACTTTGAAAGTCATCTCTCCCCAAGCTCTGTGACTACATGTTGCAGTCTTGGACGCAGCAGTGGTATTTCAGGGATTATACGAAGAAACGGCGGTGAGCTAGCTCTCCGTGTTCGAGTACTTGACACTCCAAGCTACCCTCACAGCAGTCTGAGCAAAGAGCAGGTGCAACACAAAGTGAGAACAGCCTTGGCTCAACACTTCAGAGAAGGCCTACATCTAGCTCTTTTGGTCCTGAGGGCTGACCTGCCTCTGTGTCCCGGTGAAAACGATCACGCAATTCAGTTCATCCAGGTAACAACAAATAAATAAAGAAACAGACGTCTCTGCCATAACTGCAACTCTTTTGTCTTCAGGTAAAAATAGATGACGGCTATGGAAGTTAACTGCTTTACTTGTTCCTCTATGGAACTCTGGAAGAGTTAACTGCAAAAGTAAAATAGAGAAGTACAACTGAAAACTGGAACACTTTCCAAGCCAGAGGTCAAAACATATTCCATTCAGAACTCCAATCCTGCATGTCATAGTTACACTTACACTAAATCTGAGAAAAGAGAGGTAAAAACTGGTATTTATTGTACTTGGACTCTGCATAAAGGAATTTAGGAATCTAAATCACCTATTAAAATAAGCTTTTCTCTCAGGAGTTACATAAAAAGTTTATCATGGCAAATCTAGCTCTGCTAAGGAGAAGTGCTATGTGAAGTAAAAGTCAAGTTACCTCACTCTACTATACTTTGCATAGGAAAGAATACTGACCAAAGCAGAGAATGATGGGTCCGAAACCATGCAGAAGATCTGTGACTGGGACAAAGGTTTAGGTCACTCAGCAATCTGTCCTGCACTGTCACTACCGCTGCATCTGCTCAAGAGAAATATAACTAGAAAGTTACCGTAAGTTTACTTTGGCTAAGGAAAATTTCTAGCATAACTGACTGAAAGCAAGTATTTTGAATTTCTGGGGCAAAATATTTTTGGAAGTGGATGAGATATGTAGGAGAAAGGGACACAGAAATTGGAATGGCTTTCTTGTACTTCTCAATCAGAAACTTCTCATTTCCATGAATACACTTTGAAAAAGAAGGCAGCAAAGGGATATATTGTTCAGTTCATCTATCTGATCAGACACGCCAGGCTCATTCATATGATTTACAAAGAAACAAAGCGTTTCCTTCATTATTCTCAAAGTCTGCACATTACACTTCAACACAGCATCTGTGTATTATAGGAATGAACTTTCTAAAAACTTGTAAGACTAGAAGAGACTTCCTGGTCCATCAAATCTTATCACCTGCTGCAATTGGCAAAGTACAGCCATACAAATAACTTTCGAAACGTGAGTTGTTCTTCCTTTCCTCCCGATAATCCCCTGCTGGTAGATGAAACCTTGCTTTTCTGATATTTAAAAACTTGGTTCTAATTTTCATCACACTTTTACTCATTGCTAGTTTACATACATTTGTTCTCAGCATCACTCTTTTTCTTATGTAGTTCTTCATCTATCTATACGCCATGGTATTTAAGAGAAAGCAGTATTTTCTCAAATATTTTTACTCTGAGCCAATGAAAAAGCATCATGCTCCCCATTTGAGATGCTTTTGGATCAAGTCCATCTGGGAATTGAAAGTATAAGAGATGCCCGAATACATTTGCTCTTTAAGTTTGGCTTAAAAAACCCCTACTAGAAAGCAAATAAAGCATGTTAAAAAACAATGAGAAAGCAACCCTGTTAATTCTCTTTCAGGATTGTAACTGGCTCTCAGCTTATGTAATGGTTGCCTTTTTAGCCGTTTTCCCCTTAAAAGCCCAGATGCTATAATAATATCATTAGCCACAAACAAATGGGACAGGACAGCTAGTGGGGGTCCTGGAAAATAAACACTAATGGTTATTTGTGAATATGTCATTTCAAAAAGAAACTAGCACGAGGACCACCTTTAGCTATCAGCAGTTCTTCCAATAATTCTCTGCATATTAGGGATGGCACATTGATAATCCGCACACACTACTGGTATTTAAATCTCTCTGCATTTTTTATTTCATAGCCTAATAAATCGAGAGAGTGGCAAGGGATCAGATACTGACTTGGGGAATTAATGTTAGCACTGACTTACCTGAATCCTGAGCAAATCAAGGCATTTTTCTCTCCTCCTAAAACCAATACCTGAACACTTCCTTCGACAGCATGACCATTTGTTTTTATATACTGTATTTCCCCCCCCCCCCCCCCCCCACACACACAGTTAGCAGAAGGCTTATTGTGAGGCTAAGAGTTATGCCAAAATATAGTATTTGTTTTGTAGGGAAAGGCTTGATTTTTTCATCCCTAGTGTCCAAAACAGATTAATTGCTATCAATATATTAGGTTCCTCTAATTCCCTAAATTGCTTAGAATAGGAAGACATCCTTTAAAGTGGTTTGAGAAACCTTATTTAGGTTGTATGGTTGTTCAGGCCATAGCAAGATGGACTTTATTACTAAAATAGGTTTACTGTCACACACACAGGAGTTAGCACGATTGCAACTACAGTAGCAACTGAAAAATTAAAACCAACTCTTATTCATATGAACATTTTCTGTGCACACTAATAAAAAAAGCAGTTTCTTTTCTCCAGTCCCTCTCCATCAGATGAACCACATCAATTAAATACAACCTCTGCATTTGATTTGTATCTTTTCTTAATTGCTAAGAATAATTACAGTTTTACGGGATACAGCTAGATTGCAGATTGGTGCTACAAACAAATTCACAATTCATTTTTTCAGCACATAGTGATTTTTAAAAGCTTTTTTCAAGAGCTGAACAAGAAGTGTAGAAATATAGATAAGTGGAAAACCACTGATTTAAACTACTTGAAATTCAGGTTTTTTTGCAATGATGTGTGACTTAGCTACACAACATCCATTTTCCTTATTTACATAGACTTTTTTTTAAATTCAAAAAACTCTACTAACATCTGTATTAAGAGAATAGAGAGCTGCCTGAACAGCATGACCATCTATTTCCACTAAAAGTGATTGTCAACGTCTTTGAAGGTCAAAACCCCCAGATATTTCAGCAACTCAGATAGCATGAGCTGGACTGCTGCCATGAACAGAACACACTCTTCTGTTAATACATAAGTATATGAGCTGGGAGCGGGGAAAAGAAACAAGAAAAAATAACTATTTTAAATTTGTTTTTCATTATAGGAACTTCTGGGTCCCACATGGAAAGATTTCACTGCAGTTTTACTTACTCATGCAGACAAAGCAGAAGAGGCTGGATTCAGTGAGGATGCTTACTTGCGCAGTGCCTCAAGTACCCTGTTGTCACTTTTGAGCTCAGTACAGCACAAATACATTTTCCTAGACAACCAGAAGAGCATAATTAAAGAGGAAAGAGCTATCATCTTAAGAAAGCTCTTGAACTTTATAAGAAAAAATAATTATCAACTGCTTCTACTAAAACACACAAGGGAATAAGATTAGCTTTCAGGTGATCATTTATCTATTTTCTATCATACATAACATTTAATAGAAATAAAACCCTAAAAGTCAGCAATAAGGACATTCCACACCCATACCAAATATTTTCACCTTTTAACATACAGTTGGAAATCTTTCTTTAGTATACCAAACTAACTGCCTTTTGTAGAGTACCTTGTACTGCTGCATCCAGAATCCTAGCTTCAACTACAAAATCAGATCAAGGTAGAACTCTAAATCATGCTCATAATACGCGTGTAGTTGCAAATGAGACTTTACACTACAGCAGATTTGTATATTGTCATCCATACAGAACACAGATCTGGAAAAAAAAGTAAAACATGCACATGATTTTAGATGGGGCTGTGGCACTGTAAGGGGAAAGGGAGCCTCTTAATTTAGTGCTCAACTCTGTAAGCTTTCAAGCAGAAGTTTCTCTGAAGCCCAGAGTTTGTCAAGAGTTTTCCTATATTAAAAGCTAGGAGTTATGTAACAATATTTCCCTACCTTGATTCAAAATTAATTAGAATTGAGAGTTTAAACTTCAAGAATTTTGTTTAATAAAACATTATTGGATATGCAGTTTACAAGGCAGTAAAAATAGCTCCCATGTGCTTAATATTATTTGGCACATTTGAAAAAACTAATTACTATTGCTTATTCCCAGATGCATGAAAAAAAAAGCACAGTTAAGTATATAGGCACACACAAAACTCATTCCAAAAAAGGAATCTGTTATCTCTTCTTTTATGCCTGTTCCTTTTAATTTTATATTAATGTCATTTTGTTTTTTCTCCCAGCTTACTGGACGAAGTTCAAAGCCTGGGAAATTCAGAGGGACTAAGAAATCCATTTATTTCATTTCAGTGGTTAGAAAAGTGCTTACTGTTTCAGTGGTTAGACAGCAGACAGTTAAACACTAGATGCTAAAACATCTGAACTATCTCTAAATTATTACTTAAAAGGCTTATTGTAAATTGATCTAAAATGGTTCTTTTCAAATTATTAAGGGTCAGGAATCATAAAAAGTAATTTGAAGCTATGACCATACTAATTGTGACTACTTGTACTATATTACAGATTAATTCAAACTGTAAGAACCGAGGAAGCTATTTCTTTTACACTACAGTATCTCTTGTACAAAATATTATTGCTTATAAAGACTTTAAAACCAAAAATCAATTTGTCTTATATCTGTTTCTGGCATTGGCAGAATTTTTTTTTTAATTTACTAACTATTTGGCAATCTATTCTCTATATTCACTACTTATTAGTATTATTTGTCATTTAAAAGGAAATCTCTAGGTAGAAAAGGTGAGGCCCAAAAACTACACTAGCAAAGTGACAGCTTTGATTTTATTTAAATTACAACACTAACTGTGGAAACGTAAAAGTATGTCCATTTGCGTATCTTAAAGCATAAAGAGCCATACTTTAATCTTCATATTAGTGAAGTCTGCAGACTACTCAGACAATACAGCCAAGAACAGAGCTGCAAAGGCTTTTAATATCTGAAAAGTGTTTGGGAGAAGGGGAGTGAAACTATGGAAAGATGACAAGAGGAATAAAGATGATTGTGGTCTTCAGCAACCAACTGTTGGTCAGTCTTGCACCTCTTGAACAGAGGTTAGCACACAAGGAATATGGCAGAAAGTTTTCCTTCCTGAGATGGTTTTGTTTACTAGATCCTCCAAACCTTTTAGCGGTCCAGAGAATTTATTTGCCTGCCTCATGCACCCTCTAGTTCTACCATGAACAAGCCTTGGCAATTAAGTCTTAAATACTAAATAGTTAATGACTGTTGATAATACTTAACCTCAAAGACAGTAAGCATGGGTAATGAGTGAGGTGTGAAAATCTTGCAGGCATAACACATTCAGTATCTCTGATAAAGGAATCAAACTAAAAAAAGGAATTAGCCATGCATTTGGGAGGGGCAATATATTCATGTCTTTATTGTGCTTGCATTACTTCCCATTTCAACATCTGAAAAACCTTCTAATAACCATTTATTTAATTCCGCTGTTTGCCATGGTCTCTGCACGGCAGACTCCTTTCCCTTTCACTTCAAATGGAACTCCTTTGTACGTAGCAACACACTGGTCATTGGTATGAAGGTCTGGTTGGATTTGCTCCCAAATCTTCTTCTTGGGATTAAGTTCCTTCTCAGGATCTCCTGTTTAAAAACAGAGAATAACCTAATAGCACACAATACAGAAGGCAGGGCAAGAGCTACATGTACATACATGTCTGTGAGAGCACACATAGTATCACTGCACATAAACTCTTACAGGGAAGAATATTAACTGCAAGTCTCAAAGTGAAAACTTTAATCTTAACTGTATTATAGGACTAGGAAATGTCTCTTGATCCTCTCTCTAAATGATGATCTTTCAGGGAAAAAAAGGGTTGTAAGCAGTTAACAGACCACAAATCCTGTCAAAAGGAAGGAATCAAACCAGTGCTATTGTTGGATTACAAAATTTAAGAAAGACCAAAAGGATTCCTAAGAATTGAGCAGACACTGATCATAAAAGCACATTACTCGCAGAGACACAGGTTTATCTGAATCGTAAGTTTAGGAATTAATAACATTTCAGAAGTAATTTGCATTAAGTGAATTATGGTAGGTACCCTTACAGCTGAGAAATATAGAAGCTGGACAAGAATAGTCCAATGTTATGGTGGTAACACACAATTTGAGTCCTAAGTTTCAACATTGTTCTGCTACTTTCTGAACCATTTAGAGACAAGCTCTGAAGCCTAAAACAACTGTACTATTAGAGGCCAACTTGTACTTTTGGCCTCAGTCTCCACAAGCCTCAGTTCCTGGTTTTCATGTGTACACCGTGGTAAGCTATCTATCCCCCAGAGGTATCGAAAACCTAACTACATTAGGAAATCTAGCTACTTCAGGATCTTTAATGACCACAAAATGTAGCTTTCTTCTACTAAAGCTTTGAAATACTGTTAACAAATTATTCAGAACAGTGGAGTAGTTCAGAGTCAAAATATCCTTCCTATTTTTTTTTTTTCAAATAGGCATGAAATGCAAAATGGAAGTACCAAAAGAACTAATCTAAATGAGCTCTCTTGCTGTTAAGATTTATACTGGCTGCCAACATAATCTGGATAAAGCAAGACAGCCAATTCACTGTACCATTTATTTTCTTTTCCAAGGTCAAGTGAACTTCATTTCTAAATTCTAATAAAATGCAGATCCTCTTAAAGTAAAACAAGATTTCATGAAACAAAGTTACTTAATCATAATGCAGTCAAGTACTTTCAACCCTTTGTGTGTAACACACAGACAAGACAAATGAAAAAATACATGGCTTGTTTTAATATAATTAGGGCATATTTAAATCCTGCAAGGGAACCCCATTCAGTTTCACTGCTGATATAGAATATCAACAGAATATTTTTACTTGCTAGGAGTGCCACTTTGTCACTATTCTGCCAATATAACTGAAATCTTAAGTTTCAGGAAAAACAAGAATCAAATAATTTCTCCTAGACACTGAAATTTGTTAAGTAAGTCCATACATGATACAAACAGATCCCCTCCGAGATCTTCTCAAAGAAGCTACAAGTTTCTAGAGGAAAATGACAAAGTTTCTAGAGGAAAATGACAAGTACTCTCATCTTCCATTACTCAATCCCCCCAGTCACTCAGGCTGAAATCTGTAAGGCAACAGGGATTTTGAGATATGCTTTTCTAACAGTTGGCTGAAATCTGTTACTGCTTGGTGTATTCTTGTCTGGATGATCAACAGGTGGATAAGCAAAGTCCTGTGATTCCAACTGCCTTGTTATTTTTCCTCCTTTCAGCATTTTCAGTGATTCAGTCTACTCATGTCCGCAATGCTTGCAAAAGTAAGCTACTTTCAGCCTGTGGCTGGGTCTGTAACTTCTGTAGCTATCTGTATCTGTGCAAAAAAAAAAGCAGCAGACCAAATATCTCTGTTAAGCAGGCTAGCCTTGACAGAGCAAGATTCAATAATGCAGTCAAGTTATTTCACCACAGCAGTGTACTTAATATTTAAAAGAAAAACACTACCACCATTAATAACCTAAATACTCAGAGTTAATTGGGCACTTTCACAAAACCAGGAATCCTGTTCAATACTAAAGTTCATGAACAAAGACAGACTTGGATTTAGACCAAAGTGAATATATACAGACTAATAAAATCATTAAACGGAATGTTAAACGATCCATCGTGCATTTCCTTCCCCCTCCCAAAACACTGAAAAAATTCAATTGCTTTTCATAAGACCGAAACCTGACTTTTATTATAAAAAACACGTTCTGCATGTTAATAAGTTTCTCTGGAATCTCATGTCAAGCTCCCTCGGGATCTGTGGTGAGCTCATATTAGATTAGCATAGGCACCAATTTTAAATACTACCAGAGCTCTAAGCTGTGCAATTTCTTTTGCCTTCCCCTCATCGCATTCCTTTCTCCCAGAAAATATTCTTTAGAAGGGTATCTATAAATAAAAAAAATAAAACTTGCAGTGATTCAATGAGCTTCCTGCCCTCTTTACATAAAAGAATAAAGAACCAAAGGTCCCAAATTTTATTAAACAGGCCAATTGGCCTAGCAGTTTAAATATGACAAAGAGAAGTTCTCCTAATAAGCAAGAAACCCTTCTACTATTCAGTAACAGCTCAGTAAATTCAGAAGAATCTATCTCAACGCAAAAGGAGACCAGAAGATATGATCAAGCATTACTAAAGCAGCTTAAGACAATACATACCAGTTTGCCCTTAAAAAAAGAAACAACAGCAACAACAAACAAAAAAAACCCCAAACGCAAAAAACTCTAGAACAGAAGTGTAACCTTAGGAGAAGTCAACATCACTTATTCCACTATGGAATATAGCTTCCACTGAAGCAAAACATCCATACGCCAAAGTTTTAATCAAAAAGAAATCTGCCATATACAGACCAACTGCATTTCAGGTTTAGCACCATTTATTTTTTAGAGCTAGTTATTAACTGAAATGCCAGGAATTTTTAGACCAGAACTAGTACTTAATCATATAACCTGTGCAACAAATTTGTGGTTCCTCTGGTATTTTTTGCATGGAAGAATTTTATCAAAGCATCAATTATACTGCTACTAGAAGGAAGATAAACTCCAAAAATTGCTGTCTTATGGCAATTATCGTGTGGGAAGATGCAGTACATATATACAGGGGGAAGAATTTTATTATGGCTTGTATGAGTCAGACTCATGAAGAGTCTCCCACACATTCCCACTGAAGTTGGATATACATTTGATAAAGTTTTTAATACAAAAAAAATTATAATCTTGAAGCTTCATGTATTACAGCATAAAGCAGATTTTTTGGTATCACACAATTTGTTATAGTTCTCCCAAGGACAATGGCATTAAACAAAGAAAAAAAGAGTCTCCGCCAGGCAGCAGCATTCTCTATCAAACCCTTCATCCTCTAAAACACTGAAGATAATTCTGAGAAAACTCAAGTTTCCTCAGGCAAAAAGATCAACTAGTTTGAAGCACGATAGCCTGTGTTTGCTTTAGCTAAAATGGACAACAAAGAAAATTAGCCTGTATCCATGAATATTATATATGGTGGAAGAGTATAGGTTTAAAAATAACTTGAGTCCAGGCTGCTCGACTTTAGACAGCTGTGTGCATTTTAGAGCAGCTTTATTGTTGCTGTTGCTGCTCCTGTTGCTTCATGGGCTTTCATATTTCAAACTAAAATCAGACCCAGCTGTCCTTTCTATTTTAATTTCAATGACTCAAACTGAATGTTTATGGTTTAAAACTGCTCTGAAAAAAATATATGTATCAGAATATCAATGGTTGTAATTAAGCACTATGATTAACTGACATCTGAAATAGTGCGGATTGTACATTCTTGATAATGGTATCAGTGTGCCAGATTGCCTCTGAGGAGACAGCAGCTAAGTCTATGAGACTTTAACACATAAAAGCCATGTGGAAGATATAGACACGCAGCTGCACTAAAATTAAAATAACTTTTTTTTTCTCCTGAGGAAAAAGCTGGGAGACTAAAAAACTAAAAGTCCTTTAAACAGGAGAATGTTCAGAAACCAAAAAGCTTGAGAAAAAAAACAAAAAAAATCCAGCAGCTGTTAATTGCTCGGACAAGAAGGTAAGCGGTAACAGTCCTAGGCCTCAGCTACCAGAAATAAAAAAAAAACAAAGCAAACCAAACCCCCATCAACGAACAATGTTAATATCTTAGTTTATAAAGGCAGCTTCCAAAAGTAAAGTACACAAGAGATTAAGTTACAGTAGATATCAGTCTGATTTTATAGCCTCAATCCACTAATGCTATTTGTGTTGTTTTTTCCTGCTCTTTTTTTACTCACTGCAAGGTAACAAAACTACAAATCTTAAAAAACCTCCATTTAAAATTATAAATTTTATTTAACTATTTTTAGTAAGACAGACATTACACTGTTGGGCAATAACTACAAATGCTAATCCCAGCATTCAGCCTAGCAGACTGTTTATTACGTATTAGCATTTAGAGACCTTAATCAGGCTTATAAATTTTAGGGGAAAACAAAGCCATAAATCCTACAGCCCTTAAGTATTAAAATCTAATAATATTTAACAAGACTGCCAATATTTTACAAATGTATTTATGTGACACAGTAAATAAATGATCTTTGACCCTACCTTATTTAGATGATCAACCGTCTCCAAGAAATTAGGCCTCAACCAACGGCTCATTAACAACAAATCCAATAAAACTGCCACATGTGACTATTAGTTATCTAGCCAATTTAAACACCGATACTATCGTCAATAGCAGGAGAGACTGTGTGACTCCATCAGTCTCTCATTAAAGCAGATTGATTCAGTAGGATTTGGCATATATCTACTGGCATTTTAGACAGACTGCCCATGAAGTGACTTTCTCTGCACAGCTCCAGATAGCTGCTCAAGTGTCCGTATCTTCAGCAATTTGTTTTTATTTACTGAACAGAGCTGTACCTTTTTGTTGGGGGGGAGCAGAGGGGAAGGTTGTTTGCTTTTTGTTTTTGAAGTTGTTACTGAGGCATCCAACACCTCGCTTTGCTGTATGACCGTCATGAGCCAGAACCGCGGACCTAAGGCTCTCTCCCAACTTTGTCATTCCTCTCGCCATAAAACCTCACAAAAAGCAGTGCAGAAAGGAATTTGGTGAACAGACTCCAGCCAATTTAATCAGATGCAGAAGAGCTAAAACTTTCTGTAAACTAAAACCATCACAGTCATCCCTCCTCTACCCCTGCCCCCTTCCTGATTACATTTTAGAGCCTGCATCCTCTTTAAAGCTCTCCATTCCTAATATTACATCTCCATCATGCATTTAGAACAAACTTCTTGGGACAGAGACCAACAACTAATTTTACAGTGCCTACCGCATAGGAGTCCTTTTCTTGCTTGGCTCTCAGGCACTAATAGTAAGTTCCCTGTCTCTAAAAAAAATAAACAAACCCACTGAAATATCGTAACTTGCATTGGTATCTCGTTTGGATCCTGTGTGAGCTCTTGCACATCAGTTATTCTTAAGAATCCCTCCAACCTATTACTATTATATGCATGATTTATTCATGCTTATGCCATCATATGCCAGTTATCTTATTATAAATCAGCTATTTCTGCCAATGAGCAACTGTTGAGGACGCAAATATTTCTTTTAGAACTATCCAAGTAGTACCTCCTAAATAAAGCTGTTTTCAGCTTCGCCTCCGATTTCACTATAGGAATTCTAGGAAATATACTCTCTACTTTGCACTGTTAAGCACAAGGTATATTTTCCAAAGGCAATGATTAGCTTTAATATCACACCCACGGATTTTCCTGAACAGCTATTTATCCAACATTAGGCAACAGCTGTCATATTTCAGACTACAATTTATAGCCCTGGATGTATACACTTTTCAAATGGGTTGTAAAAGCCTTCATTTGGCACTTATCAAAGCTCCATGAATATCTTTGGCTCCCTATCAGAAGGAAATGGCTGTAAGGTGTACAAAACCTTATCTCACAGGCTGGAGGCCGTAAATTGGTTCTCAAGTAAAGCTTTTACACCACATGTAGCTTATTCTACATCTTTTTAGAATAAAAAGTCTACAGAGTACCAGTATACCTTAACACCTGGGAATAATTTTAAAACAAATGTTGCTATAAACTATTTTCTCTAGGAAAAGCTTTTTGAAACTCTAACAATGGAGTTAAATAATTTAATTATTTTGATAAAACATACCTCATTAATCCTCATGTACAAGAGCTGAACAGCACTACTATCAACTTTCATATTTTCAAATGCCAGATATAAGAAGTTAATTTTGAGATATGAATTGGGAGTAATGGTATGTCTTAAACAAACAAAAAAAATCCATACACTAAGGTTGACTTGTTCCTTATTTTGCAGGGCTTATCTGCTAGCAGGGTTTACTCTAGAGGAATAAATCAAGAGGTTGATGCACTCTCTTGCATGACCATTTATTCAAAGGCAGAAAGTAATACGGATGCATTACTGCATGCAACAGAAGGCACACACCTGACAGAAAATCTAATTTTATTTATAGATACATGATAACCAATTAAAAGTTATGAGTGATTATTGCTGCAGTTTAGCCAATTGTAGAAGCTTTCCAGAATTCAGTGCATGCTATACGCATCCACCTAACCAATTCTGCATCTCAACTAGCAAGGTTGTGAAAAGTGAAAATGAAAAATGCTGCAAAACTAAGTTCCTTCTTAAACACGGTATTGTTTTCAATCACAGCGTTAAATCACAGCAAACAGCTTTCCTCCTCTTTCAAAAACACCTGGATAGACTGTTGCTTCCTTAATGATATACCAACTAAATTATTTTTATGGGTATCAGAGTTTCAATCTTGAAAAGTACCTATATGAAAGGTACTTTACACAGATACGTGTTTAACAAGCGTTCAGCTTGCCAAGTGGTTAATAAATAAAAACACCTCCCTACAGCTGGAAAGTGTCAAAGGCACAATAGCTTAAAAAGGCTGGTATGATTCCATGTAGAAAACAGAAAGACACGTATGTGTTATAGGCACAGCATACATACTCCTCTCAGTATGGCAAAAATTAGTAGTTATAGGCCATCTTTTCTTAGCATAACTTGAAACCATGACACCTTTGTTGACAGAGCCGAAGAGAGCAACTGGAGAAGCTGAATCTGAACTTCTCCCATTCACCCTGTCAGAATACCGAAACGTCATCTGGGGTAGGAGGGAAGTATTCATTATTATGCTACATCCATGATGCTTATTTGACTTAACAGTACGCAGAGTCACAAACTCTGATTTGTTTTAATAGATGGGCTGAGGCAGGGAATTGAGGGGAAGGGGAGGGAAAAATGGAGAAAAATCATCTCATGATAAAGTTAAGATTTGGTTATTTTCTTATTTATATTCAGAAAAATAAGTATTAATATTTTTTTTTAAATGGAAAAAACTCCAATGCCTTTCTTTGGGGACCCCAAAAGTTATTTCCAAAAAATAACTGGTATTTTGAATAGCCTGTGTTCCTCTCTCAAATAGGAAATGCCCCTCTCCCACAACACCATCCTCCTCCAAAAAAGCCTACTCAAGTTTTGACATGTTATTTAAGGGTAATGACCTGGAATCAGGACCTTATTACTTTCTCACTTACTTATACTGAGACACTGGGCAACACAGTTGATCTTTGTCTTACAGTTGCTTACTGTAACTTGCAAAGCACAAACATGTTCGGTCATACATTTGCAAAGCAGAAATACTTATTCATACGTAAGCTTCAAAAAAGTTGGTAATTATATATGAAAGCACTATTTAACTTTTTAGAATTACAGTTATTTCCCTATCTTTCAACTTTTGCCTTGGAGATAAATATTTTCAATGCTTTATTTACAGAATTCCAGCATGTTAATAATTAAAAAAAAGTTTTAATATTACTAATTCAGAAAATTTCAATCAAAAAAAAATGCAACTAGCTTTAAAATACTGTTTTATCTGCATCAACATTGAGGTCACCTTGGCAAAGGTCAGTTGTTTCTTGCAATTTCCCCATTTCCCAAATACCTACTGCTTACCAGGAAAACCTTCAAAAGTGATTCTTTCCCCAGGTACTGCCCCTGGTGGGGGAGCCAAAATTTCCACTTTATCAGGGGAGCTGGCACACATCACCATTGCTTGAGATACTACTCCTCTCATCTTTGCAGGCTTCAAGTTACAGAGTAGTATTGCCATCCGATTCTGCATCTTGGGGGAGGAAAACAAAAGGACATAAGTACTCATACGCCATATGCTTTTGGGGACTATAATCACTTCACTATAACAAAAGAACTACAAAGACGGTGGTTTACAATTTAAGATTCAAAGTGAGTTACTAGTGTATCTTCCAATTTAGTCCAAACGTTAGGAATTTTTTGATACACTACGAATGGCCGTACAAACTGTGCACAGCAAGTTGTTAGTGCAAAACTGTAAAAACAGGTTTCATCTGTTGTTGTTGTATGTTAGTAAAACAGCAATGGTAAACCACAGAAACCACACTTTGATAGAGGACACAGCAACATTTTACGCTAGAAAACAAATCGCACTTTAAAACTGAACAGAAATTAAACCCCAAACTATCTTAAAAGACAGAGAGAGAATGCCGTAATTCCCATACTCCTAATACATGCATACACGTCCATAAATATTTCTAGATTTCAATCTTTGTACATTAAGTTATAACTTTAAGCAAAAGTGCAAGATTAATATTTATTAAAACTCCTATGATTAAGTATTCTGAATACTGCACATTTTCCAAGTATAACATTTAAAAAAAAACCAAAACACAAATCTCTGAAACTAAGCAGTTAAACTGAAAAATAATAGCCTGAATATACGCTTGATCTCACATAAATTTCAAGGCAGACCATTGACTGAAAAACTTTCATTTCTTAGGCTACTGCTATAGAAATAAATCCCCACAACACTCACAAAATTATTGTAAAATGTCAGTAGTTATAGATTGTCTCACATCCCAGAGAGAGAGTCTTTGATATAACCTAGCACTGAATAAAAATTTGCAAATGGATACATAGAATAAAAGAAACACTAATAGTAGTGTTTGGTATTCAACTCTAATTTTGACTAACTGGAAAAGATTCTGGACTTTGGTGGATCACTTTTATATTTCAGATTTTACAACCAAGAAAAGCAGATTGCATCAAAACAGAAATTGCAATAGTCATCTTCATCAAATTAACACCAGAAAAAAAAAAAAGGAGGGTCAAACCATTCTCCAATCACAATGCTGCTTAAGATTTCTGTATGAGAAGTTACTCATTACAGAATTAAGAAATACTTATCAACATTTCAAACATATATATTGTACCATCATTTTTACCAGGAATTACCTTAAATGCTTGACCTTTAAATTAAATTATCTTAAAAAGCTTTTGACAAACTGCTCTATTCCTAAACTATGTGTATTAATTTCACAGAAAAACGGTAAGAAATCTCACAGGACTTTTTTCTTTTTTAATAAAAACTAGAATTTGTTTTTATAAAAAAAATTACTATTCAAGTGTTTTTTCCCCCTTTTTATTTCATATAGCTGAAGTTTTAAACCATCTTCAGAAAAATGACAATTCCCTAGGTACAGCGTAAAAAAACCCCAGAAACTAGACCTGATAAATGTTTTATGACAATGGGAGAGTTTATTATAATATTTTAAGTTTCTCTGACATCTTCATTCAGAACTTCATAAAAATAGACAGTTTAAAAAAATCCCCATGCTATTTTACTGTAAGTTCATTTTAACCAGTTTGAGTATGGAGAATCATACTTTAAAAGGCTCAGGAACCTTCAAATTGAAAGTAGCTTATCTGCTATGCTGTAATTGAACTTCCATACACGTGGAAACAGATCTCTAAAGTGTTGGGATTTTTTAAAACTAGTTTTGCTTATTTTTATAGAAGAGATTTATTGTGATGTTTTCAGAAAGCATGACCTGAATTAAAATGGTAAACCCTGTGGACTTGCGCACAGTAAGTGCAAAAAAACCCCTTCAAAAATAAGTATTTACGAACCAGACAAGAATACGATCTCTGCCGTTCTGACTTGCTCCTGTGAGGTCTTTTATAATAGCTGATAAACAAAACAGTTAAATGCATCAGCTATAAAGAGTGAGATTCAGCAGTGACACTCACAGTCTCTATGTGTAATCCTATAAATCAGAGGAACAAAAAAAGACATTCTAGTTTTTCAGAAGCAGGTGTAAAATTAATTGGAGTGTTTACTGACAGATAGATAAGATCAGGTAGAGAGAAAATAGGAAGAAAACTGACTCCCTTTCCCAGTACAAGAAAAGTTCTATTACAAATACAGAGCGCTACTGAAACACAGCTGAAGCGGACACAGACAGACAGTATCCTTGTGCATACGTTTCCTTGTGCATACGTGTTACCTTGCAGTAAGGAAAGTTCTGGTTAAGAACAACAGGGCAAATCCCTACACTTAAATGACACAAACAATACCAACCCTGTGTCTACAAGGGAGCTGATAACGCTTTTGCATATTAAGAGGTGCTTGGTACATAAAACGAGCTGAGAGTAAGCAAAGGAAATTCAAATGTCATCTACGTGGAATAATAACAACTTCAGCTGGTCTTCTAAAGATCCAATCCTTTTGCTTCAGGAATCCAGGAACTTCAAAACTAACAACTAGACTGCTGAGAAGCTGCAGCAACCAACACTTTTTGCAGAAACTCAATCAATTTCTGTGGCTAGACACGTGGGCATCTCAGATCCAGAGTAAAACAGTAAGTTTTCCCAAGATGCTGGTAGAATGAAGGGGAAAGCATGGGGGGGAAAAAAAAGAAATCAAGCAAGTAAACAAAACAAAACAAACAAACAAAAAAAAAACCAGAAAAAGTTAGTCCAGGGGTTTGCCATTGAGAAAAACCAAGAGCTCATCCTTGAAGAACAAGTATTAAATTCCTCTTTTCCTTAGGTAAGCCTTGAAGTCATCTGTATAACTGATTACCAACTATCCCTCTATATGTCAAAGTGAAGGACTGTGACAGCATACACTGGCTAGTGAATAGAAGTTAAAACCAACACACTGATTGCTTTAAAACCAGAGCAAGCTGCAATGCCAAAAACAACAAAAAGCCCTTATCAATTTACTATGCACTTGTCTGGATCCAAAGTTTGCCAGCAAACATAATACGCAAACCACAAGCTCAGTTACATAGATATTTCTATCTTTCTCCTATCCGAAAAGGAACAAAGTAGTTTTTAATATAGCCTTGAAGTACAATGCTACAAAAGCAGTGGAAAACTGTTTTGCTTTAAAAAGGAAAAGTGCATTATATTACACAGGAACTGCCACGAATTTTACAGTTGCTCATGCTGAAGCCACTGCACACATGAATCTCTTTATGATTTATAGAAAACATTTTTTCCTGCAGACTAGACAAAGATAAGAAAATCAAGAATATGTATAAGGAATATGACTAGCATTCTAATTAAGAAAAAGAAAAATACTAATTCCAGTACCATTTTCTAATGCCTATGTGGGCAATGCTAACCTTTAAAAAAAAAATGATCTGGAAAGAAAAAAATTGATGCCATCTAAATAGGAAGAAAAAGTTAGTTTCTGCTATAAAAATCAGAACACATAGTTCATAACAGATGCAGCTGTAATGCATCCTCTTAGAAAGGATGGTGCCCCAGGAGATTGTCTGTGGTCTCTTTCTTCCCTGCTAAGTTCTGAGAGCATCTCTCAAGCTACTTGTCCTGCATTCTTAGTCCTTCATTTGTGATCACTTCCAATTACTGATGTGAGGCTCCCTTATGTCAACTGGGATTTTGGGGTGGGGGGGGAACTCTGTTACAGTTCTCTGGATTATTTTTTCTAAGCTGAAAACAGGTTCAATAGAAGAGACTTGTCTCTACATTCTGTATACTTTACGTTCATGAGTTTATTTAGAAAGGCTTTTAAGATGATTATTTTTTACTATGCTATCTTGGCAACAGGCTGCTAATAATGAGCAATTTGAATTTGTGCCCACTGCAAATCCAGTAACTGGATACTATCAGGTGATCAGTGCAGTTCACAGAAGAGTTAGTGTATGTAGTCATTTTTTTTCAGTTCAATAACCCTCTTTATTGTAAAACCACAATCACAATTTTAACTCCCTCCTATATTTGCAGTCTCACCATGGGCAGAGGGTATGAGTAGGGATTGAAAAGGCACTTGAAAAAATGCTGCATTTCTACACCAATATCATTGCTTCACAAACAGCTTTGCAGTTGGTCTGTACATCTTTGCTTTATTTGCCAGTCCTGCACCTGAATGTGGAAGAAGCCTTCAGTCAATTCCTCCCTTCCCATTAACCCTCTCAAAGAGGTGTGTAAGGAGAATGCAGTCTTGAAGTCTTAGGTTGTTCTACAATAAACCATGAAAGTCTCTGTTAAACATACAAGTGTACCAACCAAAAAAAGATAGGAGGCAGACTGTCTATTACAGCTGAAGAAGTGCAAATACGTGTTTTGTATTCCACAGCAGTTGTCCACCCAGTGCCAGCTAGTTCTCAAAGCTAAATTTACCTGATCTTTACTCCACATATCAAACACTTCACTGACGTATAATGACAGTTGGAAAGCAAGGATTTCAAAAGTCTGGATGGCAACAAAAGAGTTATTACAGATTCTCCACTACATAGTAGGAATTTAAAGGGAGGGGTGGGATCTGTTAGGTTTAGGAGTGCTCCGTACCAAAGGCTTCAGAAAGGAGTCAGAATAGCACTCCAGAACAGAAGCACTGTAAGGAGATAAAAATGATTGGGGGGGGGGGGGGGGAGAAGCATGCATCCTTCTCCATTTTTGGGATGCTCTTAAGCCCTTTCCCACCTACAGTTTTGCTTTTGTTTTCATGACTGTAAATCTTTTAACTGAATGAAAACACACTGTATAAATAGCTGAAGGTCATACTGAAGGTCGCAGAGATACTTTAGAAAAGGAAAGGTTATCTATAAATACTTTTGTTAATACCTGATCCAGAGGAACATGTTTCACTAAACCACTGACAACAGTCCTTGGGCTTGCTTCACCAACATCCACCTGTTCAACATACAGAGTGTCTGCATCTGGGTGCTTTTCAGCAGTTATGATACAGCCAACACGAAGATCCAGATGAGAAACATCTACAGGTTTCGAGTCACTACTTCCAGCAGCTGGCTGTTGTTTCTTTTCCTTCTTTTCACCTAATGAAGGAAGTTTAGTTCAAAAAATAAACATAAAAAAACCCATAAAATCACATATACGACTATTTGCAAGGGAAGACCATGCTACAATCTCAGAATGAAGTGCCAAATCAGTGTAAAATGTAGATGAAGTGTAGAGAGTTAACACTTCTATTATTAGTTTCCAGAAAAGAATTACCTTACACACTGCAAATTAGATTGTTACTACAAGTAATACTGCCTTAGAACAGAGATGTTTTTCTTGCTCGTAAAATGAAGTCATCCTGACTTTAAATGTAACTAATACATGTGAAAGTGACATACATGATCTAAAAAAAGCCCCATCAACAAGCCTAATACCATTGTTTTAATAATTAGCAATTACCAGTAAGCCTAGCCCTGGTGTTTCACCAGCAAATGGAAACTAGAGTCGCAAGTCATCAGGTTACTAGTGCTTAACAACAGCTCCCGCCTGCGGGCGCTGCCAAATCACTGCAACTGCTGTATTACAGTTGCAAAGCAATCCTTCAAGATGACTGTACCTAACATTCTTTACTTCACAAACACAATAGTGTATGAGTATGCTCATAGCTTAAGAGCTTCCACTGATGAGCAGTAAGTAATTATCCAATGGCAATGCAATGGACCCCTATCACCGATACAAACTGTAAGGTATAAAACAGAAGTGAAGCAACATTTCTCGTGTTTGGCTTACTTAGATATTCCTTTCAAGATTAGCTAATTACACCATTTTGTATATATGGCTGCCTTGTTTAAAAGACATTCATAATTTGTTGAATAAATAACAATCTCCAGGGGATTAAGATACTCATTTTAAGTAAGTACTTGTTAAACATGTATTCTGCTATTTTTTCATCCAAGAAAGCTTACATATTAAATTGCTGCAGTTAACTGAACTTCTGTCTTTAGAAAGCAAAAACAAAAGTGGACACAGCAGCCAATTTGACTCATTTACCATTGCTGAAGTACAAGGTTGAAATTAAATCATATGTTCAAAGATTAAAAAAAAAAGTAGTATTTTTAAACATAAACAACAGCTCTTCAAAAATATTTCAATGTATATATGATGAATAAGAAGTGTTAACATTTGTGACTGGGTTTGATTAATCTACAGTATAAAATAGGGATATACAATAATTGAAGAGAATCTGAACCAGAGGTTCAAGGTTGCAGTACACTGAAGAAGATGAAATAGTTTATGACCCTGCATACATCTCATTAGAAAAATCAAAGAATTACAGTGCTATATCACCATAATATTCCCATTCTGAAAAACTGTACAAATCAATTCACAGCAAATTAATAATAATTTGCAGAAGAGAATGATTGTAAGAGGTGATTTTAAGTTACCAGATAGGAACCTGTACTTTTCTGCAAATATAACCAATTCTTATATATTTTCCTCTCTTAATAGTGTTTAACTCCATTAAGTCAACAGAGATAGCTAAAAAAAAGACAAACAGAATGAAATGTGTTAGAAAACCTAGATACCCTTCTCCTACACTTCCTCCCTGTTGCCAAACCAGAGTATGCTATCCACCTATGCCATTTCTCCAGTAATTCCTCTTATTCACACAGTCTCATCAGTGTTGACATGGATGGATCTGATCAGACTGTCAAATTTCACTGTCTGTAAGAATTTTGCAGGGGAAAAAAAAAAAGTCATATTTACAGGACACAGAAAATCAATTTAGCACTCTTCCTTTAGTGGCACATTACGCTACTACTTCTTACAAAGTATTTTTCTGAGCCGGTCTTTGGGCTTTTGCTTGAACTGTTTCCATGGCAAAAGCAAAAAAACATTTAACAACTGAGACTCAGAACAGGGAGCTATCCAGTCTGCCAAAAAAACCTCTCAACACTGTGTGTGTCTCCTCCCCCCCCCCCCCCGCCTTTTTTTTAATAAGGGAGTTCGGCCACATTAAAACAAATCTGGCAAGTATCCCACTTAAGTAAAAGTCTACAGCTTACTTGATGGCCTTCATTAGCTTCCAGTACTTCTAAGATTTTAAGACCTAGCATGTGACTCTTCCTATTTTGTCTATATTAACTGTTTTTTTCTGTCCCCAGAATGATGTAAAAGTCGTTCCATAAATTAAATCTCGTAACTGTCAAGTACAGTTAAGAAAACACAAATACCTTTTTTTTCTGCTTTTTCCTTCTTTTTCTTTTCTTCATCTTCACCTTTAATTTGATCTTTGGGACCAGGAGAGGATGTGACTACTGCAGACTGTGAAACATCTTCCGAAAACGAAGCTGTAGAAACGGTTGTAGCAGGAGGAACTGCAATTTGTTTTACTAAAATTAAAAATACAGAAATTAGCAGGACTACTAAGACTTTGAACAATATGACGTTTTAAGTAGAAAGCACAGAAAATTCTGCTTAAAATACCTAAACAACTACAACTGCTGAGTGGTAAAGAGCAACATTACAAAACATACCTCAGAATTCAGTCCATATATGATTATTCTGATCAGTTAAGAACAATACCTTTGACTATACATTTTTTAAATGTAAAAGAATGCTAAGTACAAGAAAATGCATTAAAAAACATAACCTCTTTTTCTTGTTTATTCCAGTATCTAATTATCTTTGCTATTAAATTCCTTATATCTCATTTTTATTTGTCTGACTTCAGTTTCCAGCCACAAACTCTTGTCATACTGTAAACTATTCTGTAATTTTCTTCCTATGAAATCATTTTTATATTGTAGTCAGATCACTCCTAATCTTTCTGATTAACTAATGAAACTGAGTTTGAATGATCTCATTCTAAGAAATTATCTACAGCCATAAAACTGTATGTTGCTTTCTCACTTCCCTTCCCAAAATTCTCCACATTTTCTTCTTATTTCTTTTTAAACGGCTGACACAGAATTCTGCATACCATCTCAGTATCTACTTTACCAGATAAAAGCATAAGAATCACATCCCTTCTACTTTCTACTCTTCAAATAATCTCATTAGTGCTTCTTCCCACAGCACTGTACTGGGAAATCATCATCAATAACTGACTGACAAATCCTTCCAGTGCTACTACTATACAGTTCCCCATTCTGCATGCTTTCTACAGCATTCTACATTCTTCTTTTTACACTTAAGCATTCCCTTCACCTAAATGCACAGTTCTATATTCATTTGTTTTTGCAAAAAATTCTGTCTGAATGGCAACAATTACCAAAAAGAATATAATTCTGTGCCATTGCATTACCTTTTTAGTAGTTAGTACTCTGCCAATCCTCTCACCCAGAGGAGAGATCAGAATTACTCCCAAATTATTAATGCAAATGCTCAATATTTTTTTTATAATCAGCCCTTTGAAGGGTTTCTGCCATGGGAGAAATACATCTACTAAATGATGTTTCCTAATTAACAGCTACTTCCAAAATAAGACAGCCATCTATCAACACGTGCTCTGTAGCTGTTCTGTCAAAATAATTTTAAAATTAGAATATAGTATGCATTACTCTATTTAGATTTCCAATGTAACCTTGAGTTACATTTAGTAACCTTCCTGAAGAATTGCACTGAGTTTGTTCTCTTCAACACTAAACTCGCATGAATTATATTCTTATAAACAACTTTTTAAATCTTTGAAATCCTGAGTCATTGTATCAACAACCACTTGCTTGCTGTTTTGCCTGATAGTTCTGAAGAGACTTTGTTTCTCAGCTTTTCGATTTGATATTTCTGATGTTCTGCATTTATCTGATTTCCATGTCCAACTGCTCAACACTGTCAAAACCAAAAAGCTCTAATTTACTTCAAAAGAAAACATCTAAATTTATTTCTGCTCCATTTGATATAAACTAGCTAAATGAAAGAAGATGCATGTCAAGGCAAATATTAATTCCCTTATTCTTCTATATAACATAATCCCATCTTGGAAAATCCACACGTGTAGACACCTCTCTCAAGCATAACAGAGACTCTGAAATATCCTATACCTATCAAAAATTACTGCAGATTAACAGACAACAGAAAAGTAGAAACTAATGGTTTAGTTTAGCGCACGAAAGATTTATTCATACCCAGGAGAAAAAAAAAAAAAATCTCTGCATTTATAAAACAGTGGTCCTTTTGAAGTCTGAACGTATTGTTTTAACAGTGAAACAGTATGTTTGAATGCCAGCATCCACCAACACTGGATACTATCTTAACCAATTTACTGCATTGACACCCTGGGTAAAAATGGTAATAGTTTTCATGGGCAGAAGAAGCTTTTGTTGAAAATAATTTAAAAAAAAACCCCATGTTTGATCTGAAACACTTCAGTTTCAGCTTTTAATATTTTCCTTTGAAATATGGAATTACATAATGATGGTATGAACTAAATAGGCCTACACAGAGAAGGGCAAAGATGACATTGCCATGGATTTTTTGATAGGTCACTGTCCATACATACTTTCAACTATGATTTGATTTTCCACTCGGATTTCAGGCTAGCTAGATGAAATATTTAAGAGTATCAAAAAGTGGTTACCACTCAGGATTTTCTGAAGCAGTATAAAGACCCACAGACATCAATTAAGTTCAGGGCTCATTATGAAAGGCACTGTACAAAACCACACAAGAATAAGTTCCATGTCCGATTAAGATTTGGCATATATACCTGTCACACTTGCAGCTTACTAAAATGTTGGCAGTAACTCTGTAGGTGACTTTTCATAGGCATGGAATCTAGGAAAATCCAGAGCTTATAAGAGATGCCATGGAGTCATACAAAAAGACAAAGATCACGAAAAATTATGTTATCACAAAAATATGATCAAAAGTCACAAGATCTATGTTGTGTGAGGATAAGACTCTTTTCCCACCTCCATTTCGAATTTCTGCCTGAATCAGCTCCTGTTTCAGCCCTTCAATTTCTTTCTTCAGTTTAGCATTTTCTACACGGAGCTTCTTCTCTTCTCGGAGAGATGCCTGCAAGACTAGAGTTGACACTATATTAAAACTGAGAGGCTTCAATAATTAGTATTCATCATTTGGCAAACAGAGCTTTCATTTTCAGAAAAAAGTAAAATATGGTGAGCTGAACACCAAAAGTGGCAACTTTCAAGGAATATATTGTTAGAAATATTTAAGAATCACTTTTTTTTTTTTTTAAAGCTAATAGACATTTTACGATACTTATGTAATCAAGCTGCCGCTCAATATGTTAGTTTCTCCGTCTTCCAGATGGACTCACAAGAGGAAATACCAAGAAAGCTATTAAGAAAAAGCTTGAACATATCTGTAATGGAGCACCCTCATTCATGGATACAGATTGGTATAAAATATCAAAGCTGAAGGTACAATGCACTTTAGAGAATCCCACAGTGGTGAGAAGCAGTAACACATAGTCTCATAACCTTCCCAACTTCCTTTCTCCCAAAAAAGGAATTGTGTCCTATCAAATTTCCACAATCTGTTTGCGTCAGTAACCCGTTTGCATCAGTAACCCTCATTCATGATTTTCTGCTTCAGAAGGAGAGATCTCAAAACAAAAACAAAACAAACAACCCCCCCCCACACACAAGCCACAAGACAATGAAAAGGTGCTACTACTACAAACTTTATCTTAGAAAACCTGAAATGCACTTAAAAGGCTGACAGCACCAATGAAGTTGTCCATGCTCTCATTTTTTCCTATGAGCATTTAATGTTAACCATCTGGTTAGCAAGTTTATCATAACATGCAGAAATCCTTACTAGCTTTCTCCTTGAGCAGAGCAACTTGCTGCTTGAGGTATTCAATAACTTGATCTGCCTCTGCACCTTTCTGCTCCAATCTGTTCAACACCGCATTGTTGGCTGCCATCTTTACCAAGAAACGGGCTAAAAACCTAGACAAATAGAATAGAGTCTAAAATTAGTGATTTCTTCATATAATTAACGTTACCATCTCTTACTACTTGAAATAGTTCTAAAATCAGTTGCTGAACAAGAAAATTTGCTAAGTGAACGAGCTGGGCTCCCACCTCCTAACACAAAGCCCAAATAAAAGGCAACATTAAACAGAATCTGATGTTTGACAGCTGCTTTCAAGTATTTTGGAAAAAAGCTATTTTTCTTCCCAGCTGCAGAAAACATGTTCTTACTTCATGAAACACAGGAAAAAAAAAAATCCACCTTCCGATAAAGAAAGGTCCAAGGATACACAGTGAATAAATAGAAAAAAGGGAAATAAAAGAGAAAAGGTTAGACTGGAGAGTAATGCATCCTGTTTTTATCTGAAAATTAATGAAGTGTATCCAAAATTCTATTAAGAGTCAGAAAATAAAAATGTCCCATAAAAATTTCCAAACTTCTCTAGTAAATTGATTTAGAATGTACAGAATGCTTTATACATGGTGGTTGTGCATAAACACTAAAAATTCACTGTTGTTTTACTTTTAAGCAGAATTCACCAGCATCTCTCCTCATCTCAGACTAACACAACTTTTATTGCAGGTTTCCAGTTTCAGAGTTTTTCTAGTGCTCATTTTGATTGTCTCATTTTGATTTCACTCAAATGGAAGCAAAGGCATCCAGGTAACAAATTCAAGAAGCAGAAAATACAAACGAGCTGAAAGGGCAATAGCACAAGCAAATACTGTCTATCCTTCTTTCAGGATGTTCAGCTTCTTTTACCGGAGTTCTCTTCTCTGCTGTTCTGGGAACTAGCTGTGCCCTCACTTGCTGAAAGCCACTAAATTTGCTCCATTTCCTTCTCTGCAACATTTGCGTCTAACCGTAAAGGCTCAAATATTAGAAATACAGTAATGAAATAGTTACAGTCATGACTCAAATCTACAACAGATAGTGCTTTTACGCTCCTATCCAGTACCTAGAAGATAAAAGAATGTGTATTAACAGCTGGCTCAACTGTAAATCAGGAAAGAAAACAGATTATCGGTGGGAAGAGAAGATGCCTTAAAGCTCTTCACTAGCAACAGTGAGGTAATTCCTCTGAATTTGCCCATCAACTGCAACAAAGGGAAGGGCTGACAGGACAACGGTAATCTAGTTCTGTGCTTTGGCTCCTAAGCTGCATCAGGGTCCAAAAACGCCTTTTCTCATATCAAGTTGCCAAGAAAACATCCTGTTTTATTGCAAGATTATTTTGATACTGTGACCTAACGTTATCAGTACTGTTTGTTGCGCCATACTGAAGACAAAACAGGTTTAGAAATAACTGAACGGAGAACAAGTACAGTCACACTTGCTCTAGGGTCTGCATATCACTTTTGCTGCACTCTCAGTATCAACTTACATCTGACATTGGATCTTCTGTTACAAGGAACCCAATTCTCCAGGGCCGTATATCACTCTTTCCCTTTTCTGTCACCAGTGAATCAAGAACAGTGTAATTAAAATTTTGTTCTCAAAGTAAAATTCACAAAGCCAGAGATAGAGTACTCTAACCAGTGATGCATGGGGTACGCTCCTCCCGCAAAAGTGAGGAACGAACCAACGTCTTGCCTTCCTTGTAATCTAATAAAATGGAAGCCTGTTTTACGCACATCTTTTCCCTCAAAAGATGCAAGAGTACCAACGTCAGCAAACCTACCACTTCATCCACAAAAGATTTTTCTTTTAAAAGAAAGAAAATCTTACGGGAGGAGGAGCAGAAAGAATCAACTCTCCGGGACAACTAAGTAATTTTAATACTCAAATTCACCTCTGCTAATGAGAAAAGAGGTAACACGTAATTTTGTTTTCACATGCACCAAGCAGAATCTATTATTTAAGCCTGTAAAAAAACAGAGGGTTTTAAAGGCAAACAGTGTCCAGTAAGTTATTGATTTAGATATCAAATGGAAATAACACAGAACTATTATGGCACAACACAGCATAATACAAAGCCTAGGGTATTACTGTCTGCATACCAATAAGATTTCTTGCAAGCTACATATTCTCTCAAGGGAACACAATACTAGCAATGGAAACACTGCCAGCAACAACAGAAAAACTACTAAAACTTCAAAGTGAATAGAATTGGTACATTTTATAGTTTTTAGCCAAGTTGGCTAATGAACTGAAGATCTGGAAATGAAGTTACGTGATTACAATGGGTAGACATTTTCCCACTTGTCAAATAAATTTCTATAGAGCTAGTATTATAACAATCACACAAAGGAATAGGTATTTCCGATACTAATACAAAGAACCAATAGACCGAAATGAACTGCTGCACAGGCACAGGAAGCCATAAGGCAGAAAGTGATAAAAATGTACCTAAAAAGGGCAATTATTTCTTTTAAGATCTACCTTTACTATAAAACACAAATCACATTAAAAACATGAGTGCTGCAACAATCAAAGGTTACAGTCAATGATTTTTTCCCCCTTCTTCTGGTTCCTTTGCCCTCTGTTGCCCTGCCTCATCCCAAAAGAAAAATTATTGGTGATACACTGAAACTAGAAATAGGAAAGAAAACCAGCAATAATATAGCTTAAAGAACTGTAGCTTATTACAGATATATTCTGACTTGTTATTCAGAAAGTATCCAAGAAGCCAATTAAAAGTAAAGTCACATCATACAGTCATGTCTAATGAGCCACTTTTCCTTCCTCATATCAAAAATAGCTGTGGAAACCAAGTAAGGAGTAGCTATGGCAATGGCGATTCAGACCTCCTGAAAAGGAGAACCAGGCAAAGTTACCTTGCTGCTCAGCTGAGGGAAACTCTTTAATCTCAGACCTCTGACTACTGCTTAATGACGTGCCAGACATCTTGAGCTGCCCCAAAACCTACCTGCTCCTTTACAACAGGCCTCAAGCTTTGGATGAAAGATGCAAGCCCTGCAGTTATTAATGAAGTCATATATCAATACATAAAAGTTTAATTTCTCATCATCCCTACTTGCTGGCTTTTAAAACAGTTGCCTATCTTTTTTCAATAGCAAGCACTGCCTCCTGTTGTCTACCAAGCAGCTGCAGGCCCTGAACATGAGAAAGCAGGCATTACTCTGTTTTCCAAGAAAATGCAATGTGGAAGGGTCCCTAAAGACACAGACTTTCTATAATAAATCAATACTTCTCAAAGAGCACAAATTATCTAAAAATTTAAATGTTTTTACAAATACTTGTTTATCAAAATTGGCCCATATCTTAAAACATGTCTAGTTCAAAAGTGAATCCACCAAGAAGATACCAACAACATAAAACTTGTTGCATCTTGCTTTTCAATACTAACATTCTGTTTTTAAAAGCAAGAAAGAGCCCCAAACCCCATAAAACTAATGCTAAGATTCAAATCTTAAACTCTAAAAATTGTTTTTGGAATCTATCCATAGTCTTAACATGGAACCAATTACTTTTCACTATTGGAAAAGTAATTATTTAACCAAAAAATAGAATTTGGAAGCCAACTGATTCCTAAAAACGAGAATAATTAGCTCTAAGCACTCCGTTTTCCAGCTGGAGGTTAAAAAAAAAAAAAAAGTCATTACTTGTAAGTTCTCGGCTTTTTCTTGCTATGCTTTGTTAATGCCAATACACAAAGTAGCATTACTAACCAGAAGATCTAAACTGCAGGCTGCTTACTAAGACTTATTACCCACAGAGCAATATGTTCTCTCTGCATGCAATGATGCAGCTTTTATTTTAGCATTTTCAATTTAGTAAAGTTTTACACTGCTCTCTTAGTTAACAGGTATCTTGTTTCTTTTTCTCATTGTTTCCTATGAGTTTTAATGCAACACAACCAAACGTTGCGTGCATTTCAGTCAATCACCATGGGCTTCTGCTGGCACACAGAAGTTTTCAAAATTTTCTCTCCAATGATGTAAAATAAATAAATTTATAAAGTCATCATGGCTGCCTGTTCCTCCTCTCTTCCTCTCCTGCACATACCCACTCCTCCCCAATAAGGAGGATGAACTTTCACAGCTCACTGCACGGAGACAGTGTTCTTCATCTCAAAGTTGCCTCTCCGACCCATCATGGCTTCTCACTTTGTGCTAGCTAGGGAGGAATCGAGTATTTCTACAGCAAAGCCAATCCTACCCATCTTCATCAAACAGCAGACAGCAATCCCAGGATGGCCCAGATAACAAGAACATACTCCTTACAGAGAGTGTCACTTTTACAAATAGTCAACCAGGAACTAAGTTCAGGCAGGGAGCCACTATTGGAGAAAAAAAAAAAGTCCATTAAAAAATCATGTTTGTTTTTCAACTGAAACACTCTGTTCACATTAAAGGTTGTAATTATGAAGCAAACCAGGCATTACGAAGCAGGACCAGTGCAACTAACTTTATTCTGTAAGCAAGTTATTGATAACACAAGGTAATAAAATTTCTTCAGTGGTAAATAAATTTCACAGATTATACAAAAATATTCATGGCAATCCCTCTTCCTAAGATTTTGGTCTTAAGACTCAAATTGCTCTCAAACAAAATCCCTTTTCTTCTCCACGAGAGGTCTCAAGATGCTTCATATCGGCCAACTGGTATAGCAATGTATTCTAATTCTCTGTAAAAGAAGCTACCAACAATCATTTTCTTTCTTCAAAAAGCATGTGCAAAGACTTCTCTCTGAGCATCTTTTTTTGGGATGGTCATTTTTGGCAGACAATCTTATGAAAAACCATAAATAGAAGAGAACATGCCAGCTCTGTGCCAGATTCTGCTTTCCGGTACTTTGCACTTCTATGAACAGTTAGGACTCATAGTCAATCAGATTCAAGCATCTCACATCACACCTTTTTACTCCACAAATTATTGAACAGCAGTGATCAGATCAAAACAGAAAAAACGTAGGGTGAAAGTGTGCTTTACAGTATTATCTTTTGCTAAACCAAAAGACCAGTATAAAGAGGAGATTACTGTTACTTGTTGCATCTTCTCCTGTCTCAGGGAAATCAGGGTTCATGCTTCAAAATGAGTTTTCTCTTACAGTTTTCTCTCAGCTGCTGATATTCTGTATTCTGGATCTGATATTGTAAACAACTTTGTCTAAGATTGGCAAAAAAAAGATTGTATATTTCTGGTAGAAATGCAAAGGTTTAATTTCCAAAATTTTGCAAATTTAAACCATCAAAAAGTCGGGGCTAGCTACAACTGATTAGTCTTGAGATCAAATCTTAGTTCTGCCTTGCTCATCACCCTGCTTCAGTCTAAATGATTCAGAAGCAGCTCTCAATTTATTACTGGGGGAGCTGAGGGGGGTGGGGGGGACGTTCTATAATGTTCGGTTACAGTCATCCACGGCTACGGCACTTTGGAAATCAACTACGTGCAGTGTGTTTCATGCACTTACCTATCACTATCACACAATTCTGTTCTCAAAAAGCCAGGTCTTTCACTGGATTTTTATCTTTGTTGCACCTTTAGAAAATGCAGTTGTGGCTTCTACATCCAAATACTGCTTCTCAGGAAAGGCAATTCTAAGTGATTAAATGCTTCTAGGCTTCACTACGCAGAGAAGAATCAGATTTAGGTATCTGAAACTGCCATGATCACATAGACTTTCATCTGTGGAAAAATACAATCCCTCAAACACAAAATAAAGCAAAAGAAGCAACTACTCACGGAGCTTTCAATCAGGATAGGGGCTTCAGAAAACAGGCCTTTTAAGCACATAAACAAATAGGCAACAGTACCAGTAGGCAGTAATATAAGCAATACTGAATGAAAACAGAACTGACTTACAAATAAGATAAGATTTTTGCATTGTGGCAGTAGTTCAAGACTAATTAGTCATAGTCAAAGCTATAATTTCCTTGTTCTAACAGAGCATAAAAGACATAATGCATCCCATTACACTTAAATATCATTCCCCTCACATCCAAAAGACAAGTGCGCATCAGTAAGTTTTCACCACCAGCTCATCTGTCTTTCAGAACTCAGGTGCACTATAAGCTCTACGAAGGATGAGCATGCATTTCCTGAGTCTCGCATTGTCATAGTAAGTTTATATAAATAAAAATATGCTTTAAGACCCTAAACAAATATGTGCAAATGATCCAAACATAGATGCTTGCGTAGGTTGTTCTCTACTTCGAGCACAGATTTTTTTGACAGAATGATGGTAAATGACTAAACAGCAACAACTAGCAATGATAACATTAAAAAAATAGTATTTTTGATGCCAAGATTTCAGGCAACATTCAAAAATGCAGTGTGAAAACTCAAGTATCAGATAAATCATTACAGCATCTCACTTTTGTCACTCAGTATTAGATCAGTGATCACCCATCAGTTACTGGAAGTGTGGCACAGTAAAACATCAAATGAAACTTTAATCCTCATATTTTGTTAATAAAAGAATGCTGCTTTTAATACGAGAAAAAATGGAACTACAGTCTAAAATGTAAGAGAATATTGTAAAGTATGGAAACACAGGTTTGAAGACTCTCAGCGCAAAAAGACCTAAGAATTCTGTCTTCCTCATTCTTCTCAAGCAAGTGATTGCTATGACTGGGGCTTTAATGAGTTAAATGGCCTGATTATTTTTCATTTTTTGGAGCTGTTAATAGAATTTTTAAAGTATTCATAACCTATAAACTTCTGTGTAGTCAGTACTCAGAGAAATTTGCCAAACAGCAAATTATTAAGCAAAGTTGTACGTTTCTGCCATATGTTATTTCCACTCAAATCGTTTGCACTAGGAGAGTCAGAATAATTGCTTTGCAGATTTCCAAACAACTAGCATGTCTAACAGTCCATCCAAGAAGCAATGCCAGCCCTAAGGAGCGATTTTCTACCTCTGGAGACTACAGTCCAACCCTTCCGGCTGCCAGATAAATCAGGCTCAATCCCAGCTGCAGACAGGTCCTCTAGTAGTCCTAAATCCAGATAAATCAGGCTCAATCCCAGTTGCAAACAGGTCCTTTAGTAGTCCTAAGAGCCTACCCCTCCCTATTTTAAAGGGCTGTAAATAGTAAAAACACACACAGCCAATAAACCTTTTCATATTTAAAAATACTGCAGCATGAAAGTGTTTATTTATTTATTTTTAATTTAAAGATATGATAGAGTATCACACAGAAAAAGGCCCATCAACTGGTAGCAATTCTGAGGCTACCTTCCCTCCACCCAACGAGACATCTGGCAATAGAAGTTACTCAAGCAACAATTATTTTTAAGCATGAAGATAGGTCTCTCTTGAAAGAGAAGCGTGTACGACAACAGCTACCAGGGAGTCACAGCATTAATGGGACAAACAAAATCAAATCCATGAGAAGCAATGGACGACGAAAGACAACAGGCATACGATAGAGCAAATAAAGAACTTCATAGAAGTATGTATTTCTTACTTCAAATATACAACAGACTTAATTTAAACTAAAGTATCTGTATGATAGACATCATCAGAAACTGAATGGTTACAGTCAGAAGTAAAAATGAATTTAGTATTTTGTTCCAGTTCTCATTTCAAGACTTAGTAGATGCCACAAAAAAAAAAAAAAAAAAAAAAAAAAAAAAAGAATTAACTGTATCACATCTTAATACAACACAGCTACACATCTTGAGCCAGAAAGGCTCAAGGAAAGTTAAGAGCACATGCTAAATTTGTTTCTACCACTACTTGTCTCAGTTCAACTCCAAACTAACTTTGTATTGTTCTCCCTCGGCTGAGCAGAGGTGCCAAAGACTAAACAAAGCAGAGATGTGACTACAGGGAGTTCTGCCAAGGTTAAAGTGAAAGTCAAGAGATTTGGATGTGGTTTGTAACAAAATTTTTGTTTTCAGGGCTACCAACAGTTTTTCAGCAACAACAAACAAAGGATACAAAGTTAAGCATAATTTAATTTCCTAACCAGAGAAGACTTGCGGGTAATTTAACAGACATGCACAGCTCACAGCATGGGCTCAAGAGAGGCAGCTTCCTTGCATTGCTTGACTTAAGCCTCAACAGGTTACGCACCCGCTACATCTGCTAGGTCCCCTGCAAGTTCACTAGAGGTTCATCTGGTTGTGCTTATAGTGCAGTCTGAAATTTAAGTAGCAGCTCATATGCCAAAACAGTTGGACAGCCTTATGTATTTTTTCAACAGTGTATATCTTTTGGATCCTGCTGCATCAGTATTTTAATAGTACTATCAGAACCTTACGGTAAATGATCACCACGTGCTGAAAGAACTCTCACATAACTCCTATGATGGAAAACATGTAACACCTACAAAGTGGTACCTTATTTTCTTGTCCTTAAGCACTGACTTCCAAACCCAAAATGCATCCAACTCTCTGGAACAAAAAGCTTATATTAAAAATTGCCAGTTTTTTTTTTTATTATTATTCATAAAAGCATAATTTCCCAGGGCGTGGAGTATCCAATAGCTATCAATGAATTAGAGGGGAGGGAAAAAAGAGGAAAAAATGAGAAAAAAGAGCTGCTACTCATGCCTCCTAAAGTAACCTCATATAACTTCTTTGACAGGTGATGGACTTTACAATTACAGACATACACACATACATGCTGATAAATTCAGAAATATAAACGGGCTCAGCTGCATCTGAGCAAGTCTGCAGGGTCAGCAAATGCCACAGGAGAACTTGAAGAATCTGTACTGCTGTTCCCCCTCCAGGGTTGTACTGGGGAGTTAGATTATTGCCGTAACTCGAGTAAACTACCCACAAATCATGGAGACTTCAGGGCAGTTCTGGTCCCTTCTTGTGCAACTAGTTGAAACCAAATAAAACAATCCTGTTTCTTAAATATTTTTGTTGTCTTTTACAACTTTATCCCCTACTTAATAAAGAACACATACAGCAGCTACGAAAACGTAGAGAAGAAATATTTACCTTCCCTCCCCAAGACTTCACTTGAAAACAAACACATTTTAAAAACCATCTCTCAAAATAAAACTTTTTTTCTTTGAGGCAAAAAAGGATACTAACCCTTGCTAAACACGCTGGTTGTTAGAAAGGCATTTTAAAGATAGCATCGCTTTAGAAACCTGAAGAGTTTGGGAACAAAAAATGCCATCTCAGCAATGTATTTAATGTCATCAATCACCTACAAAATAATTATACTGGTTAGGTAGTAGAAAGACTGACCTGCTTTTTAATTCAGAGGAATCAAGATTTAATTCACAACACTCTTAGCAGTCTTTGAAAGCTGGCTATTAGTTATCTTACACAGCTGAATTTTGGTTAAAAAAAACCCAAAAAACAAAAAAACCTTGAAATTTATTATGTCTACATTATTATCAGCTTTTCTACATGCAAAAATATTACCTTGTAGCACAGCTAAGACAAAAACAGGTTTAACCATTCAGATAAAGCAAGTGCTAAGGTTAAAAATAACCATTATTCATTCACAAAAGCATGCAGCTCTACAGCAATACAATCAAGTGTTTTCTAAGTACAACTGCATTAACAACTGTTATTATTTACTGAGGCGGAAACTTTATATATTCTTTTATATATATTCTTTAATGTGGGCCAAATAAAAGCAGAAAAAAACCTGAAAATATGGGCATGTGTACATCTGTGTACAAGTGTGCATATGAGTGTAATCAATGCAAGAATGATGGTAAACATTTCTTAAGATGCAGCAACAGAGCTGTCTTTAAAGAGAAAAACAATCTTTATGGAAGACTGAACCTGCAGTTGTAGTATCGTATTTACACAAGCTAATCCCTCCAACACACATTGAAGCTTGCCTTTTCATACATCACATGTAAATGTACTTTACAGAGCTCAAATTACCCATATAACATAGCATGACAATATTTTAATGAAAAGCTTTTATAAAGACACTAATTTGCCTAAAGCAGAGAAAATGATTTGTTCAGCTTTGGACTGAAAAGTCAAAATTAACTTTTAAACCTAATGTGGGCTGGCAGCAGCTGATCTTTGACAGCCAGAAGCAGTTACATGTCACTTCAAAAGCATGTGCCAAGGGTATCTGCCACTTCATATTCTTCACATCATCTCCAACACACAGGTCTTCCCTTTAATCATATACAGAGTGAAGAGACTTAAAAATCTGAGGAAGTATCTACTTAGACAAATCTCCACAGGTAACCACCAAGTATTGTAACTAAGTATTGTACCTTTTGCATCAGTTGTTATAACTGTTGTGAGGTAGAAACACACCAAATACTCTTCCCTCTGGGAGATAAAATAAAAAAATTCTCAAGAAAAAAAAAATTTTTTTCAGTAGGTTTCCGTTTCTGGAGAAGACCCCTCTATTCTCAGCAGGAAAATAAACTACCAGACTTCTGAAGCCAGGACCGTACAGCAACTTCTCATCAATTCTTTTTAAATAAAGGACACTTGAAATCAAAATGCAAGCTTTCCTTCTGCTCAGATATGAATAATAAAGGACGGCTACATTATTATTATTACATCGCTATTTCAGATCTACTGATTTGAAATATAAGAAATTTTACAGGAAAATGTCCTTTGTCTGTATATAAAAAACACCCATCACTTTCTCCTGAACAGCACGTGTTGCTTAAACATATGTGTTACATCTAAAATGTATCTATCTATATCCACATGTATATGTATCTATAGAGAGAGATGGAGATATATATATTTCAGAACGGAAATCATCCAGTTCTCTTATTAAGAAAGAGCTGCTGCTCATATTTCATATGCTCATCTTGCATTTTGCAACCCCAATCACTGTTTGCTGAAACTGGTAAATCAAACGTAAAGCCAATGCAAACAAAAGACATTTCTAGCTGGTTTATTGTAGTTACTCTAGCTGACAAACAGAAATGGCCTTCCTAAACCATGAAGAGGGCCATCTTTGAAGGGCTATTTTTGGCACAAGTTATTTTCTACATTCCAAACTAGAATGTAATATCAAGAGTTTTTTGAGATACCTTTTAGCACCTCTTGCAAAAAAACTCCAGCTCCAATAGGTCAGTGCTCCACCACTTTCTCCCTCCCTCTGTTAATGAATCATACGAATGTTATATAATGAATGTTAAATTAACATCTTCACACAAAAATCTTCATGGTATTGAAACAGAACTAAGTTATGAACATCACTGTTATTAAATATTTTATGAGCACTTGTTAATCCAATTTCAAAGTAACTATACTCAATAGTCCTTTGGCCACAGTCCAGAATAGTAACATAGCTATTGAGTGAATAGTATGTCAGTCTAGGTAGACTTCTTGACTGTATCTTATATAAATACTTACGCTCCACTCGAAAGAAAATACTGCAATACTCTACCTTCCAATCGTACCAAAAAACGTGAGCAGTCTTGTAATTACTGCCTTTCAGAACCTTCCTCACAGCTGTACACACAAGGAAGCATTTAAGGTGAGTGCCTTTAAAGCTTTTAGAACAAAAATTAATTTTCCCTCTTTAATACTTAGATTTGCACACAGCAAAGCCGGAAAAAAACCCTCTTGCACACATCTTGGACACAGAGAGGGCTGTAGCCAGCTATTAGAACTTACAGCATCTGATAGCAAAATCCCCAAAGCGACTTTCTGCAAATAGCAATATTTCATCTGAGGATTCAAAACTGCTTTTGTTTCCATAGCCTTTTTTTTTTAAATGAGCTAAGTGATATATTTTGTTATAGCCCAAATTATTAAAAATCCTATCTGTTAAAAACAATTATTTCTAATTAAATATTATGATTAGAATAACTTGTTTTAACATTTTCAAAAAAATGAAAATTTCCAGGTAAGTTCTCAGTAACATTTAATCATGGCAAAAGTAAAAGCAATATGCGAAGGAAACACTGCACCTAGTTCTTATCGTTAGTATTATTTTATAGAGGGCCCTATGGATGCGAAATTACTTACCCAGTGTGTTGTAGCAGGGTAATTCAACCTCCAAGAAAAGATTAATTTTCCTGATGTACAATTCAGTGTCATATCCTAGTTGGCAGTGGTGATTGTCTTAACGTGTAACTGTTACCAATTACCACACCCTTTCACATGGAAGGTTTTAGACCTTACAGTAGGACAAACAAGAATGTGAACTTACAGCCTTAACGCCAGAACAGCTGCTAACTAAGCCAAATGTGGCGTCTTTTACATGCCATGTGCAAATGCGTACTCTCCTGTTGGAAAAGTCCCCAGCTGCCCAAGCCAATTGAGGCTGCTGAAATGATCTGCTCACTTATCTTCAGCGCACGAAATAAGACGCCACTACAAAGCCGTATGTTAAACTGTAATGGAGAGACACTCTGGGATTAGAAATTAGATCCAATAGCCATGGAGTGTTTCCGAGAGAGGGTCGTGAACTAAGAGACTAATCTTTAAGCTATCAATTCATACTCAATTGAGGTTACGTTGGGAAAGCTCCTGATGAGAAGGGAAATGGAAATAAAGTCTCCTGTAATGAGAAGTTTATGCCAAGAAATTGTACCAAATGACCTCAAGAACAGATTTGCTAACTCAGGGCATTTTTTTAAGATGTTTTATGCATTGCCAGCCTCTCTCCCATGTAAAAAACATTTCAGAATCCGTCTGCTTTCAGATAATTAGGATGTGAGACAACACGCCAGGGAATCAGCTTCGAGATGAATCCAAATTTCTTTAATCCATCACAGAATCTCTCTCATTTTCAGTTTTTTCCCCAGCACTTTATGGGGAAAAAAAATGGGTTCTTATATATGAATTGTTTAACTGATGATGGTTAAATACAGTATACGTTGCTTTTCAATATGAATGTTACTTTAAGCTTCACTCTATATGTTTTTTGGAGTCAAGGAATAGTTTTCAGGCTGTTAATTTATATAAAGTGGTATAACAACTTAAGAACTGTATTCAAAACTGTGGAGTGTAAAATAAAAATGTAAAAGCTAGGTTAGCAGAACATAGCTCTTTTCTGTAATTTCCCTCTGGAAAGTGTATATGCCAAAGAAATTCTATGAAATTATGAAATTATCATTTCAATAAGATATCTAAGTCATCATCTTTAGAAATGGCAAGCGTCAAAGAGTGATTACAGCTGCTGTTCAGGACCGCTATTGATGTGTTCGATCATCAAAATACATTAATTTCAAACTGTCGCAATTCTTGGGGTTGTAAATATCATTTAAATGAAATCTTGCCCTTCATCTCTCCACCAGTAGAGATGATTCCCTCACTTATCTCTTCAAAAGCTATTCATACACTTATTTATGATGTTCCCATTCAGTAAGCACACTAAGAATTTTGCGAGTAAACATCCCCTCACTTTGTATGTACAGAACAGGTGACCTCCCCTTACCAAGAGATGATGCAACCGGCAGAATGAAACAAAACAATGCACAAGTGGGCAAACAACTACTGGAAGATGCTCTGCTCCAAGACCTCAAAGAAAAGATTATTCAAGGTGCTAACCTATTTATCTAGCTACTTTTATGGCTTGATCCCATGGTAGGGCACAAGATTTGTTGTGTAATAACGAGGAAAGGCTGAGACAGCTGGAACTGTTCAGCCTGGAGAAGAGAAGACTGAGGGGGGATCTTATCAATGCATTTAAATATCTGAAAGAGGGTGTAGAGAGGAAGGGGCCAGGCTCTTCTCAGTGGTGCCCAGCGACAGGACGAGAGGCAGCAGGCACAAACTGAAACACGGGAAGTTCCGTCTGAACATGACGAGAAACCTCTCTACAGCGAGGGTAACTGAGCACCGGAACAGGTTGCCCAGAGAAGTTGTGGGGTCTCCATCCTTGGAGATATTCAAAAGCCGTCTGGACAGGGTCCTAGGCAGCGTGCTATAGGTGACCCCACTTAAGCAGGAGGGGTGGACTAGATGATCTCTAGAGGTCCCTTCCAAACTCAACCATTCTGTGATTAAAAAAGAAAAGAGTCAGAGACATTCAAGTGGAAGAATATACAAGATGATCCAGAAGCAAATTCCTTGCTGGTCACATACTGCTGCAAACGCACCTCGGTGTTAGCCCATGAGCCTCAGTGGTAGAATTACTGAAGTAGATTAATTACCATAGCAAAATAAATAGCCATACAAGGGAACAAATGAATGATTGAGTTGCTCCTCTTCTTTTCCCATTTGAATTGCTTGAACCAGGCACTTATTTTAAATATGATATTGAAAACTGAAATTGCAAACTATTCTATACGTTAACAATACAAAAGTAAAAGAACACTAAGATCTGGAACAGTTACCATGTGTTGGTCCTGAAAGACACATCATTTTTAGGACAGTTTCCTTAGAAGCAAATCTGTTGGAAGCAACATTTAAGAAAAAACAGAAAATTAATTCTATTTCCTTTTGTGTTGGTCAATTGCTTGATATTACTGTATATCATCCGGCAGCAGACCATGGGCTGTCTTATAGGCAGCTGTCCCTTATAAAACTGAACAAGGATCCAGCATGCTGAATTTTGTCATTAGGAGAGCCAGTGACTGCCCTGCCCAAAACCACAGTAACAATGAACTATGCGTTTCTAACCATATTGTATTTATAAGCATTTGTCAGAAGTATAGAGCATGCTCAGACAAGTACCTTTTATCATTTAAATATAAACTTGTATGCTTGAATAGTGGAGGAATACTCGAACGAGTATGGTGACAATTTCAAAATATTTGAAGCAGTCATGCGACCCAAGCAAAGCAGTACATTTTTATTAAGCTCAGTAGGTGCTTTCCCCCCTGTTCTGTCTATCAGACGTACCTCACTGACTCGAATCATGGAGGCTACATATTAAAGGGGGAAATACCTGCTTGAAAAATGTTGCGTGCCAGTTATGGACTTAGCCATTAGAAGCTTTTATGGGTCAAAAAGTACGGAGTCGACTAATGAGTTTATTAGTTAACACCACACTATGAACACATCAGAGGCGATTAACTTCTTACCTGGGACTCTGTTCCCCCTGTGGTGCCCCTTCACTCTCCAGCTCAAAAAGAAAAAACAACAAAAAAAAAAACCCAAACCCCCAAACCACACACTCAAACTAGTAACAGTTCTCTAAAGAGAAGGTTGAGGCAGACAGGAAAAAATACAGGAAAGCCAAGTGAGGAAAGGCTTTCTAGCCACATTTTATTACAGACAAACTGCCTTAGCTGCTCAAGAGATTTCCCAAACAATATTCACGTTGCACTCATGCATACTTAAGACTCCCCCTAATTGCCACAGAGAATTGCTTTTTTCCCCAGATTCTCCTTTCCCTTCTCCCAACTTTTTTAAATACACTTTAAAAATGGAGTTGTTTAGTCTACAGAAAAAAAAAAAGACAGATGGGAGACTTGGTAACATTCTTCAAACAAAGCTGGTATGAGAAAGGGACTAAACTGTTCACCAGGTCCACTGCAGATAGGAAGAAAGCAGGGAAGATTTAAGCTAGACATTTGGAAAATTTTCAAGGAAGACTAAAGCACTGAACAGATCGCCTGTGGAGGCTGTGGTATATCCATCATTGGCAAGTTTTAGAAACATGTTAGACAAACATCTGTCAGAAGTGATTTAGGTATAATAGATGAGAAGGTACTTAAGGTCTTCTGCTGCCCCTCTGCTAAACTAGCATTACAAAACCAATAATATTCCCCTCTGATATCCCTGTGTTACTTAAAAATATGTAGTAAAACCTAGCCTTGTAAAAGTGTGATATTGTCACATATTCAAGTGAGATAATTTGGGAGAACACAATACAGCAAAGATTTGCTAGCAGGCAGGATAACTAAACTGCCTGCGAAGTGAAACATCAACTTGTTAATTTTTACACTCACTCTGGTGGAACGGGCATATAAATTAATTTGCAATGCCGACCAAGTAACTAGCAGTTGGGAGAGTCCGCAGCAAATGCAGCAAGGAGGGCACTACACTGCACAGACCTTGGCCGGAGCACCCTTCTACAGCCCTCATTTAAAATCTCATCCAGACAGCTCATCCCTTTGCTCCAGCTGCAAGCTCAGGACCACCGAAACATTTACATGTCATTTTACTGACCATTCCTCATTGGCATGATGCCGATAAGCAGACCACAACATACTTCGGAAGAAGGACTGGAGAGGACACATCCCCACTGTGGAAGGCTACTACCCCAATCCCAGGAGGAAGCAGGAACCCACTGATATGCTGGGCTTGAGGTATAGCTCATTGCTGCTCTGAGCAGGGAAAGAGACTAATTAACCTAAACAGTCCTACAGGGCTTTTACAGTTTGCCTGGCATGCCAAAGGCATGAGATACCTCAAGCCCAGCACATTAGTGTCAGTCTCTGTTCCTGCATCAAGCTCAGCACCACATATCTATGTCTGATTACAGTTACAGATGAAAACAGCCAAAACCCTTTAAAGCCTCAACAGAAATATCTTTGTTAGGCAGGTATTTCCCACCAAAAAGTCATTTTCTTATCATTAAGCCCATCTTAAGCCGACGTCCTTATTACATAACACTATTTTTTTTAAGCCAGAGAAAGAGAAGCAGGCTGTAGAATTTTAATTAGAGTTGTATCAACTTCATCAGTATAATTGCAGTCAGAGGGAAGGATGACTTCTTTTTCTCTTCTTGTTTGCCTAAAAAGACCACTTCTGACAGACTATGCTGACTGGTAAAGAAGATAGAGGAATTAACCAGCATTTTATTCCTATTAGATTTACCTGATATTTGAGCAAGGACGTGTGACAGGCTAGCCAGCCTGCTGTCATTTACATCGCTGTCTATACCCTTTTCAGGCACAATTTTACTGCCTTTATTTGCCTCTGGAATTTCATCTGTATGCCAAGTTTCACTCTGGAATTTTTTTAAAAGGGCACCTCTCTAAGGCAATGAGAGCAAGAAAGGTATTACCAGTATTCCCATCACCTTTCTTGTTACCTTTTTTAGCATCACCATAATTCTCTCGATAACTTCTAGACCAATAGAAGACATTCTAATAGTCTTCTTTTAATAGGCTTACTATTACGAGTACATAGTACCTCAGCTGTAAAGAGATACATGCTGAAGATGGATAAGAAATGAAGAGCTTGAACTGTCTTCCTTATTACATGCTACATAGTAGGAAAGCATTCTACAACCTGGATAATTAAAATACAGGAACAGACTGAGATTCCATAGCCTCCACAGACTACCACCACTGCAAGCTGCAAAGAACTATTTAAATAAGCATCTGCTAAGAATAGCTGAGGTACAATTTTGGGGCATGGGAACAGGATAAATAACATGAGGTCCCCTTAAGCCAAGTTTCATCAGTCTAAGAAAACATAACCAGTCTTTACAGTTTTGTATACATCAACAGGATTCTTAACAGCAGCAGGTAGGTTACAGTATTCTCACTAATTTAATTCTAACCACATGAATCATTGGCTCTGTATCTCTGAAGTCGTAATGCAGACAGTATTATATTTTCCTGCTCTCCAAGAAGGGGGGGGAAGGAAAAAAAAAAAAAAAAAAAAAAGGAAAGCTTTAACTGATGACTTAGTGGTCTGTGGTTACCAAGCCAGTTGGGGAATCATTTTTCACTCAAGAAATTACTTTTAAAGGAAAGCACCTTTTCCCAAGCACAAAAACAAGATAAAAAAGTTTTGTTCAGCAGGGTGCTTTGAGAGTACCCAAATATTTCCAAACTCATATTAAATTATGGGTAAGGATGGCTTCCATTACACAGGAAAGAAAAGCTATCAGGGAAGCTTATTTGCTACTGTGTAAAACTAAGGTAACCATGGAAAGGAAAACTAAATATAGATGATCTCTCCCTCTCCCCAAGCCCCTACCCTCCACCCCAACAAATGTGCAAGCACTACAGGAAATCTAACAAAGGAAATGTTTCTTAGTGACGGTAATGAGAACCATCCAGGTAACTGTTTAGAATAAGAATTATACAGAGGTTACTGGGTTTCTCTGAAGCCCTGGATTTTTCCCCCAGCACTCTAAGTGCCCTTATGACAGACTGTACAAAACTGAGAGGCAATATGAAAACCTGTCACAACTGCAGCAACCAGCCATAAAAATCATAACAGCACAAGAAACAGGAGAAGCTATTTCCTTTCATGTTCCTAGCAGCAGCCTTCTATGCTAACCATTCGGTTTGGCTACATTGTTTAGCATTTGAAATTTTGTAAGTTTTAGAGAACATTTCCTTAGAAGGTACAAAGATGAAGGGATTTGTCACATGGCAGCCGCAACACACAGCCATCAGCTCCATAATCAGAAAAGTTCAAAAATATTATGGCAGATAACAGATTCCTGTTCTTGCACATTTGATCACTCTTCCTATGCCAACTACTTTACAGTTACTTTTTTAATATAGATATTTCTCAGGGTAACTGTAGTTTTAGACATTTACCATGCTCTATACATTCTCTGAATTCAGCCAAGTTCGCTGATCAGCCTTAAATTTTCTTGTTTTGTCATCTACTTGTACCGTAATGTACTTTGCCCCTCCCAAATTCATACAACCTGTATAATAAACTGAGAAAAAAAAATATTACATCTTCCAATTAGCTAATATAACACAGCACTTGACCCAAAAAGACCAGTGAAGTTTTGGTTGATCATTCCTACCAGATCTCCAAGATTTTCCAAAGGAAATGGGATGAAATAAAGGGCAGAAGAGAAACAAGAGGATTTCCCTCCCACCCCATGAAATATGAACCTATTTCAAAGTTAAGGACTATTAATTGCTTAAAAAGAAATAAAAAAGTTAATGTATTTGATATTAATTCCTGTGGGAACCTAAAGCAACAGAATGGTAATACGTGTTGCCTGTATGATTCTAAAATTAGAACACAGTGCAATTATTTGTACACAAGGCAGACTTTCACTTCACCAATTAAAACACTAAGTTTTTTTGAATTATATATTTATGGTACCATTACATTGCTTTGGTAAACTAGAAATGGTAGAATAGACGAAAAAAGCATATAGGCATGCTGAAGGAAAATACTGTACAGCAGCATCTGAGTATATGTGATAATATTGACATTTAATCAATATTCCACTGGCCACATATTATAACTATACTTTAAGATGTGACCAGGACAGAAAATATTTATTGATTAAAGAAATCCAAACCAATGCCATGAGAAGCCTCATACTCCTGAAGTCCTGTACCTTTATGAGGACTCATAAAGGAGGTGAGATTTGTAGCCACCTGAGAGCTCAATTTTCATTTTTTCATTTCACCCTTGGTCTAGATATGTCTTGGACAAAATTTATCTCCCATTTTGCATCTCAACAGTCTTTTTTTTTTTTTCCTCCCCCTTGCCAATTAAAGATCCAGTCTTCATCCTGATGCCATTATTTGGGTTCTTGTCCCTCAAATGCACTAGCTATCTCTGCTGCTTCTTAGGGAATTCTCAGAAAGGAACAGAATAACATGGTGTCAATAAGATTCTTTATTCCATTTTAATGTTTTGCAAATAAAAAGCAGAAAAATCTGTACTTTTCTAATTTGACTCTACTGCTAATTACTAAATTTACGAACAGCAGCAGCAATTTTAGAAGTGGTCTGTAAATCCCAAAAGAAAGTACACAAATCACTTCAACTGGTTATTTCTTATAATACAAACTAGCACAATACTTCTAGAGCATAAACTAACACAGAAATATTTTAATGTATTTGTAATATTTCTATATTTTTAAAGCTTCACGCTGACAAAAATGATTGTACTATATCTCCATATATTACAAACTAATTCAAAAATTAACAAAAAGGTGATGACTTTCTACTTTAGTCTTAACTCAAACAAACAAAATACCCCACAAATCACAGACAGCAAGGTTTCTATTGACTTCTTGGAAGAAAAACAGAGAGACAAGATTAGGAGACAAAATTTCAAAGCCTGATCAAACTTATTGTGATGCCCATGTCACTTAAGTTACCAATTCAGAACATCAAACATATAGCATAGAATTTTGGTGATAAACATTTCATATATGCTTCAACATTTTTTAGAACAAAACTTTGTTCTTCAAAAATGTGATTCTACAAAGGACACTTAGCAGGCAACTTCAGAAAAGACATGACCAGAAAAAGGGAGGAATACCACGAATATGGCCTGCATGATGTAGCATTACTACCATGACATTTTGTACTCTTCCTTGCAGAAACATCTCCTAAATCAGACAGAAGAAAAGTTCATGGTCTGTTTGAACCTCCCTTGATAAAGAGGCTCTAAGACAGCCTGCCACTGTTCATTCAGTTACTAGTTTTGATTTATACTTATGTTAAAGCAGCTCAATCACAACTTTCTGCATTAAATATTTCAATTATTTTTTTCAGATTCAGATTGTTCTCCCACTCACACATGCCTCAGAGGCCTCAAGTCTTAAAGGCTACAGCTACCTTAGCAACTCAAGAGTTCTATTTTTTCCAGTCTGATGTGCTATTTTCAGATTTGCACAACATCCTTTTTCTAAACAAAGTATTTGATATAATTCTCTCCAAACTGTTCACTGCTTTCCATCTGGGGAACGAGAAACTGTTTGCTTCTCTTACATTACAAAATATAAAAGAAGCAAATAACCCTATAATGTTGTATGGAAAAGACAAACAAGCTTCACATTTATGACTGGGAAAAAATGTTCCCCAGACCACACTTCCTGAAGTTAATTGTAAAAGTCATTTTGACTTAAATCACTCTGCCTTCAATATCTTGCACCTTTAGGGGCTGCAGTGCTTTTGAAATGTCAAGGCAACTCACCTTTTTTTTTTTTTTTTTTTTGTAGTAAATTCTTCAAAGTCAGAATTGCCATAATACCAATGTATTGTTAACCTGCAACATGGGAGTCTGGGGGATATGATGACGAAGTCACACTGACAAAGAAAGATCCTTCAGGCTGACTACAAAAACACTTTACTGATTATTTGATAAAAATTACCTGGGTTATAAGCATATGCCACTCATTTCTAAGGCCGTCCAAGTATGAAAAGCATCATACTCTTTTTAGTAATATCCACTATTACTTTAGGGAGTTTTTGATTTTTACAGATATTGGGTTTACTTTCCAAATTACGTGTTATTATTTAAACATAGGTGCACAATAATTTAGTAAGTGAATAAAAAGGGCATACAAAACCAGAACGGTATGTTTGATCACTACTGCCTAGAATTACTAGTGGTTTTACTCAAGTATCATGAATCACAAGTGCTTGTGAAAAGCAAAGACTCCAACTATTAAAAAAAAACAAATTAAAGAAACAGAAAGAGCCTGAAACACAAAGACAACTTAGTGCCTGCTTTGCAGTAGCGTTTGTTTCATTTTACAAGCACTGAAACTCAGCACAAAGGCATTTAACGATAAGCTCAAGATATACACAATTTCAGTAATACTGTCGTATAGCAGTTGTTTGTGACTCCTAACATAAACTAGCAAGAAATAACTCATAAGCTCATCCCACTTATCTAATACATGCATCCAAGTACGAAGATGTGATCTCTATGTTGTGTCTTCACAAATATCTCTACTGAAGATAGGCTGAAGACATACACTATTTTTCACACACTGAAATCTGTGCACAAGGAACCTGAAGGCATATTGTGTGCCAAAAACAGGGAAGTTATCACCTTTTTGAGTAACACCAGCAGTTTACACGCCCAGTTCAACGAGCACCCCGCACCTGCGGCTTCCGGGCCGCTACAGCGTTTACTCCAGCAGCCCCTCGCCAGGTCACTCCCAAGCTGCCGTTTCAGGGTGAACCTCAGCCGAACACGGGGACACAAGGGGCCCCAGCAGGACCCCCCGCGCGTGCCCTCCCTCCCACCCGCGCCGCCGGCCCTCGCCAGCCCCGACAGAAACGCGCGGTACAAACTACGCAGCGGCAGCGGGCCCAGCGCCCTCGTCCCCCCGCCGCGGCCCTGCCCCAACGACCGGGCTCGGGCCGCCATGACGCAGCCCCCCGCCGCCTCCGGGGCCGCCCCGCGCCGCCCTCGCGGCCCCGCTGCGAGGACGCGGAGGGGGCAGAGCCGCCCCCGGGGGTCGGTCAGACCCAGGCCCGGGCCCAGCCCGCCGCCCCCGCGGGGAAACACTCACATGAACCGACGGGAGCCGCCGCCGCCGCGCGCCTCCGCCCGCCGTGAGGAAGGACCCCCCTCGCGAGGCTGCCCTCGAGGGCGCCGGCTTTTGGGAGAAAGCGCCCGGCAGAGCCTCATTCCCCCCAGCGAGTGCGTTGTTGCTCAGGAGAAAGCGCTCACGATGTTGTTCTATGAGTACCCGGGCGCCGGAGATTCACCTGGAAAAAAAAGGCTAAACTTTTTTATTTTTTAAATATGTATTAAGGGAGAACTAAAAGGGAGCTCAGGCATCGCGCTAGGCACCTCTACGCCGGGGTCCTTCTGGAGGCTGGCGGTGGAGGTGACGTCACGGAGCGGCGAGGGCCCGCGGGGGCGGGGTGTGGAGTGGCACGTCGGTGCGGCGGCACCTGCGGAGGTACCGCCACCGGGACCGGGACCGGAATCGGAATCTGCATCTGCTCTCGCTCCGCCCTACCCCGCCCTGGCCGGGCCGGGGTGCCGCGCTCCCCCGCCACAGCAGCCCCAGGTGGGGCCGTGCTGCGGGCGTAGCGCTGGGCTGAGGGGAGCTCCCCCACCCCTCCCCCCTCCCCTGCGCGCGGCGACCGTTAGTAACGGTCGCGCTGAGGGAGTCGCGAGGCCCGCGCGCCCGCACCGCGGGGACGGGCGGGGCGGCAGGGTGCGGCGCAAGCGCTTCCTCAGCGGCGCCTGCGGGGGTGGATTTCAGAGGCGGCGCCGGCTGGGGCCCTTTTGGACTCGCTTTTGGGGTGCGAGTGCCCGCCCGGGCTGCGCAGCGGGGCTCGGGGTTGCCTCCCCGCTGCTCAGCGCGGAGTAAGTCTGGTTGGGCGAAGCGGGGGGGGGGGGGGCCAAAAACACTGTGACACTTGCTTGGTTGTTTTTTTTCCTACAATTTTTGTCTTCATTGCAGACAAAATTACTGACACTGTACCCCTTTCAAAATCTGTTTTACGTTATCTGTTGATCCCAAATTGAGTAACAATGTTATAATGAAAATTGATACATTTATTTATTCTTTTGTTGAATTGGTGTAGCTGGAATAGGAAGAGAAGTGTTTAGGAAAGTCGTATCTACATATATTTTCATACAGGAAAATACTGTTTTTTTTATACAGTGAGTTTGTTACTTTTGACAAAATAATGTTTTTTAAAAAGCATTTTTTAAGTATGCCTGATATTCTCAGAATCTGTGTTTATGCCTGTGACTCCATAGTTATTCTTTATTTCTAAGTAGAATACTTATTATTTCAGTGAATGTCTGAGTATTTGGAATATTTCATAAAAGAGGAAGTAATGATGGTATAACGGCAAAATTTTTAAATAAAAACAATACTACTCATTCAGATTTCTGAGTGATCTGATGAAATCTCTGCAGTACTACAGTATTGTTTGCAGCAGATGTTTATACTGCAAATATGAAAGATTTATGAGGTGAATTGAACTTAATCTGCAGGAAAACAAATAAATTAAGCTAATAATTTAGTATTTTCTTTTATTTTGTAGTTAATTAGGTCTCTGGTCATTATTGTGATTGTGCTAACATACTCTTACCTAACTTCTGTATCAAATGAAAGGTTATCAAAGTAATGCTAATTTGAAGTTAAGTGGAAACTTGTAAAGAACTTCTGTTCCTGGTGGGTTTACTGAGAGTGTTGGCTAGTGTTTGTGTATACAGTAAAGGTTTCTCAGGGAGATTTGGATGGAGGTAGTGGGCTAGGGAAGGTTGTTTAGAGGTGGGATGCAAAACAGGCCACTTCTGGACTTCTAATCTTCATGCCAGACCTATTTTGCAGATGTGATAGACTGTGTTTCATATACTCAGTAAACCATACTCTGGAAGCAACGACTCAGTAATTTAGGATGACACTAATAAGACAAGTCTTCGCTTCCTCTTCCATCCCCACTGTTTCAAATTATCAGAATTGGATTTCCAGAATTCAGTCCCAGAATTGAATTTGCCTGAACTGTTTCCGGCGTCCATTTAAAATAACACAACAATTTTTTTCTTTTCCTCTTTTTATTTCAAAGCAATTGGGAAGTCCTGCAGACTATAATTCATTCCTCCAAATTATAAAATTAATGCAATATGTGTCTTTTCTATATAGAAGAAACAAGTTTGATATGTGAAATTGTGTGCTGTGAGCGTGGTGAGGATTTGTAGCACTCTGTGTGTTTATATCTCTACCGGATTTGATGTGGATTGAAGAAAAGGATGATTTAAACAGTTATATAAAGTATTACTTCGGATAAGTTTTAAAAATATATATGACATTCTGTTTGAATTTAGAAATGACAGTAAGTTACTAGAGAAATGACTAGATTGAAATAACTTAGTTTAATGGACTGAACAAAAGGGAATTTTTAATGTGTGCTTCTGTTTAAAGCTGGGGGTAAAAGGATTTAATTTGGGGTTTGCAGTTACTTAGTTTATTTTTTAAGTCAGTCTGGGAATTTTTGGAAGTTGAGAATTAAGGGCAGATATCAGAATTTAATTGTGAAGTTAGCTGTTGACAGAACTAGCTCTTTTCCAGCATCAGAGAGAGGGTTGTTTTTTTTTTTTTCATTGCTTTAGTGGATTCCAGAGAGTCAGTTCTGTAAAACAGAAAAACATGTTTTTTGTAAACAAAAAAACTTGCTTTAATATGTACCTTCTAAAATTCTCACTTTTGATTCCTTACAGTAGCCAATGGGAAAGACTGTTTGTTTTTTTTGTTTCTTCTGTTTTCTCTGTGCAACCAATGAAAAGTGAGTGATAATCTGCAACTGTCTAGTCCAAAACATCGAAAGTGGTCTAGCTGCTCCTAGTGGGCAAAATGTCTAGAGTAAAAGAAAAGGTCAATTTCTTAAGATGACTGTTGAACTGTTGTTAGTTAACGGATCTTTTTATTAAAATTTCTTTCCGGATGTCAGCTGAACGCAGATCAAATGTATTAAAGAAGTGTTATCTAGCAGATTGCTTTTTAACAGTAGAAATGAAAACACTTCTTACCTGAGTAAATATATAGTAAATGTTATATTTAAATATTTTAGACATAATGCATCTTATCTTTTGGTATAATTTTACTTTTTTTTTTTTTTTTTTTTTAAGAGCAATTATTGGAGTCCTGATGTGCCAAACAAGATTACAATCCATTATCTAAGTCGAGATTTCTTTTTCATGTTTAATATCTATTTACCTTCAGAAGCAGGGTAGTTCATTTGGCAGACATGAAATTCCTACAGGAATCTGGGTCTTAATTTATTATAAAAATACGGTTAAAGCTTTGCTATTGGAACTTGCTGTGCACCAATAGGTCTTAGTCCTTGCACTCAGTCCAACTTAGGTCTTTCCAATGGTACACTACAAGTGTGAGTTGCATGGTTAGCATTCCAGAATCAAACCTTCCAAGCAAATGTTAAATGTTCCTAAAATATGAAAGCATTGTGTCTTTACATGCAAGACTTATTATAGAAAAGTATTATTAAAAATACGTCATTTGTTTTCTTCTTTCAGAAGTTTGCTTTATATGTTCATGTTTAATATGATGACCAATGTAGAAATTAAATGACCATATCTCACCTTTTTGTTCACAAAAAAACACACGAGTAAAAAGTAGCAAAAGCATCCATGTATTTGCTTTGTGTCTTAAGTTCAACTGTATTTGTTAAAACAGAATGTGTGCTCCATACTTTCTGTTTCTATACACTTGGTAGAGATGTTTGGTGTATAAGGATCTCTGTGTAACCTATTATGGGAACACTATCTCAATCAAGATTCACAAAAGGAGTAAGAAGGCTTTTAATGGGAATTCTGTGGTGGGAACAAGATTGTTCCCTCAGGGAAAAGATAATTCTGAGTGACTAAAGTGTTAAATCCTCTTTCTCTTGGATGACTTTCTCAAGAGAGAATAGCTTTTACTGAAAGCAGCAGGGTAATGTTGGTCAAAGGGGGTTAAAAAAAAAAAAAAAGGCACTTAGCTCCTTTAGTGCTCTGAACAATCTCATTGTTTCATGAAGTCCCTAAGATGATAAAGAATTATTGCATCTGTTTTGGAGGAATTGGTTTTATGCTTTAAACTTTTGCTATTGTTTTTCTTATCAGCTTAAAATCCTGAGAGTTCCACCTCCTCTCCATTTTTTCTTTTCCTGGAGCAACTGCATAGCTGTTCCTACACTTAAGAATTTTTGATTACTATTCTGTAAGTGATGAGAGAGTTGGACGTGCTTTCTACATCAGCTGGTGGACTCCTTCTGTTGATTATATATGCAGATGCCTCCAGACCCTATGCTATAATGTCTTTGAAGTCAAAGTGAACTGAATGGTACCCTTCTGCTTTAGGCTCATTCATGAAACGGGGTTTTTTTTTGTTCTCTCACATCTCTTCCCGTGCTTTGCGGCAGTGCCATCCACTTTAGCATGATGGCTTACAGGCCAGGCTTCACTCTGGAGCATATGAGCTTGGCATTTTTAGCTCCACTCACACGCAGAGATAAGTGCCCATACCCCTGTATGGGGGTTTATACACAAGTTTGTATGTGTTATGGAAACACAACATGCACTGCAGAGGTAATACTGTCTAATAAAGGCTTGCAGTGGCTTGATTTTCCACGTGGGGAATCCAGAAATGGTCTGAACAGAGATTTGAACTCAGTTTTCAGATTCTGATACTTGGTGTCCAAGATTAAATTTTTAATTTGTTAGTAGAGAAGTCCATGCAGTTTTGTCTGAGGCTGAGCTGACTGGCTGTAGAAGTGGCTGTTACTTGTGCATCTTATTGGTTTTCATAGTCTTGAACTGCATAGTGGTTGGTTATGGAAAAGTGCAAGGAAATATTTAGCTCAAAGTAAATTGAAATGCATGGTTCCGAGTAGACAAATTGTTCTGGCTGGAGATAAAAATGGTCATGAAACTGAATGCTTCCGGAACTGAGCTGAAAACTAACCAACTTTGCTTGGCTGTCCCATAGAAATATTTAATGTAGATGTAGTGCCTTTACTGTTTTTTGAGTAAATACCCTATTTTAAAGCAGTAGTCATCTGAATATTGCTTATATTAAAGCATGTCTGCTCCCAAGAATAGTTTTATCTAAATGAGTCTTATCTCTGTGTTTACAAATATTACTATATTTTCATCTTTAAATGTAGTATTTGTGAGGCAGCAGCACTGTATTATTGTGTTCATTATGCAAAAATGTTTCTTTCCTCCTTTTACTGAGAAATACATTTTAATTGCCTTATTTAGTCAACACCCTTAAAGCTGAGTCACAAAAATCCATACCTTTTGTACGTAAGGTTTTGCTCTGTGTTCCCTTTAAGGAACGTGAATTGTCTGGAAGGGGTTCAGATTGTGTGAAGAAAAGATGTTTCCTTTAAAAGACACTGAGATGGGTGCCTCCACCTTCTTCGCCTCAGCTCTGCCACATGATGTTTGTGGAAGTAACGGCCTTCCTCTGACACCCAACTCCATCAAAATTTTGGGGAGATTTCAAATCCTTAAAACAATCACCCATCCCAGGCTTTGCCAGTATGTTGACATTACCAGGGGAAAACATGGTGAGTGTCTGTTTTATGTTTGGTTACAGTTATGTTTTTGTTAAAGTATATCTGAAGGCAACTGAGCAGAATATTGCACCAGTTAAAGAAGGTGGCTGGCTTTCACTCTCAAAATGACTGCGTGCCTTTACTGTGACTAGCAGTACTGGTGCTTTTGTTTCTTCTGTACACAGTCAAGGCAGATGTTGGTTGGTTGTCTTATCTGTTCTCTTTTGTTATACGTCATGCTAATCAATGGAAGCTGGAAATTTTCTTTCTTATTTTCCTTCCTCAGTGCAAAATTTTTGTACTCAAATGCTGTATCATATCTATGTGTAGGACATTGAAATAGATGCATCTTTGATGCTGAGCTACTACGACTTGTTTTTATCTTGTGAACGATTTCATGTAATGGTTAAGTCTCCTGTACTTGTTTGCAGCTGTTTTTGTTGCCTCAGCCATATCAAATCTTGGTTGCAAGTTTTACTTTTTTTTTTCTCTCTTTTGCTGTTCAAGATCTCTCTCGCTAACAATTGCTTTATTCTGGTATGGAGGTTTTTATTAAATGTTTTCACACTTATTGTTAGCTCAAATAACGCTTCAGTTCTTTCCACTTGCAATGATCTCACTATGCAAGCTCAACAGGAGGGGAGCACTTAACTCCCACAAAATAGCTGCAACACCTTTGACAGACTTTAAGTGGTTGTTAGCTTTACGTGTAAATCCAACAACATTCTCTGTATCAAAATGCATTGTCTTTGATAAGCTACAGGATTTCATAAAGTATCGGATTTTTTTTCCCTTTATAATGCGGAATGATAGGATATTTCAGATTTTTAGAAAATTATGCAGTTGCTGACCCCAAACACTCTGAAGTGTTTTGGGCAGAGAGGGAGTGGTTTCTTCCTGCCTGTTCATTTGCCCACACGCTTGTACATTTCTTGTATTTTGCAGCCAATAGATCTAGAAAGTGTAGTCTTTTTCATTTTGTGTTTGCTGTTATCTCTTGATATTGGATTTTCTTACAGCACTTTTTGAGCTGAGAGATTAAGAAACACTAACTAACATAACACTCAGTAAATCAGAGATATGGTTAAATGGGAAAATTTGGCCTTTTCGAAGTGAAGGTGTGGGTGACATAAAGGTTTTCTAGTGTATATAAATATGAAGGAAAAGACATTTTGTGATAATTAAAGCAGCTTTCAGGATAGTGATTAAAGCCTCTAACTGTGAAGTCATGAGAATGTTTTGTTCAGAGTGCTCAGAATAGTAGTGGTTAATCACTTTCAAATAAGATGGCTTTTCTTATACAATCTCAACATTCATGCTAGATTTTATGGTTCTAGTACGGACAGAGTTCTTCACTCATTTATCCCAGGCGTAGTGATTTAATATTATTTTTCTTGCAAATGTCAGTTTTTCCACTTGTGGAAAAATGAGAAGGCAGTCAAGAAAAACAAAAAAATCTAAGATATGTGTATTCCCCGTCCCCCCCCAAAAGACTTTCAAAAGGGGAATATAAAAGCAACAGAAGAACATTCAAACTAAAGTCTAATTTTTATTTGTTAAAATTAAATTATTTGTAAATCTTTTATAGCATTGTAGAGGACAGTCCTATTCTTTTTCCAAAAAAGTTTAAGTGGTCCTTTGACTTTTAAATAAAAAAAAAAAATTGTTGAGTAACAAGTGTTCCAGCTTTAATGTGATGGCTTTTGTTCCTCAGAGTATTTTCTGTCTTTATGTTGCTGTAACAATCTCATTATAAAATCATATTTTTGGTTGAAATAGTGGTGTTTGGTTTTGAGTCTGGATACTTACTACCAGCTGTTTTATGAGCAGCAGAAGTAACAAAGCCCACCTTCTTTGGGAGTTACCTTACATTCCCATGGTCTTTCCCTACCTCCCCTTACAATCCCCATCTGCACTGCAACAATCCTTTTTCCTCTTCCTCTGTATTCAGAGTCAGCCAATCAATATCTGGAATATGTGAGATTCCTAAAAATCCTATAACTATTTGCTAGACAAGAGATACTAGAGCTAGCAGTGTGCTAGTTGATGACAAATCAAGACTAACTCCTGCATTCACTCTGAATCCCTTGTCTCAAAGCTGGTGTTACTCTGAGCCTCTCTCTCATCAACCCAGCCACAGATTTCTGCATATCTGCTTATCTTCTCTGAGACCTCTAGTCTTAGGTTAAATCTGGTTGATGTGGGCTGAGGGGTTCAAAACTTACTGGGAGGGGACTGGATGGATGTGTTGGCACTACTCTTTCCTGAAGAAACAGGGCAAAGATTTGCTTTAATCAGATAATCTGCTCTATTTCATATATGAAAAAGATGGTGATGTACCCAAGTTATACATCTTTAATATTTAAATTATTTGTAATCTTCCATACAATGTATGACAATAATTTACCATATGCCAAATAGTTAGCACAAGAAGATTGTATTCCAGGTGTCTCACCTGGATTCTAATTCTGGTATATATTTTTTTCAATCAGAGAGGCTGGTTGTGGCTGCTGAACACTGTGAAAAGAGTCTAGAAGATTTGCTACGAGAAGGAAAGCCAGTCAGGTAAAGTGTCAAGCTAAGCTCAGATTCAGTGACCAAAACTTCAGATGTCTGTGACAAAGTCCTGGAGCTTTTTTAACTACCTGCAATGGTTCATATAGATTTTACTGTGTTAATGTGAAAATTTAACCAAAAGGTGTTGTTTATCAGACAAACACATGCTTGGAAGAGGGAGTATTTATTTCTGTAAAATTCAAAAAACTAGAGGAGTCAAGGGAAACCTATTTACAACTGAAGTACTTTGTAGATCATAAAATCCTGTCTTTTTTTGTAATAGTGGTTTGAGCTTTCTTCTTAAGAATCAAGTTAAACCTATGACAGGATCAAAAACTTCCTAAGAATTAATTTGAAGATTATATGTCTACCAGATGATGAAACTTTTGTACTAGAAGTGATAAAATTTGGTGCATGTTTTTCATATGCAGAAACGTATTAGCTTATTAACTAGGAAGCAGACAGGATGTCAGGTATATATGCCAGTATGCTAATAAGCAATTTGACTTTGAGTTGATGTAGTCGCTTCAGCGAGGCTTTAATCAAAACTAAGTCCAAAGGCCAGATGTCAAGAATACTGGCTTTCATACTAGGATGTATAGAACAGTTGACCTATAGCTTTAAAAATAGAAAATAAAAAAATCAGACTTGTTGCTAAAAGTCTTAGCTGTAATTTTAAATGAAAAGCGTGTATTGTCTATTACCTTTGGAGCAAGGAAATGGCCCTTATCCTAAAGAATTTATAACCCAGAAAATGTAAAGAGTGAAAGAAGAGAAAATTATCTCCCTCTGGAATAGCAAGGTATTATAGATGGACGTGTCTTGTTATTTCCAGAACACAAAAATGTATAAAAATAAAACGTTTAGAGAAATCCAAAGGCTTTTCACGTTGTTTCTGGAAAGTTTATAGCAAGCAGTAAATTTCATACTCTTTTGGTATTAATGTAAGTGCAGAGAAGATGCTTATTCAGCAAAATGATTGTCAAATTTTGTGTGTCTTCTCAGATAGTGATGAAACTTCAAAAGGACTAGGTATGAAGGAAATTACATTTAAAAGCTGCAGTTGCTCATGTTCCTTTTTAGTATTAGTCCTTACAGGTACTGTAGTAATACTTCTGTTAAAATCTTTGATAGAGATCATTAAAGTAACAAAGAACTATTGGAAGTAATAAATAAAAACACAGTCAACAGGCATTGCAGGTGAGCTGTGTTGAATAGGTTACTGTCCTGATAAACTTCCTGTGACTCATCCTAAATTAGATTTGTATGAATGGAGTAATGTTGAATTTGTAGTGTTCTGAGTCTCGCAACCCCTGAATAGGATGCTAACAATATTGTCTGGCATTGATAACATAAAATGCCTTGTGCCTGTATGTTATATTTTTGTGCGTTTTAGCTTGTATTGGAGAAGCTACGTTGGTCAGTATAAAATCTCTTCTTATGAACACCAGTGAATGTTGCAGTGCAATATGTCTTGAAGAATGTTAGGCAAATATGGCTTCCATTTTCTTTTAAGATAAAGCGGTATCTAAAGGTGATATGTAAAGGGCTTTTCATGTGTGATATGTATTATGGTCCTTCACACGGTTTTGCATCAGGTCCCTGTTGTGCAAAGTTCCAGAAACAGTTAAAGCATCAGAAGCTTTTTTCTTCCCTTTTTCATTCAGCTCTCACACTGCTTTTTGAACATATGTATCTAGGTGTCAGATGAGAAGCAGGCCAGACTGTCTACTGTCTCTTGACTGTTTTTGAAAAAACATGCATGTAGCTGTTTTAATTTGCTTTGAATTGCTTGATAAAGTATACTTAGTAGGTTCTCTGTCAACTTCTATTGCAGTTTAATTCTGCAGCCTGCCTAACCAAAGGGTAAAGATGTCTTTTTCTTTGGAGAAAAGTTGCATTCTTTCTCTCAAAATTTTATAAATGAAACATTCTCAGATAGCAGACTGTGGTCTGTGTGCATAGCTGTCGTGCTTCTCTGTAGCAGCAGGTGTTTTGTAGCATCCAGAAAGGTTTTTTAGTCCTTTTCAGATGATTTTCTGAAGTTGTACAACTTTGGTTTGTTGACATGCTGAGAGAAGCTACTCACTTTGTGACAATTTGCTATTTTGGCTGAGGCTCTGTTGAAAGTAGATGCATAAAGCCTGGCTTCCTTTCTTCCTCTTGACTTGAGAAAATTTTCACTGAAATAGTTGACTCTACTATTTGATCTTTGCTTTAATGAGTTTGTAACACCTGAAACAGAGGGCTAAATTGTAGCCTGTATGTTCTTAGCTTTGGGAGATATTAGTGATTCATCTACTGTAAATTACAGCCCTTGCAGTAGTAGTTAAAAGACAAGTTATGTGCACTTCAGGTTTCTTGCAAGACTGACATTTTCCTTCTACTTTTTCTTTTTTTTTTTTTTTTTTTTTTTTTACTTAGAACAGATGTTTTTGTTTCTTTCGTGAGATCCTTAAATATCCAGAAATAACTTGGATGGACCAGTTCCCAGTTATCTGTTATCTGAACTGTCTGTATCAGTTACCTTCAGAAGGAAGTATTTGGCTTTTTCCATATATTCTGATTGTGTTATTCAGTGATAGCAAAGCTGGTTACACATCCGGGATTGATGTGTATGCTATTGCAATTAATTTTGTAAACTGTGTATGGAATGTGAGAAGCTGCTCTTCTGGTTTCTAGATTAATTCTCCCTGTGTTTGCCAGAAACTAAGTCTTTTGCACCTGTATCACAAGCTGATGTGAAATCAGCAGGAAATATTCTGTTACATTAGTGCTGAAATTCAAGACATAATATTATGGACTGTCCATCTTTCCATACATATTGGAAAACAGGCAATACAGCTGCTTGGTAGTTATTTGCAGTTAATCTTCTCTGAAGTCATGCATAAAGTGTAGCATACATTTCTTAATATCTGAATTATGTTAGTAAAGAAATGTAGCTATTTGCATTCTTTGTGTTTCATGAGCCTCAAAGTTTGACTAGAATTTCTAATTCTAATTGATCAGTTGTATGCAGGGCCCGGATTACTGGAAATTAGAGCTCTAACCATTTACCGAACTTGCTCTGTCACAGTGAAGTAAGCCATTTTATTGCACGTTCCACCAGAAACTTTCTAGAACCTCTATTTGTGATAGGTTCAGGAATTTATCAATTACTTGATAATATTGTGACAGCAGTCTCCACGAATTACAAAGGCAGTTTGCCATTGTCCTTAAAGTTATGTGCTCAGCTTCACTGTCAAAATATAATGCAAGTAAGTGTTTGGTAATCTGTGGTCAGATCATTTTCTTCTTTGAGCGGTGCATGTTTGGGACCTAGGCGGAGCGTGTGGCACCTTTAGAACTCCATCAGGTGAATTTCAGGGACTCTCAAATGCATTAAACAAGCGGGCTCTTTGAAATTCTTATCACAGCAGAAACGGAATTTAAGACAGCTCCTCAGTGTCTTCTGTGAACTTTGGCAGGGGGATAGCTTTGTGCACGGCATAACTGGAACTAATGCTCCTAAAAGTGACATTGATTTCAGTTTTCTTTACTGGACTTCCACCATGCTTCACAGTAACGGTAGAGAAGCTCTTTTGGAGTTGTATGCCACAGAGAACTTGGGCTATAACCAACTAGCAGCAGGTATTAATATAGAAGCCTCTGCCTTGGATGTACCCCAGATAAGGGTTTTAGGCAGTCGTGCCCCATTATTTCTCAGACCACTCTTCGTTGTCTTTTCTCTGTAAGAGATCGCAGTCTGACTTGTTGTTTGTTTATTCCTGTTTGTTTATTTTCCTGTTTGTTGTTATTTTGAATTGGAGAACTTTTTCCAGTATATTCCTGTGTGTGTATATGTACATATATACATGTGTACATATATATGTGTGTATATATGTGTGTGTGTATATATATATAAATATGAGAAAGATCATAGCTTGTAAGAGTCACAAATTCAGATCTCAGAAGTATATTCAGGAGTCATTTAGTTTTTTTTAAAGGACTAGGACTTATGTACACAATCAAGCACAATAGATATTACCTGATTTAAGCTCATAATAGTTTAATTCTGTTTAGAATTAATTTAGAATTAAATATTTCTCCAAGTCTAGCTAGCTTTCTTTGTGTTGTCTTGTGCATGCAAGGATTTTTTTGTGAGTAAACTGGAAAAAAATCACAAAAATTTTGGAGGGTAGAAGTTCCGTGTTTCAGCGGTCTCACTAAGAATAATTTTCATGTTTGTGGAAATTAAAATTTTAGCAGACTTGCAAATTTACTATTTATTTTAGTACTGTTGATACCACAGACTACAATGTAAGACATGAATTTATTTTTAAGGTTCTCCATCTTTTAAAGCCATTTAGAACTATTCCTTTGGGATACCTTTTCCATACAGTGTTAAAGGAGCTATTTTCTCTGCTCCTGTGTTGCTACAATAGGACTTGTGTGTTTTCCTTTTCTGCCACGTTTGGAGTGTGTTCCTTCTTTGAAGAAGTTGGTCTGCACTTGTATTCACAATAATAAAAATGCCAGCAAACACTGACATTCAGCAGACTTTTGGCACCTGCAATGCAGTTTCTGGGTTGGTCTTCAATTTGTGGCTCGGGCAGCCAAGCTTATTCCCTTCTTCAATAAAATATAGTTGTCATGTGTTTCGAAAGTTATGGTTTTGAAAAATTACTAGTGAACCATCAGAGATACAAGGTATAGTTTGTTATACATGGAACATTTGATGGGAAGCAGACTGTGCCTGCAGCTGTTTACTAGTTTGGAGAAAACAGGATCTGATTGATTCAGATGAGTACATTTTATTTGTCTTTATTAAACTGTCGTATGCTTATTGATTGGATTAGATTTCTTTATGCCGTCCTAGCTATTAATGTGCTTTTGGCAAACCTGAAGTGAAATTACATTATAGAGTATGATATTAGGGGAAAAGGCAATTTTTGAGTAGCCAGGGATTTTTCAAAAATATTGTAAGACAGGTGCAAGTCATCAAAATGCTGAAGGTTTTACATGATGACTTGAAGAGCTGCATATGAGCAAAACTTCAAGGGCTGAATGTCTTCTGCTTTGAATCAAGTCTGCGTTGGAATTTCACATGAGAAATCCGTATGTCACAATGAGGTTGCATTTAACAAGGATAAACGATGAACTAGGAAAATGAAGTAGCATTAACAAACAAACTTCTTAAAATTAATCTTTTCCTAAGCGTGTGTGAGAGTCTATACATTCAGGCATTCAGTGGCTTCAGAGTTTGCTTTTATTTTCTTGCCAATGGTTTATTTCCAAAGCTATAATGAAAGAATAGGCATTAGTAATGACTTGTTTATATATTATCCAAAGTTGCTTTTCTTAATATAAGAGTATTTTTTGATTTCTGTAAATAATTTTTAGTCTGACTGCAAAAATCTTGTAGCATTCCTTTTAGCATAAGATACCTCCTGTAATAGCCTTTCCCTTCACACGGAGGAAAGATCATTTGGAATGTAAAAGGAATACAGCTTTCATGAGGTAGTCAAGGTGAAGATTCCTCCACTTGATGTTAGTGAACTTTTTAGGTATGGAATCAAATTCTATGTTTGTACAGTTGACTGCAATATTTAATGACAGTGCAAAGACATCCCAGAGCATATATGTCCACATCTTTCTTGCATATGAAACATAGCAGTGTGTGTGTGATTATTTTCTTTTCTTCCAGGAAAAAAAGAAAACTAACAGAAGAATCCTACTTTTTATGAGATTATGATAATCTCTACCTTTTTGTTTTTGTTCCTTGTTATTAAAAAGTAGATATGGTGGTTAAATACAACATTGTCAGTAGATTTGGGAAAAGCGCATAATTAAATTTCAATCTTTTGCTGTACTGTGTTGCTTGTAAGCACTTTGTACAGATTTCCATGCTAAAAGTGGTATTAGAGATCTTGAGCTGAAGATGAGTTATGATAAGTTAATTGAGAGCAAAACTAGTGGAGTGTTTTGAGTCTTCAGTACCTAGTGAAAGAGGATGTTGAGTTACTATCCAAAAGATCAAGTACCAGCCTCAGGAGGAAAGTGGCTTCATCCAGGAGAGACATTTCTTCAAGATACTGCATAGATCAGTGTTAGAATTCCATTCTGCATAAGCAAGCAAACTACTGCTAACAAACTAATGACTGAGCAAACAAATGTCAACTTTGCATTGTGCAAATCTTACTAGGTTTATTTGAACCACGTTATTAATCTTAATATTGATTTATGATAGTTATAATTAGAATAAACATTGTCTGCAGGCTTGTGAGAACAAGACGTGGTTAGTATGGTTATACTAACTTAATACAATGTTTGGCACTTCATCCTGGTCATTGAAGGAAAAAAAAGGAAGAACTAATACTCATTAAACTTGCAAAATAGTGCATACTTCTTGAAGGGAATTATATTTTTAAAGTGCAAGTTCATGCACTTAGAACTACTGAGCAATATTTTGAGAGGAGCATTTGTCTCTAATCAGGGATTAGCTGGTTTGTTTCGATGTATTGATATGCTTTCAAACATCTCTAACATCATCATGGCTTGAGATTGCTTCTTACGTATGTATGAATGTTTTCTGCTTTGGTTCAAACTCCTCTTTTTTTTCTTACAGTACAAAAAGACCTGGACTTGTGCCTTCACTTCAAGCTAGGCTCCTGCCTAGAAGCTGTATTGGTCCTGTGACATCCCTACATTAGTGCTGTGCCAGACTTGAAGTGATAGAATTAAAGAACATAATGCTATGGGAAACTTCATGTCCCCTTGTCCTGCAATTTTTTGGGCCCACAAAAAAAGAAGCACAGCACAAGCTAACTTCACTGTTTGGCTTCTGCACCAACAGGACTTTTAGATACAAGTGCAGACAGAAGGAACTTCTGTTGCAACTGGCTCTGTGTGTGTGTGTGTGTGTGTGTGTGTGTGTGTGTATTTATACATACACACACGTGCCCAGTTTGTACGTACATACGTGTATATATATATATATACACACACACACATGGAAAAGTGTGTGTGTGTGTATATATATATATATGTATATGTGTATATATATATATATATATCAGGGAATTAAAGATCACTGTGGTGGGAGTGCTTAGAAGACTGACGGATTGGGCCAGTTTTAAACTGTAAAACTGAGCTTTATTAAATTCATTCATTAACAGCATTCACCTTGTTAAAGGTTAACTTGTACATGTTATCAGTCATCACTGGGTACATAAACCAGTTGATCTTTTACATTTATATTCCAGATTAGCTGTAAGTATATAATACCATGAATGGATGCCATACAGTTAGCACTGGTGGCTGTGGTCCTTGGTGGTTCTTAGAGAGGTCCAGGTGATCAGCCTTGAGAGCTCTTTCATGAAGGAAGTCAGAACCAAAGTGGACTGGTCTGTTTTCTCTGATTTTTCTCTCTAATGCCTGATATTTTTATGCTATTGCCCCCCCTCCCAAAAAGGGGCAGTCTCTTCTGCTCCCATTACTGCTTATCTTGTTTTTTTGTTTTTCTGGTCATCCTTATGTGTTTGAGAGCCTGTCCCACCTATTTGCAGTCTGCTGTGCTTAGCTTGTCCTTTGTCTGGTGACTTCTTTTGATGGATGCCTCCTACATACAACTACATCCATCTCTGATAGCCCCTTTAGTGAACATATTGCTCATTTCAGTTTCAGGGCAAGTTAATTACGTGCTGATTAATACATTTATGATTTAGTCACAGGCAACTGCTTTGGCTACACTTGGTTTTATTGTTACCTCTCTGTATAGGTGTTTCCTGCCTGTGGTGGTGATGCATACAGTATATAGATCAAAGTGATATACTTCTAATGTCTCTTGGAATATCAGTTGGTAGCTGTGAAATTCTAAACGGCACCGTTGCTTATTGGCCTCATTGCAAAGTCACTTTGATCACCTGATTTGCAGGCTGTTCTTCACTTGGAACTTTCCATTCTGTTTCACTTTTGAGTAGCATCTGTACCATTGGTCTAAGGATTCAGGTGTTTTTGAGTTAACTACTAACTTGTACCTAGGCATAGCTTTTAACCTATAGCTATTCAGATTTTTTTTTTTTTTTTTTTTTAGTATTGTACGGCCAAATTTTCCTGTTAAAACAATATTGCTGCAAAGTCTACTGATTTACAGGAAACGCCTGGCCTTAGGAAAAGAGCTATGCTCTCTTGTAATTACTGCTGGGACCAATTAAAAATTCTGTTGCACCTTTATAAAATGTCTTTTTTTTTTTTTTTTCCATTAGGAACTTACCCTGTTGCTAATGCTTAATCCTCTCATACAGAGAAGGCTAAAGTGCAGTCTTTCTCCCAAAGACTGAGAAATTTGTTAAGAGTTGCTTTAGAGCAGCTTTAGAGTTCTGGGTGCTTTGCTACTATCCACTATCTCATAAAATTAAAGCATGGTCAGTGATCATTCCTACCATTATCTGTATTTATCTGAGATAGTGGTTGTATTTGTTTCTTAAAAAAAAAAAAAAAAGACTTTTTTTTTTTTTTAAAAAAGGTTAATCATCTTCTACAGTATTTGGTCTGCAGCTACTCTGTCAAGGGGTAGCAAACAGTCCCACTCCCCTCCTCCCCCCACAAATTTTTTTAAAACTGTCAGTGCTTCATAGTACTGTAAAGACAAATAATGAAAAATCAGGCTGGTCTGATATAAGCGCAGCATTATTTATTGTTTGCTAGTCACAATTTCTAGAGCTGTCAGTTCAGTTCATACTGCCACACAGCTGTGATAATGTTAAATGCATTAAAAACTACTTCATTTTTAGCTTTTCTTTATTTTAGATTGATCAGATTATTAATGAGATTTTTCTGACCCACCTGGGGCACCACAGAAAGAATGAGAAAATGCATGACTTTGAATATTGAAGTTAGGGACTTATCACCTCTTTTGAAGTGGAGAAGTAGAAAGTAAGCTAATGTTAAGCAAAACTCCATTCTTATGCCATAGATATAGGCCTTCCTTAGAAATAAAGTAAAATATGTAGCTATCAATTATGAAGTTGTCAGTTATAACCTTAAATGGCAGAGATCATGCCTATGATCTTAAAACGTCTGCTCTGTACCTGGCCCTCTGTTGCGGTAATGCGAGCATCATCTGCTCCGAGAAGCTGACCATGTAAATTCCCTAGCTGCAGTATGAGAGGCGGTGGCCTGCTGCCAGCTGTGACCTTCTCTCTGCTTGTGCCCTCCGGGTGCTGTGTGTAGGAATTTGTGTAGGAAACACTGGCTGAGGTTGGCAGCTGGCCCGGTCGTGGGGATGGCCTGTAGGTTGGCTGTACTTCCTTTGGGCCAGACAGCTAAATTGTCTCGGTGGAAAGCAGGAGCATAGGCTACTGCAGGACAAGGTGAGGTGCAAAAGCCTTGGATGACTTGAACTAAAAAAAGAAGCTTTGTCAGGTCATCTCTTATTTTGCAAGTAATGTGATGCAGTAGGAGCAGATGTGTAAAGCAAAGTGTGCTATACACGTTTTAAGGATGCTGCTTCAGTATAGTCCCAGTCTGCTCTGGACGAAATGCCCAATAGCAGCTGGAGGGCTGTAGGCAGGCTGCTGGATCCTACCTTCCATTTCAGTTTCATCTAAAACTGAATCCAGTTTGTGTGCTCTAAACCACTTTGTGATGTGAATCAAGTGTGGTAGGGAGGGAGGGATGATCAGGAGGTTCACTTTAAAAGCATGCTTCTGATCCAAGCTCAAGTGTTAATGTGGAACTCTTTATTCTGCCCTGAGTTCCCTACTGCAAACAAAAAAAATCAAATGTTGCTGCTTTCATGTTTGCATTGAATAAAATTCAGTTTTGCATAACCTGAAAAGCTGTGAGTTAGCCCTGCATAAATAGCTTATGTATCTTCCTTGCTAATTATCAAAGTAACCTCTAAGTAGAGTCAAGTCTGTCCCGTTTTCCTCATGGTTGATCAAAATTCCCGACAGATGCAATTAATTTTCAAAGATGCAATACTTACAGTGCAGAGTGAAATAAGAGAAACCAGAAGCTGTGGGATGTAGTTCTAGCTTTACTGTATATTCACAGAATTATAGTTAATGCTAAAAGTTAATGAGAATAACTTGTTCCTGCTGAGTTTGTGTTTTTGTGTGTACATCTTTGGAAGGTATACTTATTTTTCCCACATGAGAATCCTGAATAATCTCTACAAATACTTGGAATTCTGTGGATATTCCCCAATTGGTTTGTTTCAGGACATAGTTTTTGGTTTTAGCAAACGTATCTAATGTAACGTGGGAATTAAAGCCCTTGTTGAAACAGTCAACCAAAACCACTGTTTCCAAGTAAAATATTTTAACTTTTTATCTTTGTGAAGAATGTGCTACTTTCACTCTAAGCAAGAACTTCTTGGAAAGCTGCCTCTTACTAATGAATTTTCAGAATAATTTCCTTCCTTACAGTTGAAAATATGACAAGACCTACAGTTTTCAAATGACATGGTTTCAAAAGTTTTTCCTGAGACACTATGACCCATTCCCCCAGAATGCGGGGGGGCGGGGGTGAAGAATGAAAACTTCAAAAATGTTACTGTCTTGGTGTTGGTTTCTGCAGGAATCTTGCTTCAGCACTGATCTTTTTAGCAGAGGATTCTTGGGCCTAGTAAAAGCACAGTCACCTTTATAAGGGGGATATAAGCTTAAAATCTGGTTTATGAGGCTCTAGTTCTACCTAGGTAAAGACAGGGATGGTGGGGGAAAATTCTTCTGTATTCCTGTTGATCTAAGCCTGGATGGTATAGTGGTTGAGGGTTAGGTCTGGAAGAAGATGACTGTAATATCTGAAAATAATGTACCTTAAGCATATTAACATTTGTTTCACTTAAAGCTTCAAACGTACAGTCTAAGGTGGCCCACTGATGCTGTTCTTTCCTATATTCATGACTGTGCCATTGACTGAGTAAATGTTTTCCTTCTGTCCCTAGTATAAAGAAGGAAGCTGAACAAAGTTAACTGTGACAGAGTGAGCCAGAGCTGGTGATTTTTCTCCAGTCCACCCTGCCTTCTTTTTTACTAGCAGAGACCATCCTAGTCAACTGTGTGATTTTGTCTTTTTCCTTAACTGGAGGGGAGAGGAAAGCAGTGATGAAATTAATCAGGAGTATCCTGTCAGGGAATCTTTGAAAAGCAGTAATTTTGAGTGAATAATGCAAATAATACTGGGGCTTGCTGATTTTACAAAATTGTATCTGAATAAGCACGTGGTAGTGTCTATTTTAAGTGTAATATTGAAAGCTTTGAGTATCTTTTGCATATTCATCCAGTGAACTAACAATATACTCTAATTTCTATAATTACTATGATTTCTGGTAACTCTTCATTGGTTCAATTAGAAATTTAAGTCTGGAGATGGAACAATATTTTTGTTTCTCAATGCAGATTCAGTGATCATTAAGAGTATGATCTGACTGAAAATGGAGAATGGAAATCATATTGGCTTTTAAGTTTATAATGCATGATTAATGATAAAGAAGGGTTCTATTATGTTCTTATCCTTGGAAGAGCACTTTAAACATGCTTGAGGTCAACAGAAGATGATGGGCAGTCATCTGTGTAACATAATGTAAGCTTTTGGAGTTTCTTTCATTTGTTTGTTTGTTTCAAGGATAATTCTTAATTATGATTATATTTTTTGAGGAAGAAATGTGGAAGCATAGTGTCCCATAAAATGATGCAGTTGATGAGATGAGATTTGTGTTAGTAGTGGTTTTGAAACGGTAGTAATGGTAGAAAGGGATAACAGGCCAAATTGTATTCTGTTAGGTGAATGCAATACTTCTGAGATAAGTAGTGATCTCCAGCTTGAAGTAGAGCTTTTGCCTAGGGAGTGCATCGGCCGCTATCTGGAATTGATAAGCTAACATGCCCACTTTAGTCATCAGAAACAATGTCTTCACAGCATGCGTGAAGTGCATAGACATAGAACTTCCCTTTTGATCACAAGTTTGATGGGAAATGCAAGGATTTGACTGTCAAAATGATTGTGCTCTCAAGTAAGAAGGATTCCAGACCCTCACAGCCTTCCAGTTGTATGGAAGTTGTAAAGGTATGTTTACTCTGAATCATTATTTTTGTTCTTGTGCAAAAATGATATGAAAAGGAATACTTCTTAGCCTTCTTATTTTCTCTTTATGTTCTTACATTTCTCAAACTTTTTTCTTTTTTGCTGGCAAAGGCAAGTATCTTTCTTCAGCTTCTTCAGCTTTCCTACATTATGAACATCCTGAAGCTGTCAAGTCATGGATCAGCAATATTTCTCATGACTTTCCTTCTTTCCTTCCTTCCATTTTTATAGTTCCCCTGTCATCATAATTCCTTTTTTTTTTTTTTTTTTATTTGACAGTGAATTACATTTTCCTACTAATATGATCAGGGTATAGTCTAGTCCCCCACAAAGATGAAATGGACAATTTTGTACTTTGTTTTTTGACACGTTCTTTGAGTGAAATGCGTGCAAAATGCTTCCCAGAAATGTGCAATTACACCTTTAGTTTTTGTCAACCTTTCAGTTACTTATGCTTCTACAATCTGTGCTCACTTGAGAAACTAAGAGTTTAGCTTTTGAATCCATGCAATTTGCCGCCCTGGTACTTCAGGGTGTAGACCACATCCATAGCTGTTAATCTCTTGCTTAGTATGTTCACTGGAAGTGACAGCATTGCAAATCCTTTTCCCTCAAGACACCTTTAGCATCCCCCAGTCTCTTTGTAGAAATAGCCAGAAATACATGTTAAAACACTGCAGTGAGGTAGGTGAAAAGTAGCTGGCTCAGTGATAATGAAAGTGTTCCATGGAGCACCTTGCAGTGGTGCTTGATACCCCCTTTCCCAAATCCCTAACCACTTTTATACTGCCATATATGCTGAAAGGATCTGCTGTCACTAGTGGGAGTTACAGGGATCACATGCACTTTTAAAAGCATAGCATTCTTTCTGTATAGTGCTTTTACTGCAAAGTCAGTGTTACCAGCTCTTGCTATTGGATTGCAATTATTGTGGTATTTGATCTTTGAGAGGCCAAGTTAGTAGAATTTGATCACTTGAGTGTGATTACTTGAGAATCTGCACATGTAGTTTTGTTTTTTTTAATCTTTGAGAGAAAAATCTAGGCTGTTCAGCTGAAACGAGGAGCTTTTGTAACCCAGTTCCCCTCCATGCCCTCCCATTTAGTAGAACTGCTCTTTTTTTTTTTTTTTTTTTTTTTTTTTTTTTTTTTTTGAAGTCAGTCTCATAAATGTGTGGACTTGGCTTCTTATTTTTTTTACTAGCCCTTCTGAATCATGCATTTACATTTTCTAATGGTTCTCATGCTATGAAGTTACTTTTTCACTAATGAAGCTTATGGTGAAATATTCCAAAGCTCTGGTTTTGTTTTACCCTCAACTCTCCAAATTGAGATAATTTAGACTTGCTCTTTGATGATCTTTCCCTTTTCCAATTATCTGTATTCCATTTAAACCTGTAACATTAGACACTTAAATCTGAAAAGATTGGTAATAGGTAATAGATTGTAACATGGTAAGATCTGTGAAGCAAACAAAGTTTGATCTGTCTCTTTCACCTTCACGCTTCTCCTGAAGCTTACTGTGTTCAAAAGATCAGTCTGAGCCAGCCACCGATTAGTAGTAGCATGTTGGCATTTCAGAGTGTGAACAGCTATTGATTCTCCTAGAAGTATTTTGTTTTAGCATGGAGGAAAGTAAGGAAATATAAGCTGTCTGGTGTTGTGTGGCCATTCATCCTGCATCTTTGGAAGCACCCTTTCCTTCAATGATTGTGTGATTTTAAGGCTATGGTGATATTGCTAGTTGTACCACTTACTGCATATTCAGTGTTTAATGAACAAATGTCAAGGCCTCTTTGCCGTAGGATATGTTAATTTCAGCTCCCTGTGCCTAGAATTTTAGAGGCTAATGCATTCAGATACAAATAGATGATAGTCCTTGGCTGAAGCATAGGATTTGATGTCTGTTTTGGACCTGACTTCATAAGAAACTGATAAGAGTATGAAGATCCAATTGATGCTTTTTATTTTAAAACAAGAATATCCTGACTACCGTTAATTGCCTTATTTGCTTTTGATATGTCATCAAATTGGCTTCCTTGGTCTGTCAGATTCTGAAAATGTGTAGCCTTTTAGAGGTGCGTGTATTTCAGTTAAGATGAAATTCAAAAGAAAACAAAGATTTGGTGTAAATTGCCGTAAACCAATCTGAATTCTACTCTTCCAATTTACCAGGTCACTCCCTTTTAGAGAAGGAGAGGAGAATGTAAGATGTGTCATTTCAGTTAATGAAATGTTGGCAGTTTGGTGCATGATATATTTATATAAACCTGTTGAAATTAAGCTCTTTATTATGTATTCTGAGGTTATTGCCATGGTTTTCTGTGCAAAATAGGATAGCAAGCTTTCCTCTCATTTGCTCTTGTTCTTACTGTCACCTTTGCCTGTAGTTTTATTGTGTTATTTATATAAGAATGTATAGTCTGCGATCTGGTTTTAAATGAGGGCTGCTTTACCTAATCTTTCCCTCTGGTGATTGAAAGTTTGTTTATTGAGTTGTACTTTTTGGTCCAATGAAAAGTATCATTATTATACCTTTTACATCTGGGCAAACTGAACCTAAGTTATAAAAATGATTTCTCACAAGTTGATCAGTGGCAAGAGTTAAGATCAAAAACTGGGAGTGTGGATGTGTTTTTCTGAACATTAAACCGCATGGCACTACAGGTATCATTAAGATGGTGCTTTATAAGGTATGTTTATTATTTTCCAAAAAACTTTGTTCATTTGCTCTCCCCATTTATAGGATGAATGCTGAATGTCGTAAAGGAATTCAGGGTGTTACGTTTTAAAATTTTTGCTTTATGAGAAACATGTTTAAATCATTCAGAGAGATAATGCATCATGTCTATTAAAAATCTTTGTGTGCTGCAATATGCTGTATATCTAAAGTTACTCTTCCTTTATATCTCTGCCTTGCTCATTTTTATTGTGCTTTACAATTTGAGGCATTCATAAAAATGTATCCTCATTTGAATGAGTATTGAATGAGCAATACTCCAGCATTGCTTTCAAAGTTATGTTTGCAGTTTAAAAGAGGAATGAAAGGGCTTTTTTAGTTCTGTCAGATAAGCAATATGAGCTTGTTGAAGATATCCTGTGTGAAATACCTTTTTGCAGGAGTTGGAGACTTCCTGAGGACTTTGCCTGTAAAATTCCTTTTTTTTTGTCTTGTGTTCTCTGCTTGTTGCATTCCCTTCCAGTTCATTTCATTCTGATAATGTGAATGCATTTCCAAGCAAACTGGCAGTGTTTACAGTTACAGTCCCTAGTGCCATTTTTTAATCAAACACTTTATTAAGTGCTAAATAAACCATTCCCACCTGCATCAAACTCTTTATGTTCTGTATAGGGTATTTTGTAATTTATTTACCCAGGAAGACCCAATTCATCTGCACATCTGGTTTTCAACCCAGTCCTGTTTTTTATCCCGTTTTCCAGCTGGTTGATTGAGGCATAAGGAGGTCAGATGGCTTTCTTGAGGTCAGTGCAGTGATTCAGTCTCAACTGGGATTATACCAAGCTTTGTCCTTTGCTGTAACCGCTTGGCCACACCACTCCTTAACAAACTATTCCATCTGTGTTGTTGGCTGTAATGGAACTAACTGCAAATGTCAGTTTGGCTTATAGTTTTGCTTGTATTGAAATATTGTCACTCTTATGAGTTCAGAAACATTGCATCTGTTCACAACCTGCTTCCATTCCACTTTGAAGAGACACAGTTTGTTGCGCTGGATCTCCTTCCTGAATTCCAAATGCTTCCTCGCCTTACAAGGCCTGAGGTAATGATTGATGGCTTTGCTGTTTTGTGTCACTCTGGTGCATTTCTTCAGGGCAGGCCCTGTCTGACACTCTTTGGGAGTGGAACCCATGTTTTCACTCCTGTGAAACGGTGCTGCAAGCCTCTTAGAACTTCTTGTTGATGAGATGTGCTTCCTCTGGAGCTTATTTGTTTACAGCCATAACACGATGTTAGAACAAGACACACGGATTTCATGAAGGACTTCCTTAAGTGTGCATTTCTGTGCAAGTACCCGTGAGTTGTAAGTCTAAGGAAACAGTATCATCTGCATAATTGTATCCCATTTAGTCTTGCTGTGCCTTCTGGAGGGAAGTCAAAAGAGTTCTAAGTTTAACTTTTTGTTATAAATTTCCTCTTGTCTTGAGTTGCCATTGGGTTGAAGAAGGATGAATTTTAACACTAATCCATGCGCATCTCCAGTAGGTACAAAAACTGCAAAGCTCTGTACAGTTCAAGTGGATCATGAGGCTTTTTGGTGCCAGTCCTGTGTTGTCTCAGAATTCCAGTGAAACCTTGTGTGTTTCACCGGATGATCCCCTCAAAACAGTGCGTTCAGTGTTGATCGTGTTGTCACTGCTTTCCAGGCACACCTTTCTTCCTACTTCTACAAAATGGCTTAGATCCTCCAGGTTGACTGTCACAATAGCATAAGAGCAAGTGGAATTTACAGCTAGCCATAAACTTCCATCACCAGTTAAAAATAGCACAGGTGCATTTGTGACAATCAGAAATATTTCTTCTGTCTCCAAGATTTTGCTGCTGTCTCCACTTTGCCTCCAGCCCTGCCCCCCTCCTTTCTCCTCCCATTATCTTTGCTTCTACATTGCTGTCCTGATACATCTGCATGTTATGGTTAACTGCACTGTAGTAGCCACAGTTGCCTGCGTCAAAATCACCAGAAGGGGAGATTGTTTTGCAGCACAGATACTTATGGAACTGCCAACAACAGGATGCGTGCTTTGTCTGGGAGAAGGTAGGGCTGGGAACAGTAAACAGTCAGGAAGGTCTTTGGTGATGCCTGACTACTGTTGCATGTTAGACTACTCTGTTAAAACACTGAAAGGGAACAGAGAAGATAAATTTCCCGTCAATGCCCTGAATGCACTTCTGTTAAAGGCGACGAATATAGTGATGTCATGTGCAGGTTGGCATTAATTTTCCTTTCAACTCAAGGAAAGGCAACTTGTATCAACTGCAGACTTTTGCAATATTGAATCAAATGCTGAACTTTTCTTTCTTTCTTTCTTTCTTTCTTTCTGTTGTTGGATTTTTGTTGTTGTTGTTCCAGCATCTTAATAGGTTATGTCCTGACCCCACTCATTTCTGATTTCCAATTGTATTGATCTCCAGTCCTCTCGTTCTTAAGTATTCAAAATATTGTGCATCAAGTAGCTTCCCCCACCCCCTGCAATCTGTGATATGTATAGGGACTATTGCTGCTGGCTGTCAAATGCATTTTCCAAAATCTCTTTTCCTACTCTGCCGTTAAGCAATTGTTTTCTTTGCTTAAAAACCAAAATTTAAAATTAGCTTTCTGGAGGCTAGAACAACAGAGCATGATGAGGGGAGCCTTGTGATAAAACAGACAGCAGGGAAACATTACCAACAAAATAGCTGGTTGTGAATTTATACAGTAATTGGTGGGTCATATTCTGTGCATATAGAAATGAAAGACTTGGAATAATGGATATCCTGTAATGAGAGCTGCTGAAACTTGCAGAGTTATCTTGTTCTGACGTTATCAGATGAGATGCTAAGGAGGCAGCAAACTTTTTTTTTTTTTTTCTTTCTCCTTCAGGAGAAAATAACTAGAATTATAGAGTTTGGAAGCCAGGAAACTATCAGGAAAGATTGCATGCATTTGCCCTGTTCTCCTTCTCACCTAGGCATCTGCCTATCATCTTTATTGGCAATAAGATACTAGATAGATTAAATAGAATTTTTGGTCTGACCTAGAATGCCCACTTGGAAGGCCAGTAACTTCATCTAAAATGGAAATAATCAGTTGCAGAAAGTTGTTTGTTCCTGGAACATCCTATCTTACAAGCAGCAATATTACTGCTCCCCTTAATAATTAGAAATAATTATTTAATAAATTAATAAATAGCCATTCAAGCTGAAATATAAATAGTTCATGTTGTCTTTTTTGCAAGAATTGAGTCCCAGTGTTCTGTCATAAACTTTCTAATTGCCAATCTATGTTTCCACCTTTTTGTTGTTTGCCCTTGTGCTTTTATTCTCCTATGGCTTGAGCAGTTCTCTCCAGATGTTTCTTCCCAGTGCTGTTCTGTTGATGCTAGCAAGTATGCTCAGTCTCAGCTCCTCATTCCACTAATTATTTTAGAGTGGGTTTGGTTTTTTTTTGTTTGTTTGTTTTGGGGTTTGTTTGTTTTGTTTTAACTTGGTTCCAGGTAAATTCCTCCTCTAGCTTCTCCCTCTGTGTTAACATTTGATCCTTTTGAGGAAAGTTAAGGCGCTCAGTATATCATTTTTTACTAGTACAAATTTTCCCTTTCATCCTGGTGCAGAAGGTGTTCTCAGTCATGAAAAACCAAAGTGGACACACTAAGAAGCATCTTTACTGTCTGAATCCAAAAAGCAACGAAAGCATCCTAAGCAATCAGGTTATCTCATCAGCAGGTTTGCAGCACCACAGAAAATTGAAACTCTGCTACAACATCTGTTTTCTGACAGGTTAGATTGGCTAACCTTGAAGTACACTTTCAGAAAAGGGCTTCTAGTCCATACCAGTAAGAATCCAGCAGGCTGGGGATCAGGCTGACTGCTAAGCAGAAAAGTTAATTGTTTCTGTGAATGCACAAAGCAGCCACCTGTGTGCTATTAGACTGTGGAAATTAGTCATTTGTCTGGTATAGCTTTTAGTCCGACAAATTCTGGAGGTAATAAAACAATCCTCATTTTTGTGGGTTTTTAAGTCCTCTTCCCTCCCCCCCCCCCGCCCACCCAAATGCCACGTGTCTGTCTCTCTTAACCATGCTGATTTTGCACTGTTGACTGAAGTTGCTTACGTCAGTTCGTAGCAATACTTTTTCCTACTTATAAAATCAATTTCTGAGGGAAGAATTCTGTTATACTTTGTGCTTCCTGTGCTACAGGTCTAGACACTGAAGTTTGTCGTAAAATCCTGTATTGCGTTCATTCAGTGTTCTTTCATTCTAAAAACGAAGAATTAAATGAACATGATGGTATCCCATTTAATGGCTACTTTTCTTCCTCAAATCAGGGAAAAATCAGGCAATGATTGTAAATCAACCAGTTTGATTTAAAAATCGGTGTGCAGTCCTTTGACTTGAAGATATACTCCTTTTTTCGAAGTTACAGGAAGTAGATTACAGCTCCATAGATCTGTTGGTATACAGACTGAGGATTAGGAGGAGAAAAGTAAAATGAAGCCTGCTCCTTGAAAATGTGCTGTTAGTTCTAGAGAGATTATATCTCTTTTTCCATCAGTGAAGTGTTCCTTTTGCAGAGAAATTCCTGTTTCTTCCCTCAGCTTCTGCTTACAGAGAGAGGAAGAACCTAAAGCAAGTCATCTTAGGAGAGCTAGGACCTGAAGATGATTGGTGCCCTTTTAGATCTGCCAGTTGTTGAAGTGTATCTCAGTCTTCTATGCTTTTACCTAGTTCCTCTTGCAGTATCTACTTTGAGCAACAGAATAAGCTGCATGATAGTTTAAAGTCGCAATCATGATTATGAGCTGCTGAGATGAACAGGGTAATTCATACCACACAGCTGTTGTTTCAGCTCTGTTTAGGTCAGTAGTACACAGTGGTTGGCATGGAGCCTGCCATGCTTCCTTGTTTTTTCTCCTGCACAGTTTCTAGTGTTTATGCTGTTTTTTCTCCCCTTCTCTTAAAGGGTGCTGAAGCCTATCCAGTTCAACAGTGCCAGTGGCTAAGCAGCGTCTCTAGGTCTGTCGTAACTAGTCGCTGGCTAGTCCAGTGAAGAACAGGCTTCCAGATAATCCAGAAAAAGTATTTCTTAACCTCGTTAGCCCTTATCCCAACATTTAGTATCCTAAATGTGCTCCTCACCTGGGATTGTGGGCTTTTTTGATTTTTGTTTTGTTTGTTTGTTTGAAGGGTCAATGTACCTGAAGCCTGGAGGGAACTTTCTGTACTTGTAGAACCACTGCAACACTTGCAGTGGTGCCAGTGGCTGTAGAAACTGGGAGAGACTTGAGCCAACTTGAAGCTAGGGAACGGCCTTGGTAATTGTCTCCAGTGAGTAAAGGCACTGCTGTTGTGCTTGACCTTGGAGAGTTTCAAGCAGCAAGATGTCTTATGCTCACTGACAATGATGTGTGTGGTTACGGTTGTCAGGTTCTTGGCAATTAAATGCAAACCTTGTGGGTAATAACCGCAAACAATGTTTTTTCCCTAATAAATGAAATAAAAGCTAGTTAATGTGCAACAGCCCTATGGACAGTTTGGTAGTATTTTTATACAGAGTTCTTTTCACTTTGGGGAGACGTACAAGCTCTGCCTTCAGGGCGAGATATTTGGCTGAAAGCTGCTTCTTAGTAGGATGGCATTAAGAGGTTAAGAACCTGAAGAAATATGTAATTACATGCAAATATTTTTCACTTGTGTTGTTGGTCATTGGAACTCCATGAAGGGTTTGTCTTAAATGACAGAATCCGAAAGCAGTATTTTCAAGCATTTGCCTGGGTTCTGTTTTTATCAATTACAAGAGAACTTGGAGAATAAATGGGCAGCTGAGGCCGCCTAGTGTCAGCAGCAGTATACTGTGCTTCTCCAGCACCGCTGCCTCAAAATTATTGTAAATTTCACTTAATATTTACTGTTTTGACACAAAGAACCACTTTTTAGGCTAAAGTATCTCATGACATTCTAATTATTCAACATCCTTACTGGAGACATGAATTTTCCATCAGTTACTTTATTTTTCATGTTTTGTTTTGCCAATTTCTGCCAAAAGTGAAAGAGAGGATTCAGTTTGTAACCTTTATTGTTAATATTTGTGTTGTGAACAAAAACTATACAGGAAAACTGAAGACCTGTGACATAAGTTTCTACCAAAACCGTATCTGCACCCCACGATTACGTGGGCAACACTACATAGCTAAAGGCTTCTGGTGCTGTGATGTATATTATATATAAATATATATATAACTTGCGGGGGGAGGGAGGGGTTCAGGGAGAAGGGCCAAAGGAGGAGGAGGAGTGAGATGGTTGTGGGGTTTTGTTTTGTTTTTGTGGTTCTTGGCCGTGTGGTTTTGGTCAAATTGCTAAGACCTTGAGAATCTCTTCCAAATGCTATGATATATGTTACAGCCGTGTGGATGTACGTTAGGATAGATTCCTTTTGTGCTTAAAGCTTAACTCAAATCTATGTGCTCACATCTAGTGTGAAGTGGTCTTCATGACAAAATTTTGACTTCTGCATATTTATGAATAGTGGCTAATTGAACCTTAATAAAGAAATTAATTTGAGGGTTTACTCAGCTAGTTGGCTTGTCTCTCTCACCAGCCTGTAATGCCCCTCACTTAAGTTTGCTGTTGCACAGATTTTTTTAAATGAGTTAGAGAAAGAGGTGAGCTTTGGTCAAAATGCTGTTGTATATTATAACAATAAAAGAAAAAATGGGGATGCTAAGTTGGGCCCTGGTATACTTTGTTGTCTGAACTTCCTGTGAACCAGTTTCTGCAGAAATAAAGTTGCCAGTCTTGAAATCTGCTCAAAGAGGGAAAAAACTAAAGAAGAAAAAAAATTAAAGGGAGTCTCTCTGGGTAACATTGCACCTAGGCCTTAGGTTTTCACTTTGAGTGCACTTTGGAAGCTTCGTACTGGTGGTCTCCATACAAATTCCTCTTCACTTCTTGAAATCTGTTTTGGTCACAAAAATCACACTGCTCAAGCATGTGATTCTTATTAGAACTATCAGTTTTAATGGTGGATGGTAACTTTCTCAAAGTACATGGTCATGTCAAAATGAATTGACTGTTAAACTTCATTGTTTCTTTCTGAAGAAAAGACAGTTGATGCTTCCAAGGTTTTAAAAGAAAATGTGCAGAAAATGGAAGTTTTCTGCCTTTTGGTTTTGTCGTAGATGTTGAGATGTTGGTACACTATGCTGTAGGTGTGATCCAGCAGTGTCTCTAATACATCTTCTAGATATGCTCTCTTTAATGTCTGAATTTCAAAAACTTTTGTTCAGTTAAAATTTTCTCTGAAGATCAATAGCAGACATAGGAAGAGCAAAGAAAAATAAAGAGTTTTTAATTGGTTTAAGAATATGTCGCAGTCTATATCACAGAATATGTTATCGTTCGTTGCTGGGATAATGATATACTACTGTTTTTAAGGAGCAATTCAGAGTGAAGAAACTTAGATCTGGGATACTAGGTTATGAATGGCACTGGATGTATCCTACCATATTCAATGTTGATCCTTTAAAGTGTTCTGGAATCATAAATGTCTCATTTTTGTTTTTAATCACTGTGGAAGTCTAAATTTTTACAAATTAAAAACGGAAACATTCAGTATAACATCTTCTTTTGCTTACAGTTCTTCAAGGATTTTATGCATAGCATATGAAGTTTTGCAGGGCTTGCAATATATGAACAAACATGGAATGGTCCACCGAGCACTCGCCCCGTGTAATATTCTTTTGGATCGAAAGGTACAGCTTCAGGAATGGATCTATGACTTATTTGCTCTTGCTGTCAACCAGTAGCATGCTATGTTGTATTTGGAGACTGGGCAGTATAATCCTTCTGATAAAACTGTGTAGCTGAAAAGAGTGAATTCTTTTTGCTGGCTTTTTTTTGTTTTGTTACTAAAATTTCCCCCTGTTTTCTAAGTTTTGCATGTATTTCAGACTTTATTTGCTTTTCTTTGTTCCTATGCTATTCTATCCCAAACCACTTTTTTTACCCTTTTCTTCATAAGGTATTATTTCAAGTCAACTTGATTGTCACTTTGGTAAAAAGCTACAAGTTCTTCATAACAGTTTGAATAGGAAAATATTTCTTAGTTTTTATTGATACTTCATGTGTTTCATATTTTTTATACAAGTAACTTGATACTTAACCTTAGCTTTTAAGATATCAGCATATTTCTTTATTCACATTAAATTACTAAAATCCCAGTATCTGTCAATTCCGTTATCACAGACTATTGGGTTAGCAGTGTGGAATATGGGTTCCATTCATAAAAAACAAGAGAAATTAATAGAGCATAGCTCTTCTGGACAGCTCCTTTCTCCCTCCTCTTACTGAGCTTGGGTGTGATAGCTAGATCCTTCCCTTGGAAGGCAGAAAGGAAGAAGGAAGGAACAAATATTATTTTTACCCTGTTCTTGGATAAATGACTTGATAGCAAAAAAATCATATTGCTCTGACAAGCATAAGTACTTAGGATTTTAAGGCAGCCCTAAAATCAGTAAAAGAACAACAGGGAACCATAAGACCATAAACTTATAAACTTCTTCCCTGTCCTTTAAATTGGTTGCCAGTTCACTTTTACATCATCTGCAGGCTGGCTGACTAGAATTCAAAATCTAGAAAAACCAATCCCTCAGTTGAACTTTAATACCTTTTTTTTAATATTTTGGTTATGGTGTTATCTTTCTGGCTCTACAGAATAAGATTAAGCACCTGGAAAACTTGTGGGCTTGAAATATGTGGCAACAGAGTTAAGGGGAGGAGGGTAGTAATGAGTTGATGGGAAAGACTGTGGAAGAGCAAGGCTGGGTAGATGGAAGAGATAAGGAAACAGTGATGCTTATTGAATTTTATGATTCAAACAGGAAAAATATTAATAGAGTATTTAAGTCTTTTCAATTTATTGCAAATATACAGTAATTTTAAAAGCTCTGACTTATTTGTGTATTCCAAAGTGATTACTTTACGTTCTTAGAAAATAAGATTCTGTTAATCTTGATTCTTTCTTTTTTTTATTTTTTTTTCAGGGTCATGTCAAGTTGGCTAAATTTGGACTCTACCATATGACAGCTCAAGGTGTTGATGTTGATTTTCCTATAGGGTAAGGATGTAGCTGTATGGTACAAATATCTCAGGGATGTATTTTTTCAGGAAAGATATTTATGTTTTGGGAAATCATCTTCAAAAATGTTGTGTGTGCAAGGATCTTATTGTATATTGCTGTTTTATTTTGTATGTTTGTTAGACCTTTTGCATTAAAGCTTCTCATAATGTCACCAAAGAGCTTATGATCTGAGTAGATGAAATGAATGACAGGCAGAGGAAGGATGGATTCATGCAAGCATGTTACTGTAATTGTGTAGTGTTAATCATTATTGTCCAGATTTGCTAGACTTGCCTTGAAATGCTAGTAATCTCCTGTGACTGGGACCAATTCTGGAGACATGACGTAATTTCAAATTTGGGAAGGAAGGACAGTCACTGCTTCCTTCACTATTTCACACCACTCTACACCTCTTGTTTGTTTATTGTACTGTGATTTATTTTCAAGTTATCTTGAAAAGTACTGTCTGGACAAAGTGAAGTGAGTTCACAGTTTTGTTGCAGTGTCTCCTTGCCATTTTTTGTTTGTGTGTCCTTGCCACTTTTTGTTTTTTGTCTTGTTTACAATCAAAATACGTAGCTGATCTTAAAGGCATGCCCAATAACAGTCATGATGTTTCCCTTTAAAAATTATTTCTGAATTTTTAAAAGTTCTATCACAAATGGTTGACTGAACAAGCTATAAATGTTATTTTAAAAAATGTATTGGGTAAATTTCCTCAAACTTCTGTTACTTTTTTTTTTTTTTTTAATAAATTCAAGAGTTTTTTGATTGGAACACTGACAATGGAGGTAACTCCTCCCCCCATATCACTTTAGGTTACGTATATTTAGTAAACTTCTGTTGAAACTCAGTATATGTTTACTGTAAGACACACAGGAATATACTATTTTGAAAGCTGCTATTGTTTACTCTCACAAAAAGTACCATGTTAGTGATTAAAGTTTGACCTTTTATATAATAGACTGTTTGTTTCACAATTGCAGTAAAACTCTGCTGGCAATGTATGTATGTGTTTTGACTAAATAAAATAGAACAATCTGCATTGCTATGAATTCTCGTTTCTCACAATGCAAACTCATTTTGATTAATGCAACTGAAAGTAAGGTTTTTGGATAGACAGGTTACTACTTAATGCTGCTGCATCTTTCTAGGTATCCATCGTATCTGGCACCTGAAGTAATTGCACAGGGAATAGTCAAACCAAGTGATCATGCTCAGTGTGAGAAGCCTCTGCCTTCTGGCCCTAAATCAGATCTCTGGTCTCTTGGTATAATATTATTTGAGCTTTGCATGGTATGTAAGAGAATAATTCTTTACTTAACTGGGACTCTTGGGGAATGGTTACATTCAATTGATTGCTTTTGATTGTGGGGTTAATGACACTTTTCCCATTAACTGAGTACAAATATCAGAATTTGTTAGTGTTCCTGCCTGGCCAGTATTGGTGGTAGTTCAAGTTACTGGACACATATTGGGTTGGTATGAGTATGTATGTTACTGTGAAGGGCAGCTGCCTGTCAAGTCCCAGTGATACGATTGCATGATCAAACTCTTAATGAGGAATGGATCCTAAACTAAGAGGAGGTCTCTCTAGATAATTTTTTCGATTTACTTGTGCTTTTGAGCATGAAATAAGCGTTGCTGTCGTACCCTCCTTCCTCTTGAAAAGGCTGAGAAACTAATTAATAAAATTTCTTTACTATGAGAGCAGCACATGGAGGGGAAGGGAGAATCTGTCTTTTTGCTAGAATTTAAAGAGCTCCTGGAGGGCATTAAGAGTTTATTTGGAAATGGCGTATTTAGTTCTAGAAATTCAAAAAATTATGAAAACATAATCTTTACTATTTATGCATGTTTAAACTGCACTGCTTTCGTTCAAAGACAGCAGCATTCTATATGGAGGCATGATCTGACAAAGACCTTAGTATTGATATTTAATCTCATTAGAGAATTAAATTGTCTAAAGACTGCGTGGTCAAGAACCTGTTTTATATAGGGATAGATCAAGACATCGGAAACACTGTTTTGTACCTTTGCTCTAATGTAAATTTGTATGGTGGTCATAGATTACTATTTTGAATCAGTGTATTTTAAAAATGCAATAATTTTTTTTGAAATACTTCTAAACCAATTTTCAACCAAGCTTTTCAAAACCACTATGCTATATGAGCTATGACTATTACTGTGTTTAGTAATGATCTTTGTTCACATTCATGTTCATGTTCACATTGGAATAAATATACTTTTTGAAAGCCTGTTACTGAATCAAGAATAAACCGTCAGGTTTGCTAAGGCACCTTGCGGCTTTCTTTTACATTTTTCTTGGATTTTTTTGCATTTGTTCCTTTTAAGTGACGTTATAAATGATACATATATATGATACATATAAATGATATATATATATATATATATGATGGCATGAAAGTGTTCAAGGTATAGTTGAGGTAAATACTGTTTAGCGTTCTAACAGAAAATTTTCCTCAATCTTCTGAAATTCATGTGTAGAAGCTTATTTTAATGTCTTTATGTATGGATGAGGGTGTATGATATCTTAGTTTTTTTATGGAGTAACATTCAACTATTGATTTAATTTTTTTTCCCACTTAGGGGAGAAAATTATTCCAGAGCCTGGAGATAGCTGAAAGATTAAAATTTATAATTATGTTAGGTAAGTAGCACAAAATCATTTCTTAAAGTTTCTAAGCAGTTCTATAATCAGAGCTCTACAGACTAGTCAGCTTGTGGTGCTCAGACCTAAGGCACTTTACTTTTCATGCTTTCATTTCCAGAATTAAATAGGCATCTGAAGTATGGTCACTTGATTAGGAAAGGTGCGGAGATGTGCGCCGAAAAAATCACTTTGCAGAGGAGCCATGAGGAAAATGGTGTTAGAGGAAGGGCAAGCTATGGAAAAATGTGCTCATGAAAGGTTGTCATTTTGATGGTTATTTGTTCTGTATTGCAGGAGGTCTCTAAAATGAGTTAGGAATTGTGTGAAGTTAAAGAAAACTGCTGCTGCATTATCGGTGTTTATGTACTGAGCTCCAAGTGGAGAGAAGCAGGACTCAAATAGTAAGATGGAAAATAAGAGGGCTGACAAGTGTATTACCTACCACATCCAGGCTTTTGTTTCTGGCTTCAGCTACAAACTATGAAAGTGTTACTGTAGGCATGGAATTTTTACTTAATATAAGTCTGGAAATGGGATTAACCTGTGTTTTTTAAAATTTGGTTTGTTGTGTGGCTTGTATTTAAGTTGTGGAGAGGAGAAGGGCATAAGCTTGCAGTTTGAAGCTTTATCACTAAGCTGTTAAATTTAACCAGAGAAAATAGTAATACTTCTGAATTTAGTTACTGTCAGTACAGACATCTTTTTCACTCAGTATCTAGTGCTTAGGCGTCAAGATTCTCCCTATTTTGGTATGTTATCTGTTAACAAAACAAAGCTTTCTGAAGCATTACCATCCCCTTCCTTCAGGTTGAGTGTAAGTTACCGCTGACCTTCATCTGCTGAAAGATGTTCCTGACTTGGGAATTACTTTCTCAATGATGTGTTGAAAACACACCATAAAATACTGCTAGTATTACAGCACTGCAAGTAGTGACAAAGTAAAAAGTACTTAGAGCTATTTTTAAGTGGAAAGACTATTTTAACTTATTGGGCAGAGACTGACAATCTAGATTTACTAAGCCTGCAAAAGACTTCCTCTGCTAATTTAGGTGTACTACTTAACTTTCTTAGGCTTCAGGTTCCTATATGTATAGGGGATGATAATATTTTCCTTCCTGATTTTGAGAATTCACTTTCAGGTGATGTGACAGTGTCCATACAAAGCCAAAGTTAAGTGCTTTGTATTGAGGTGGGGTTTAATCTGGTATCCTGTTTAATTGGTATCACTTGTTTTCATGGTTTTTAACTTTTACTCTTCTGTTTGTTTTTTCAAAGGCTGTGTAGATGATATTGTAACTGTATTAGCCGAAGAACATGGTTGCCTTGATATTATTAAGGTTTGTGGAACTAGTTTACTCTTCCATGCTGTCTTATCTGGAGTATTTTATTGCTGTTTTGTTACATAGGATGTAATACATTTTTAACTTGTTTAGTCACTGGAATTTATTGCAGTATGAAAAATAGTTTAAATAATAGACTACATATCTAAGATTTCTTCAAAATATCCCATGCTGGCAATGCTCATTCTTTCCTAAATTGTTTTCAATCCAAGTAAGTTTTGACACTGGATAGTTTGTTACCTATTTTTTTAAATATTGTAGGGTTAAGTATTTTTCTCCTAGAAATTTTGTCTTCTACCTGGTCTGCTTTACATGTTCTGTGTACAATGTATGATTATACAGTTCAGCTGCCCTCTCTTCCCCCCTACCTCCCCTACCCCACCCCCCCAAAAAATTAATTACTGAATTTTGAGGATTGTATATTTTGAGAAACTGTATAAAAGGATTCTGACTGTTAATAGAAGGGAGTGCCCAAGTGTTGCATTGTTTCAAACTGGATGCAAAAAATTCAGATTGGAAAAAAAATCTGTATATGTTCTGAATTCTCCATATTTTTTTCCCCAAAGCAAAGAGAATTACTACTCTGTTGGAACAGCTGTAGCATTTTAGTCTGACACAGCTAACCTCATATCTGTAGGTGTGAAGTTTCATTACCTTCAATGGAATAGACTGTGTATTAAAAGTTAAGTATCTGCTGAAGTGGCTTGCTGAATTAGGACAGCAATAAACAATCCTGCTACGTATTTTTCTTTATGGTCCAGGACCTTTCTGAAAATATAATAGCTCTACTGAAGAAATGCCTCACATTCCAGCCTTCGAAGAGGCAAGTATTCTGTTCAAATATATAGTAAACTGTGCTGGGATGCTACTTAAATTAGAAGACCTGCTGCTGAATGTTTTTCAGAATGCTGATGATTTGTGTTACCTATAGGAAATTCTTGGTTTTGTTACTTTGTATCCTTTGGGGTGGTGGGGGGGAATGGGGGGGGGAATCAAGCGTGCACAACCCTTGAGATTGAATCAGAGTATTTAGGGGGGGAAACTCTTCAGTCATTTTCAGTTTTAAATTCACAGCTGTTACTGATTTCATGTTTGGATGTTGGTGGTGGTTACTGTAGCTGTGTTGTAGCCAGAATTAGGGCTGCTTTCTTCAAAACTCTTCTTTCAAAATACTTTTTAGTTATGTCAGTCCACCATAATTTTTTTTCTAAAAAAAACAAGGTAGACTTCTGTTCTTTAAATGAAGGTTTTATGTTTTCTTTTTTTCCATCTTTACTTAGAGGAATTAAAGGGGAATTAAAAATAGTTGTTATATATGTTACATGAAGATAAGATCTGAACTGGGGCTGTGAAGAGACTACCTGGTGTATTATGTATTATGGATTGAACAAAATTGGTAGATTCTCTGCTATTAATATTCTCTGAAATTTAATATCATTTAAAATAATTTGTTAATATTTATTACTGGAGCGGGGTCATTTCTTACTGACAAAGTTACATTTTTGGAAGCACTTTGGACTTAATGTTTTATTGTCTCGCCTTAATTTAAGGCCAACTCCAGAGGAGCTGCTGCATGACAGTTTGTTTAGTGAAGTATCCTTGGCATACCCTCCCTTTTGCAAACCTGCTGGTCTGTTCTCGTCATCTCCGAGGTGTGCTAATTTAACGCTTCCTGAAGACATCACCCTATTATGTAAAGGTAAAAGGGAGTAGTGAGATGGTGCCATTGGAGGGGAAAGGAAAATGTTTGGGGTTTTTTTCAAATGCTTTGTTGGAGAGAAATTGTTAAATGGGATAATAGTATATTCTTGTAGTAAATTGTTTAATGGGAATAGATATGGGCAAACGTGTTTTGAGGGATGTGTGCGAGTCAAAGGAGAACATCTTGATTTTGTGCATTAGCCTTGGGAATAAACAGTCGTCATTAACTTTCAAGTGCATTCAAGTATTCGAGTGCAGCTTGGGATGTCAGTAATGTCTTTTGCCTTGATAATCTGGATATTTACATGGTCAAGGTAGTTCTTTTCACTATGTTGTATTGTGAATTGGTAATTGGATTCTGCTGGGTCATATCGTGTACTCCTCCCCTCCACCCCCCAAATATTGGCAAATAAAATCCTTGTGAAAGAAGTCACATTCTGGAATAAGATTAGAAATTTCTGAGTTTAAAAACTAGAATATGCTGAAAGTGTTAGCATTCTTCTTAAGTGTTCATTAACCTTTTTTGATGAACTTAAAGAATTCTGCTTACTTAGAAAATCTCATTCCACAGTTTGAGCCGGGGGCTAAGATTTTACACCTTTTTAGTGTGTATGGTATGTGAAGGGAAGATAAATTAGAACCGCTCAGTTTGAATCACTAGTTTCTTATTTTTACCCTTAGCTCTCTGTTGTGGTTGAAATAGTTTGGGGTTTTTTATTTGTTTGTTTTTTAAGGTAGACGCACAGGAAGCTGAAGTCCACCTTTTAATGTATTTTTCTAATTGATTCTGTTTTCTAGCACCAAGGGAAACTGCAGAAATGCTTGCTGTCTTTTTGTTTGTTTGATCATTTTTTTTCTCCAGACCTCTGCCCATCTGCTCTTTCCTTAAATCATCCTAAAGGGCACTGCAAAAGGAAGGTCACTCTTCTTCTGTCATCACATTATGGTCTAGGGCCTTTCAAACATAATAACTATTTCCAACAAAGTGTGTTTAGAGTGATAGGGGGTAAAAAAAAGGAGATAACTAACAAGCTGTAACTTGTTTTTATTTGGTTTCTCCTAATAGATGAAGATAGTGATTACCTAGCAGAAAGATCAATTGAAGAGGTTTATCATCTCTGGTGTTTGGCTGGAGGAGACTTGGAGAAAGAACTTGTCAACAAGGAAATCATTCGATCAAAGCCACCTGTCTGCACGCTTCCCAAGTAAGGAAAGAGGAGCACTTTTAGGGCAGTAGGATGGTGGAGAATATCAGGGCTTCCAAGAAAATGACTTGCTTTGGTTTTTAGTTTCAAGACCTCTCTTCGTGGAAAAATTTTGAAAGTAGTATTCTTGAGCAGCAGGGGATCATTTCCCTTCCCCTCTTAATGCCCAGTTTAAGGCATTATTTGAACACCTTATATCTGTTGCCCATCTACACTTCACATTGCTTTCTGAAATTTGAAAAAATGTAGGTGAAATGGAAAATAATAAACTGAAAGTCTCTAAGTGTAGCACCCTTTTCAATAGCATTGTTTTACTAAAAATATATCACTGCTTGAATGGTATGTTTTTAGCTGTAATTTAATAGGTTCTGTAGCAAATTCTCACACTCTGAATTCTCTTTCACAGATCAACAGTGTTGAATGGTCAATTCATTCCTTCAGCGATCAGCTGTTGTTTTAAAAATTCTTAGCTTTTTTTAATGGCTTTTAATTCTGTTACAACCTTTTAGTCATTACTTCTTTTATACTCCTGCTGCATACATGCTAAAATCTTATGAATATATCAATGTCTTGATCCTGCAATCTCATCTTAATAAGCAGAGTGATGTGTCCATACAGACCAACTTGCAGGGTTTGAGATTTAGAAACACATGAAGTAGGTGTGTACAACCAACGTGCAACTTCTTCGGAAAGAAAAGGCAGAGCTAGATTTTAAGCGATATTAGGGTGGCAGAAGTTGTGTGACACTTTGAGTGATTGCCCATTTCCATACTCACTAGTGAATGCATTTGGTTTTGAATTTCATGCGGAAAACATTTTCCTCTCACTAATTATCTTGAAGGTGAGACATTCATTCAAAAATGCAATGTAACTTCATCTTCTACAGGGCAAAGAAAGATATTATTTGATACTGAGAACGTTAGCTTAATTTTTGGAAATCAATTTGGTATTGTCTGGTTTTAAGATGTCACGAAATGGGCAATTTGCGTATGCTCTTTCTTGGATACATTTGCAGTCCTTAAGTGGACTGCAGCAGAGGAGGGCTGGATTAGATTTTCCCTGTTTTTTGCCATGTGAGAAATGGCTTTCAAATGACAGTGACATTTTATTTTTGCTTCTCATGGTAAATGGCAGTCCTAGTCTGTGTCAGCTCAAGGAATAAAAGGGACGATTAATCTCATTACTTCTCCTTTGCATGCAAACCAAAGTTCTAGAAAACCTTAAAGGTAACTTTTCCAGTAAATGCTGTTTGGATATTTTAAGATGATTGCACAGCAGGTTTCATGCTCTTGATAGCAGGTTTCATGCTACACAGAATCAATATAGTATACTTCTAAGAACTAGTACTGTGTTTTAGAGAAGAAAGCAATTCATGTAAGGTTTGTTTTGTTTTGTTTTGTTTTGTTTTTAACACGGAATCCTATGTTATAAAGTGACCTGAATTTTTCCCTCGCTTTGAAGCTTTTTATTAGAAGATGGTGAGAGCTTTGGGCAAGGACGAGACAGAAGTTCCCTCCTAGATGACACAACTGTGACTTTGTCTCTGTGCCAGCTCCGAAATGTAAGAAAAATACTGTGCGCAGCTGCTTATGTCTTCACTGCAGAAACATTTCTTTTAAAGGGAGTATGGAACAACAACTCCTACTGCTGTTCCTACAAAAAGGCAGTATTACTAGTATTACTGGTTCTAAGAGAAGACTTTCTAGCATCTGAGTCAGATTCTGATTTGTGTTATTAAACTGCTTGGTCTGCAAAAACCTACTAAATTTGATTTCCATGCCCCTGCCCCCCTTCCTTGCCTTTCTCCCTCTCTCCTTCCCTCTTTCCCTCCCTCCTTTTCCTTATTTTAGCTACCTGGTTTGTTCTTATGGAGCCCCAATAGTTCTGTAGTACGTGATATCCTGTGCAGTTGCTGAACTAATTGTGACAGTGAGTGAATTCTTGCCTTCTTTAATTGCTGTCTGTAGGTGGCTCCCAATATTCAAAAGAAAAATCAGCTCAATTCAGCTGAAGCGGTAAAATTGGATACCAGATTTCCACTATTTGTTGCTAACCTTTGGAATGTATAGCTATTACACAATTAGTTTGAAAGATCATTTCAAAGCATTTTGCCCAATGCAGTCATGTAGGTTTTTTTCCATCTTCAGTAGAAAAAAAGATATACAAATGATAATTTATAATTTTACCTTGTGTAACAGTCATTTAAAAGATTTACTGTATATATTACTGAAACGCTTTTATTGTATTGTATACCGAAGTTTCATTTTGGGGAAGATACACGTCTGAACCTTGCAATGTTAGTTGAAATATATTTTTAAACTTATTCAGCCTTTCAAACACCTTCCATGGAGCAGAGCACGATGCTTGTAATCAAAAGAGGATCAGTGCTGAATGAACTGACAGTGAGCTGCACTGTCAGTCTCGGGAGGGGCTGTGTGCCGTGTGCCTATAAGTTAAGGACTGAATGCAAAACAGAGCACTGCAGGGAGGATGGTATTAAACATTAATCACAATGCACCAGAGATGTCTGAAAACTTCAGGCTGGAGTCCAGGCTTGCTTGTCTGTCATCTTTCCAGACAGTGTCTGTATTTCTGTGTGGCTTTAGATGCTGCTAGTAAAAGGAACTCAAATTTGCATAACTCTTGAACTGATGAAAAACGTAAAGCCAAGTTCTATAGTTGCTTTGCAGCTGCTTGGATAGGAAGTCCATGTAGAAAAATGAGAAAAAGAAGAAACTATTTAATACTACTGATCTATTAATACTTGGCCCATAAAAGCTTTGTGTGTGTGTGGATGTAGGTTTGTAAATGAGATAAGAGGATTATCTTTACGCAGAAGAATTTCCATTAACTCTTAAAAGTCTGTAATAGTAAAACTTTCAGCATTTAAGGCTGTATGTTCCTTTGATTGAGGACTGAGCTTATGCATAGCCAGATCTCAGGGTAAGTTACTGAATTTGACAAATGAACTGTGAGGTAATAGTTTTCATATTCTACTAAATATTTCCACTTGAATTTTGAGCATCATCGTGATAATGAATTGTTTTTATTCTGAATTTCAGAGACTGAAAGATGTTGGTGGGGAAGCATTTTATCCATTGCTTGAAGATGAGTAAGTGTGTGTGTGTTTTTGTACATATATGAGGCACCGACCTTAGAGTTATTAGTTGTATTCGAGTGGCACAATGCACAGTTGGACAAGTGTCTTCCAAAAGTAAACCGAACATGTCTTTGTTCAACTTTTAAAGTCAATGGGAGTTGAAGAGCCCTCAGCACTGGGCCCCAACACCAAACTGAGAAGCCTATCCTGCTTCTGTTTCCTGAAAAGCTGGAACTGAATCAACTATTGGTGCTGAATATTCAAAATTATCCATTTATACTTGTTTCCGACTCAGAAATATATCTCAGGATATTCATTTTGTCACAGTGAATTGTATTTCTTGCTGCTCACTATGACTTTCCTAACTTTTTTTCCAGTCAGTCAACTTTACCTCATTCAAATAGTAGTAATGAGCTGTCTGCAGCTGCAAGTCTTCCTCTGATCATCCGGGAGAGGGACACAGAGTACCAGCTAAATAGAATTGTCCTGTTTGACAGGCTGTTGAAGGTATGGAATCTTTCTGATGCTGGATAATTGGATTTGGTCTCTTAATTAGAGGATTTTTAAAGGATCAAGTAATTGAAAAAAGAAGCATAGATGCAACGGACCACAGTGGAAAAGGAGGGAAAAATATCCTACAGAAGTATAAGATGATTGAAAATAAGAATTTAACAAATAGATCTTTTTACGAATAACGAATGTAAAAATAGTCTTTAAAATATGCCTATAAAAATAGAATCAGAGTTGCTATTAATACCTCTTATTTACAGAAGAAAATACTTCTGCATGCTTTATTTCCTAACAAATCAAGCTATTACAGGTGTAAACGCTCCTGTAATGTTTCTGCATTTCCAAGCAGTGAGGTATTCACAAACAATAGCAGTCATTACTGTGACAGCCCATGTTAGAAATATTTGGTTTTTGCTGAGGAGAGCAATAGCAATCCTTCATGTAGAGATAGGGAGTCTGACTTTAGAATGAAAGAGAGCTGCCGTGCTTCATTAGGTGCAGTACTTAACAAAACAAAGTTGGATGCGTAGTATGAAAAGAAACATACAATAAAGAAAGAGCTTTCGGTGAAAAGTTGGCTTGCTGACTTTCCAGTATACTAAAGTACCTGAATGCATTCACAGGAAGGAGTGGATATTTTAACAGTAAACAGTAGTGCCCCATCCAGAGCTTGCAGTGTAGGAATGAAACTTGTTTGATGTAAAACTTGTATTTACTCTTCAGACTGACAGCATTTGTCTTCTGTGGGAGAGAGACATTCTTATTCCCAGGGCTGGGATTTGGATTGTTTCAGTGACACGGTAGCATTTTGTGCTATTAGTCTCTTCTCTTTGAAGGCTTATCCATACAAGAAAAACCAAATATGGAAAGAAGCCAGGGTTGACATTCCTCCCCTTCTGAGAGGCATAACCTGGGCTGCACTCTTGGGTGTTGAGGTAAGGATAATAGGACGGCATTTACAGATGTTCCAGTTGGGAAAGGAGTGGGATAGGAATGGGTTTGACATGAGAGCTGGGATGGATTTGAAGATTTGGTGAGCAGAACTAGTAGGATTTCAAACAAAATGAAACATGAAATTGAACAAAGAGAATGTTTAGACAAACTTGCTTCTTGCTTCTAGCTTTATGTGATTTCAGAGAACACATATAAACTTCACTGCCTTTATATTAAATTTTGATTATGGAATGGAAACATAGAACCTATACAACTAAATTTTGCTAGATTGTTTAAATACAATTGGTAGTTTAAAATTTTTTTGTTTTTTTACCTTCTGCCCCATTAACAATAGCTGGGCAAAACAGGATGAAACATACCAAAAGTATTTTTTCATCTATCCGCCAATGCACTTTCTCCAGAGATTGGAGAGTGAATACATTGAAAGGTATTTGAATGAATAAATTGAATGTTGTCCTTTTGGACAAACAACTTAGAAAGGAATGTCCCAGAAATGAGGGCCTCTCAGAGACATTGCTTGACCAACAGCTTGTGTCTGTCCTGTTTGCAGTGCAGCAGAGAGGTTCTCATAGATAATACATCCCGAGTTATTCAGGATATTTAGCTCAGGATGTGATCTACTGAGTGCTATGAACTATGGCCTAAAAAGATGTAAAGGAAAAGATGAACTGCTGGTCAGGTTTGTAACCTGGGCCTTGGGAGATGACTCACTTTTCAAGCTTCAGCTTACCGTTTGTAAAATGAGGATAGTATTTCCCTGTCCAGTAGCATTGAGGTAAACTTGTTAGCCTGTACTTACATGAATCATAAGACAGATATGCTCCTTGAGAGTAATGTTATATTGGTAATATGAGTACTCCTTAAGAGGTAGCTGAATTCAGTGCCTTTACAAAGAGGATGTTGAAGGCCACTTGCCAGTGACTGAGGTGCGTGCTTAAATGAGATTGAAGGCTTCAGTTAACTTGAAAACTGGATGAAGTACATAGCTTTCTGCATTAACAGAATTGAAAATCACTGAAGATGGTACTGGAGAAGTCATAGAAAGGTCTATGTGGCCTGAATTATAAGAGAACAAAGATGATTCTGTTAAAATTCTGCAGTCAGAATGTTTTGTACTTTAGGAAATGCAGTATGATATGTTGTCAGAAAAAAAGAATTGATAACTGAAGCACTTGGCAAAACCAATCAATTTCTGTATGCCAGTGTGTACATTGTAATTTGCAGTTATATTAATAAGGGCTTTCTAAATTCAGATATTCTTGTTCCACTTACAGGGTGCCATACAAGCAAAGTATGATGCCATTGATAAAGATACACCGATTCCTACAGATAGACAAGTAAGACTTTGGTTGTTTTTAAATATTGTCACTTGAGTTAATGCAAAATCTTTTCCACCAGTGGCAAAGTCATTTGTTTACTACAGCAAGTGTGGCAGATTACAAGCCTGATGGAACCCTTTCATAATAATCTCATTCATGCTGCAACAAGAATCTCACAAAACCTATGGGAACACAGTGTTTAACTCAAATTACATTATAACCTGTGGAAAGTGAAATCCTCAATTACTTCAGAATCGTTGATTCTGTAGCAGCAGCAGAGGGCAGAGTGCTGTGAACAATGGTACTAATGTAGCACTAAAAGTCTGTTTTGATCAAGTGCTTGTTGTGCCTGTTGGACTTGGTACCGGGCAGTGCATAGTACTCTGACATCCTGTGAGCTAAGCTGTGCTTTAAAGAAATGGGTTCTTGAGCAAGTAAGTTCTCCAGGAAATATTGTCACAGAGTAAAAAGATGTCACAAGCAACCGTTGTTCCTTTCAGCCAGCTGAAAAAATAGTTTTCATCACATTCAGTGTGCTGTTCTGAGAACTCTGGTTATCCTTAGATCAAAGTGATATTAACACCTAAAATGGTGCCAAAAATTGGGGCAGAAAAACTGTAACTGTAATCTACTTTCTGCTTTTTTTTAATGGTTAGAGCTCAATTTTTTTTTCCATGTACAAATCTGAATTTAAAAAAACTGTACTTTTAATCTGACTGCAGCTTTAATGCCCTGTTCCTTTCCAGTTTTGTTTTGTGAGAGGGATGAAGAAAATGGATCGTGTTCGTGATGGTGGTCTGACCTATATTCTTTGGCTGCCTTCCATCTCTAGTGTTGAAAGACTGCTGTAGCTTGTAACCCCAGTTATCCTGATTTCTCTTTATGTTATATGCTTGGCTATGGTACAGATTGAAGTTGATATTCCTCGTTGCCATCAGTATGATGAATTGCTGTCATCACCAGAGGGTCATGCAAAGTTTAGACGCGTACTGAAGGCTTGGGTTGTTTCCCATCCTGATTTGGTGTACTGGCAAGGTGAGTTTGACAAGTTAGCAAGATCAGATAATTAATTGGAAGGCTGTACCAATGGCTGACTTAAAAACAAGCTCCCTCCATAAGCTTGTTCTGGATTGCTTTCCTTTCTGTTTCTTTTGAAGAGTGTGTCTGTGAGTTATTAGAAATTTAAATCTTAATAATTTATACTGAGTTTGTAATGTAAAATTGCCTCTCATTTTTTTATATATTTATTTTCTTATGTTATGTTCCTCCTTAAATTACAATAACTTTATTTCAGAAAAAAAAAATCTGTTACTTGCTGCTGTTCAGATCAAAGATAAAACTGCAAAAGTTACTGAGCAAGTTCTTGGGGCTGTAAATAGCATTTCTTGAAAGCCATGGCGGAGTAATCAATTTAGTGCTGCAGTTTGACAATTTGAAATCCTTTTTTGCTTTCATGTGTTTATTTCACACTTGTTTTCTGCATAATGTGCAAAGCCTGAGGTTGCAGGTATTACAATCAATATCAAGTGTGTACATTTACATGACAAATTAATGAATTTATCTTATGGTTTTACAAAAAACCAAGATCTTCATGCAGTTTCTTCATAATACTTCTGTCTTTAGGTCTTGACTCTCTGTGTGCACCATTCCTGTACTTAAATTTTAACAATGAAGGTGAGTACCTTTTCTGCTGAGGCTGAGGGGAAAGCACAGTCTGTCATTTGTATCTAGTTGTATATAGATGTGTGTGTACCTGCTTATAGATGAAATTTTTCAGTAGCTACAAAGAAGGTTTAAAGCTTCTGTTGCCACCAGTCAAAAGTAATGGTCGTTTATTGAAAAGTGGTTGCAGTATTATTCTTCAAGCAGGGGTTCAACAACAAAATACAGTAATCAGTTATATTATATGAAGTACAAATAGCCTTGACTATAGAAAAGCAAGAAATGCTTCCCTAATACTTAGACTGAACTACAGCTTTACTGAAAAGCCTTGTTTAATGTGAATACCAGTGTGCTAACTGTTGACCTATCAGACTAATGTTGTTCAGCAAATCTGATGTTGGTTTTAAACTCTTAAATGCTTATCAGCCCAGGATTGAATATGTGGCCTTTATCTTCTTCGAACCTGACTGGTTAAGAATTGTTTGAGTCCAGTCGTCTGTTCTCCTTCATCTGGCTTTTTGTAAAGTCTGTGTGTGGGGAAGGCTAGTTTCTTAGAGCAGTGACTCTTATTACTCCAACTGTGTGTCTTTAAAAATTTCAGTCAACAGGGTTTTGTTGCACTTAGACATGTTGCTATCAGGTTGGGCTTTAGAGGCTGTCTTTCCTCCCGTCGAAGCAAAATTTAGTTGTAGTGAGTTATGCAAAATTTTGTCTTCCAGTTTTTTATTACTTTATTTTACTTTAACTTAATTGTGCACATTTGGGTTAGACAGTGAAATAGTAGTTTTAACGCTAGTAAAGTTGTAATATAGAATTTGCTTATAACATGAACTTGTCATTTTTGCTATAAATTTGACATTTTGCTTAGCACTTCCAAAGTGATACAGATTTTCTTTGGACAATTTATGACAAACCTGTATTTCTAACCAAGATGTCTTTTTTTAGTCTGTGATCTAGCAGCGTGACTAAGAATTGTATTAAAATAGATTGATTAATTCCTGGGAAAAAATGGGAAAAATTTTCCTGGGAAAATTCCTGCTAAAAATGTTTTTACCCTCTAATCTCTACTTCCTGTGTTTGTGAGGAGTAGTTGGGAAATCTAAGATGTTTTTGTCCATCTTTCTGACAATATTTTAGTAGTATTCTGCCCTGTGTTTTTCCTCTGAATTCTGTCATCTTCAGTATCTGAGCTGAAGCAAGATTTCAGATGAGAGTCTGATGTGGGCATAAACCAGGTATAAGTTCTGTAGCAGAAAATGGAGAAGAATGCAACAAAGCAGTTGTTTTTCTGTTCTACCTCTTCTAAAATTTTATTCATCGTGGGAATCTCACATTTTAATGCAGATATTGCTATGGCTTTTCATCATCACTGCTTTGTCACTGAGAAGAAATATAGGAATAAACTGGATGCATATCGCATCCAGCCAGCTTTCTTTGTTACTCAGTGACAGTAGGAGACTTCTTTAGGAGCTTTGAAAATCCTTTAATGAGAAATGTGCCCTTTTTATGTTTTCACAATCATTTTAATGTAAAGATTGATTTAAATATTTATGCTTGTGCTCTGCTTAATAATGAACATTTTTAGGTATACATGTATTTCTACCTCTGTAGTTACATCCCTTTTTCTAATTCTTTCAGCTCTGGCATATGCTTGCATGTCTGCTTTTATCCCCAAGTATTTATATAACTTCTTTCTGAAGGATAATTCTCATGTTATTCAAGGTGAGTAAGTCTCTTTTTTTTTTTTTTTTCTTTTATAAGAGGTAAAATTAATTCTGGATTTATAAATACACTTTTTCAAGTGTTTACAGAATTGGAACACAAATGGAATCACACCGTAGAAATACCTATCTGTGTCTTTCAAATGTTTATCTTTTTACATAAACAAGCATAACAGCTGTGATAGAAAAACAGGAACAGAATAAAGTAGGTGAAGCTCTAGGCAGGGGGAAAACCCAAGTGCGTGAAAAGGAATACACTGCTCTGTGTAATATCCAAGGTAAGGGTCAGTCAATTATGCAAAGCTATGAAGTGAGAAGATAGCCTTTCCGGTGTTAAACTGTAAAGACTTACCCTTCATGTGATCAGAATCATACTGCTACAGAGAGCTGTCTTAACGGAGAAGGGCAAGGAAGAGGAACAGTACAAACTTGAAACTCTTCAGAAAATGAAAGTTCAGAAAGTTACAAACTTGAAGGGCATTACTTACTGGACAGGAGATAAGGTAGTTCAACATAGGACAGGGATTGGAGAACCTTGAGGAAGAGTGTTCCATAGTTTGTTCTTCAGCAGCTATGTATGTAACTCAGAGAAATTAAAATAGTATCTGGGAGGTAGATGTTTGTTCTATTTTAAAATCAGTTGTAAATTTCATGGAAAAACAAAGAAGAAACTGCCAAGAACTAGAAAGCCACATTGGCACTGTGTGTGTTGACAAGATCATTCGTCTTGGAGATACTTTTTAAAACTATCAGTGTTTTTTTTTTTTCTTTCTTTTTTTTAAAATAGCTTTTTCCTTTTTTAAAAAATTATGTGATATGGAATGGTTTTAATTGCAAGCAGTTTTGAGTGTTTATTGAATAGCTGGTTTCAGCATGGTTTGCTGTCTCTGCATTTCTTTTAAAGAAATGGTCTTTCATATACAGCATAAACTGATAGAACTCCTCGGCTTAGAAACGGTGTCTGTCACTTCTTTATCCTTAAAAATAGAGGAAATTAAGAACTGGTCAACAAAAAACTATTAGACATAAAAGCAGTTACATGCTGGAGAGTGGGGAGAGAACAAATATGACGAGAGAACACAGTGGTTAGGAGAGTTTACTTAAGAAAAATGATAGGCAAGAACTGAATTATGAACTGAATATATAAAATAATGAAAAGTGTGGTAAAGTAGTTCGAGAGAACTTGTTTGCATCCTTTTGTCTATAGAGTAAGAGTGCTTGCTGGAAAGAAAAAGGCAGTAAAGGCCTAAAGACGAAAAGGATAATTGTGTTATATCAAACGTTCCTGTGGAACAAACTGCTTTAGACTTTAAGATTAATAGCTTGGTGAAGACTTTTCTCAAGGGGGGTATACTCTTACATAAAATAATTTTGCTCTCTAGAATTCCCTGCTGTTGTTCTCCAGGGCCTTTACAAAAGTTAGGAATATAAGTCAGCGTGGTTCTGTGAAACAGAGTAGTCTTGTGGTTTCGGAGTTGCTGTGCAACATCTGGTATCATCAAGGACTCAGGAAGACTGGACTTTTTAGGATTCTTTCAGTGTACTGATTTAGTCCTGCTAGTGTTCTGTGTCAAATACCAATGTGTAAATACAGTTTTAAAGAAAACTACTGTATAATTTCTCTGCTTTATTGGGTTGAAAGAAAGTGTTAAGAATGTAATAGCTGATTGCCTATAGCAATTTTAGCTTATCTTTCATATGAAGGTCATTGACAGGAATTTTTCAAACTGCAGAATTGAACATACCTCATTTCTGAGCCTGTCCTAAGCAGTGAAGGCAGCTGTTTATTCTAAGCTTATCAGATGTATTTTCTTACAGGAAATAGGATACAAGAGCAGTTAAAGATGTTTGGATATGGAATGCCCAATTATGCAAGCGAAACAGGCATATAATAAAATCCCAACCAGCAGCAATTGGCTGGACCTAAGTGATATGTTTTCTTGAAGGAGTGTGTGTCTTCAGTAGACCCTTAATTAAACATGTAATTCTGCACAATAATTATGTTTCATGAACCTGGCTAGTCAAATAAAGATGATAATTAGCAACCAGTAGTGTTTCTGTACAGAACAAGTCTGGGTATAAGTCTCCATTTAAAATAAATGCACTTTGGGGAAACTAACTGTAAAATTGTTTTCATCAGTGCTGAATGTTTAGGATTACTGGTTTTCTATACCTTACCTTGACTGTTTTATGGAATATACAGAAATGATGATGCAAGATGCACCTTATTGGCCTATTGATAATGCACTGATTCAGCGAACTGAAACATGAGGGGTTTTTTTCTTCTTTTTTTTTGAAACTGAAAGTCTGCTTGCACTGTAGTATGAACTTAAGGTATAAATTCAGTTATCTCTCCAGCTTGTATGCATGTGAATAAGAATATCTTTGGCTTGAAAGTGAGATAGCATGGTGTAAAGATGCATAAGCTAGCTCTGAAACAGTCTGGCCTTCCTGACATAAAACTCAGCATGGGCCTGTTTACTCACTTAACTCCTCAGCTGGGTGCTGCTAGGGCATCTGTGGCATAACAGAGATGTAATATCAGAGAGGAGGGGCTGGTGCTTGTATGGTGTCTGATGCCTGAAGCAGTGATACCATAGGGCTTTAGTGTGCTGTGGCTTTGTTTTTCCAGCTTAAAAAAAAAAGTTAATTGGATGTAAAATTCCAAAAGGCATCCTTTTTATTCTAGTATAATTTGTAGTAGGACTGTGGCTGTCACCTTGGGAGTGTGGAGAAAAGGGAATTACCACCTGTTGTGAAATTGCAGTGTTACTACCTCTTCATCTTAATTCTCACAAAGCATATGACAATGTGGACAAAATTGGGCGGAGGGGGGAGGGAAAGGGAAGTCTCTCGATGACTGTATTCTCCTGTCATCTTCCAAATAAAAGCAAGTAGTATTCTGGCCACTTCATTAAATTGTACCTTTCAGCATGATGTGTTTTTCTGAAGATGTAATAAATTAGATCTTTTACAATAAGTTTCTTTCCTTCTCTATTCAAAGAAAGAGAACTTAAAAGAGGTTGGTGGTCATGGAATTAGTAACCTTAAAACTTGCATCAACTTCTGGATTACAAAATTAGACATTTTAGGAAAGCTGTGAATTAGCAGGATGTGGTGACTTGTACTTTTGAGAATGAACTTGAACTTGCTTGTCATTTCAGAATACCTGACAGTGTTTTCTCAGATGATTGCATTCCATGATCCAGAGCTGAGTAACCATCTTAATGAAATTGGCTTTATTCCAGATGTAAGTGCTAAGGGTTCTTATAAATATTGTTCAGAGGAAGTAAAAAAAGTGGAGCATGAGGGAAACTAGAGTGAGATGCCTTTCAAAACTATTTCAGCAGCAGTTTATAATAAACAAGATACTTTCATATTAATAGACCTTTCTGGGTATGCTGATAAAATGGTAAAGTTTTGATTATTATTTTATATACTTGAGTCCTTCCCATTCTGTTGGCACGGTAAATACAATAAAGATACTACCAGTCAGTTATTTTATCTTTTAAGATCAGTCTGTAAATTATATGATTTTATTTTTGAAGTTTGGATTAATATACAAAAATTAATGTGGACATGAGTGACCAATAGCAGTATTTTTGCAAATTAATTAAATGCTAAGTTGATTAACAGGAAAAATGCATTAATTTGCAAATAATACAAAAAATACATGCAAGTAAAGGTTAACCTGTAGATGCATTATTGGTTCTTGCAAAATACTTAGCAATATGTTGGGTTCTATCAGAAATATTAAGCAAGTGTATAACCCAGAAGTCTATAAGATGGTAAACTGAAAACTGAGAACATGCAGACAAAAATGTAATAGAGAGGAGTATGTTGGAAAAAGCGAAACAAGGCCTTCTTTGTGTTACAGGGCCTCACCTTAGCTGTCACCCTAAGTAGAGAAACTTCTCCCTTGTTTAAAGAGCCATGTATAGTTCAGAAAGCCAAGATAATATTCCATAAAAATGCTTGTCCACCTGCTTTAGCATTATCCGGGTTTATGGATAATGTTTCTGAAAAGTGGATATAGACAAGGCTGCAGAAAGAACATTGTTAGCTGATGTATCAGGATACATATATACGTATATGTATGTATCAGGATACATTTGACACGATGACTGAGTGGTTAAAATGGAAGAAGGAAACATAAGTCAGGAGATGTTGATGTAGAAATATGTATTTCATATATAAGGAATGTATATATATTTCTTCTTGCTAATGTAAAGCATCTTTTATCAAATGTCCATTTTTCTTATTCAAAAAATGCTTTAAAATGAAGCAGCAGCAAGGCCAAGCCTATGAAATTCATTTGTCATACACAAATCCTGGGTGAATTTGCCTGTCTTTGGGACTGTCATATACTCATTATCACTGCTTACAAAGATTTTGATGGAAAAGCAGACTTTCTTTTGTAAAGGTGTTTTTAATGTAATAACTTGTATATGAGTGATCCAAATTTAAAAGATACTGTGGCATTAAAATGAGCAGAAGAGAGAACCAATGTATTGCACTATAAACCAAGGTGTTCTTAGAAGGCAACCTTTATCACTGATGACCCACATCTGAAGTAGGGGGACTGGGAAAAGGGATGAAGATGAGGGGAAGGTGGAGAGAAGGGAGAACTTACTCATCTGTAGAATGCCTAAATAATTCTGGATAAAGGGCACAAGTAACAGCAACATTTAAGTTCCTGAAGGAGGATCAAGTTTGCAGCATCACTGTGTAAATACACCCATTGTTTATTTTTATAGCCTGTGGATGACCAAAGCAATTCCTGTGTATTTTGTCCAGAAGGCTAGTTCCCATTGAAAATGTGAACCCCCTGACAATCTTATTAGTCTCCATTTCTTCTGCTATTCTCTTCTACATGAGAGCTCTGTAACAACCCATCTTGGGTGTTTGCTGCTCTTTCAGCAACTCGTAGTGTCTGCTTACACACTTACAATTCTCTGTGCTGAAAACTTTCAAGATGCAAGTCAGGTGTAATAATTAAAAGTGGCCTCTCAGCGTATTTATTTTTTGTGTTGTACCAATCATTGGACAGCACATAGTCAAATGTGAGTCCTGTCTTTAAGTGTTACAGTCTAGAATAAAAGATGAATAGGTAATGTAGTAAATAATTGCAAAACAGGGGTGTATATATATATATATTTTAAAACTTTGTGTTATATACAAATGCTAGTTCTAAAACCTACCACCTCTGAAGAGAAGCTGTCCTTTCTAAATCATCTCTCATTAAATAAAAAAAAAAAAATGTTGTTCTGCCGTCTAGATTAGTGAGAGAGGGGCTTTTTGTACCTGTAACAAGACAGCACAGGATCCATCAAGGTGAAGGATATGCACTTTAGTAATGAGATCTGAACCAGAGTTTCGTGCTTGAGTACTAATCCTATCAAAGTAAACCCTGATTAATCTTTCATCATTGAAACGCAGTCTCCCGCTGCAGGAAAGATTGTTTCCTGGCACCCTTCCCATTTGCTTCGGGTCATGTAGCTCTCAGAATATTGAACACTGCTGAAGCTTGAATAGTGAATATTGTTAGCTGATGTGGTGCCTGGATTAAGTACATTGCTGTGGCTATGTGATTTACATGTAAATAGAGAGATACGGTGAATCTTACAGTTGTTCTTTGCTCACCCTCCCCAAGTTTATAACCATCTCCACCCTATGTAATGTTTTATAACATCTGCTCTGTATGTTACTGAAGAATTCTGACATCAACAACGGACCATTTTGAACAGAAGAAAAACAAGGAAGTGAGCCACAATATTTGAAGGGTAACTGTAGCCATAAATTATTTTGAATAGCTTTCAGCTGCAAATTATGGAAGCTAGACACAGTTGTCAGCTGGCCATTAACAGAGATGACAAAGTCTGGCTGCAGTTACTTAATATCATCTTGCTGAAGCTGCTATCATAGGTAGACCCCTTATATTGGTTTTGGGGATGTGCAGGTGTCGGTAATGGGGCTCCCTCTTACTAGGAATTAAAAAATCCTGTGATTGAAGTATCTTATCTCCATTTGTCCCGTGTTCCCCACAAGTTCTTAGTGGTGAATCTGGAAGAGAGATTTCTTGCTAGTATTTTTACTTTGTAAGAAGATGGTCATTCTTTGAATTTCGATTGTGTGAGCGCGTATAGGTGGGTAGACTTTAATGTTAAGAATTGGATTCAGTCTTCATCCTCCTTGCATCCTTAGTCATCAAAACACTTTTGCACCTTTCTGTAACATTTGAATATGTGATTGGTTGTCTAGGCACCTTACATGCTTGAATTTAAGCATATGTGTATGTATTTGGAAGACAGAAGAGTGAAAGGAAGGTGTAAGATAGTGTGTTATTCCTTTTAGCTGAGAATCATTGTTTCATCCTTTGCTCATTTTTCTGTGTAGCCATGTCAAATGGTCTTTTAGTATAGCAAGCTTGGAAAAAAAGATTGGATTCCTTAACTGATCTTGAATATCTGGGGTTGCTGTCTTTGGACAATTCAAATAAAAAAAAAAAAGTGAAACCTTGTGAGTTGGATTTTAAGCCAGTGCCTGCCTAAAATATGTAGAAAACAGCATAGCATGGCAGACAAAATTATCTTGCATCTGTCTGCTGCAGCGTTTTTAGCACATTCTTCTGAAGCATCTGAGCTACTCACTGTTGGAGGTACGATATTGTCCACATTGCCCTCAAGTGTGAGTTAGTATGGAGGTTCCTGTATTCCTGTAAACATGACTTGAGCTTAGAGCAGGAAAGGCTCAAACCTAAGTCTTATGAGCATTGAAAATAGCATTAAATACATGCTATAGAATAGGGTTTTTGCTATCTATAAATTATTCTTATGGCGTGTGGAGATATGACAAGTACCTTATCAGTTTAAAATAATGCACTGCATCAAATGACAGATGGTCAGAGGAGGATTATTCTATAAAAGATAATGAGAATGATGATTAGCCCTATTCTGTGTGTTATCTTTAATGATAGGTATTTAACCTTGATTTCAGCTCCGTATTTCTATGTGGGGTGGAGGGTGAGCTTTCTTGGAGGATTTTGGTAAACTTAAATGTTGTGTAAATATATAACAAACAGTAGCTTGTGAATAGTGTTGGCATTTCTGATGTTTTGAAAATTCAGACCTTCAATATTTAAATAATTAATTTTCATTATCCTGCAACCAGATGCACAGCTCCACTGTAGTTGCCTTATGACATAAACTGCAGCTGGAGCATACAGGTCAGCTACTTTGTTCTTAAGGAATTTTCACAGAGCAAGAAGCTTGTGTACACCTTCTGATGTTCCCCACCATCCCCAACAATGAACACTAACGCTCATTTTCACCTTGCTATCCCTTCTAAAATATCTTTAGAGTTAGAAGCAAAAGCCACTAAACGTAAATGTTTTTAAAACTGTTTTCTTTACACCTGAAACCTGAGTCTTTTATGGAAACAAATGTGTAAACCTCTCCTTTTCCAGAGAAACAGACAAATAATGCAGACAGTAATAATAATAAACAGACAATAATAAAATTCTCATGAAAAATGTGTTCATCAAGTTTCAAGCCAATGTGTTTAAGAGCTTTGAGTGTCTAAAGAGAAATACGCTCTTCTCAAATAGTTGTTTTCTAACTATGGGCAAATGAGGATCTTTATTGTTGGAAAACACTGAACTGGGTCTCCCAGCTCAGTTATAGAGCAGAATTCCTCACAGCAAAACACTGTGTGGAAGAAGCAGCTTCAGAGAGGGAAGGACTGACAATGAAACAAAGTCTAATGGCAAGGGATTTCAATTTTAACTAAAAAATCTGTGGTTCTGTTCAGGTTGATTGAAAAGCTGCTGATATTAGGGGGCTGTCACATTCTTTATATAGAAAAAGTGGCTGAATCCTTACTTAGAAGCACAAAACAGCTCATGTTTAATTAGCAAAGCAAAATGATAATTACAACAAAGCTCTCAAGCTCTCCAAAAAATGAAGTATTTGTTGGTTTTGTAGGCTCTTATTTTAACATGATTTATTCCCAGGATCTTCCAAGAGCACAAACATTACTTTGATTAAGCATTAAGTATGTTTTCTAAGTATGGAGAGTTAAGTGTGAATACAAGACAACCCCATTACATTTTGCAGTCCAGTAGCAAAAGATTGAAAACCATTTTAACAGCAGTTTGTTAGTACAAAAACATGGGAAAATGCTGTTCTAAGCAGTGATTGCTAGGGGGCAGTATTTACTAATAATATATTTAAAGTGCAGTCATTTAACTAAATGATTTCCGTAGGCTGTTTGAGGACTTCGAGACAGATACGTGCAGTTCTCCTTTTTCATCCCAGTTTTTCAGTTTGACCTGTATGGTGTAATAATAAAACCAATGTTGTGGCTTTTATTTGCTTGTTATGACTAAATTGCTTGTAAGTAGTAATTATGACCTCCTTAAATTGTCTCAGAACATTGTTTCTATGAAAATTAGAGGAAAAAAATTCTCTTCAGTAAAAATTTGTTTAATACCTGCTATGTAATTACAACAAAAAACAGGTCAAATTGTAACTATTAGAGGTGTGGTGAGGATAGTTTGTAGCAAAGCATTGCTTTTTGTTGTAGTTACCTTTTAATAATGTCTTGAATATTTCAGATTTTGTCTTTGCATCTCCGTACACACAAGATATAGGGGGGGGGGGGTGTGAAATTAGGAGAAAGTGTTGATCTATTTTGCTAAAAATGTTTTTATCAAATAAATGAAAAGCGGGAACTACTTTCCTATTCCAATGAAATAATGTAGTTCCAAAAGTGACTTTTGCAAAACGTACAACTCGGAGCAAACAGGAGCCTCAGGCCACTAGGAGTGCTTGTTTTTCTAGTGTGTGGAAAGCAAGGTGTTCCATGTGAGAAAGCAGGTAAACAGGTATTAGCTGGTCACGACCACTGTTGGGAATATTTCAAGGCACAAGGGATGTTACTATTCAGTAGACAGCTGCCTATTGAAGGCATTTCAAAGATATACTCAGGCAGGTAGTATGAATATATTATAAGATTGAAACAGTGATAGGGATGGATTTGTTTTGTTTTGCTTTTAACCCTTAAAATCAGTTGAAGAGTTGGAGGCCAGTCTGTATAAAAACCCCTTGAATACTGGAAGTACTGAACAGACTGGTCATCTCAGCTTTGTCAGTTTTAAGGACAGTGTGGATTGGATACTGTCAGATACTCAAATGAAGATGTAGGAGTAAAATTTAGAAAGTATGGTGCTAAAGAGTCTTTCAGCAAATATGTGGATCGTCTTGTCAATGCCACAACCAAGTTAAGAGTGTGTGGAATGAGGAGTGACTTATTAACATAGTATTGATTATGTTTCCTGCTTCTCATTTGCTTGCTTCAGGGGAAAGCTTAATAGGAGGACTAATTTGCACTTTTTATGAGCTAAAAAGTAATATATTAAGCTTTATGCCTAACTGTAAATCTTCAGAAATGGAAAATGGAACTCATGAACTATGTAACTGAGTAAAATTTAAGTGGTAGTCTGGCTCTTGTATTCCTGACTCACAGGGACTTTCCATACTGCTTGACATTTCACGAAAATAGATTGTTGCCTTCAACATAGTGAATATTTTATTCAAAATTAAGACACTCTTAAGGTGTCATAAATACTTAACTATTCTAATGCATATTCAGTCTTTTATGTATGGTGTCATGAGTACTCCAGATTGAAAATCTTGCAGAGACTAAGGATCTTTGCATAGCCATTACAGCAGCACAGGTTCCTATGCTGACTCATAGTAGTGTAAGTGCTGAAGCCGCCTCAAATCCTTCAGATGACATCTGTCTTTAAATGTCGCCTTAGAATAACATAAATGCTTGAAGTGTTAATAACTGGCAGTGTACGTTTAAGTAACTGTTGAGAATGAAACTGTTCTTACTTCCTTTCATTGGAAAGTATGCATTTTAGTAAATATGAACATAGGAAAACACAAGTATTAATTTTTCTATTGGGAAGCGTGATTTTCACTTTTAATTATTTAGCTAAAAACCAGTTTTTTTCCATAGCCAAAATATATATTGAATCAAATTGTTTCATGCTTGTTCAGGCATTCTTCGCTAATTCTGAGTGAGCAGTATACGTATGTAAGGTCAGAACTCTGGCAGTTGAATAGAGCAGGTGTTTGAGCTCCTTAAGACTTTACAGAGACAATTTTTTTGCAAATGTACTGAGTTTTTTCTTTTTTAATTCAACATCACAGAACAGTAATTTGAAAGAGATGAGAATAAAGGATTGGGGGAGGAAAAAGCTTCTTTTAGGGCGCTAAAAGTTGTATGATGGTAGTTCTGCCATTGGAGTTATTTTGTATTTTAAATTCATACATGTCAAGCTAGGCAATTTTTTATGTGGTAGAAAATTGACCCAAGTAAGAACTTAAAATGTGGCTCTTAATAAAATGTGGTTTTTTTGTTCTTTCTCTTCCCCACACCTTTTGCAGCTTTATGCTATTCCTTGGTTTCTTACAATGTTTACACGTGAGTACGCTTTCTTTTTCTGATTAAATTTTCTTGTATTTAATTTTTCTTCTTATTTTCTTGTGGAATGTACCCTTCAATTTTAAAGGGAAAGGCTTCATTGTTTGGTAGCTTGCAGGTTCAACTTGTAGTTAGCATCAACAGAAACCCCTAGGGATCTTGAAGCATGTCGGCTGTATACTGCTTAATGCATATCTCAACTACCGCCCTTTTTTTCCCCCCCACCCTTGGAGGGGAGGAGGAGTTATGGTTTTGTTTGAGATCAAAGTTATGTGTCCTTGGTATTTCTTAAGTGTAACTTTTCTCATTTTTTCAGAAAAAGTCTTCCTAATTATGGTGTGACTGTCACTTAGCAGGTCAATCGTTATTTGCAGGAATGTATATGTTGTGATTTGAGTCTCAGCAGTGCCTGCTGCATTGCAGTTTCTGCCTCGAATTGACAATTATTAGCATTTTCTTATTTCTGAAGGAAGAACAATATTAAATTTGAACTGGATAATGTTATGCATGTGGTATTTAAGTAATGTGAAAAGGAAGCTTTTATCTAGTGGGGAAAAATATAATGAAAAGACCTCTACACCCCACCCCACTCCCCACATTAAGGCAAGTAAGACAATAACTTTGTTTATAAAGGCCAAAAAAATGAGCTTTATTTTATTACACCTTAACATACTGTTATTGTACAAGTATTACTGTACTGTGGTATTTGTTCATGTGTGTTTGGAACAAAAAGAGCTTCATAATTTGGTCAACTTTTCTAATGAGAGAGGAGAAGTTAATAAAGCGAGTCTAGAAGGCAATCAAAAATCCTCTTTCCTCAAAGATATCAGTAATTTTTTTTTTCTTTTTTTTCCATTTCATGTCAACATTGGCAGACTTTAAATTAAAAAGGAAGTGGAGGGGGGAATGAAAAGAGCCGAAGGATTATTTCTCTGAAATATCGAAGAATTTAAGGTGATTCTTGACTGGAATTCCCTAAGTTCTTGACTAGTTCTTTCAGTTGTCCATTATTCTGAAACTTCATGAGAATCACCACCTTTGGAAAACTGAGAAAATGGCTTCCTTGGCAATGAATTGAAGTGAAGTGTTAGAACTACTTAGTTGAAGGATACTTTATTTTTGGAAAGCCACCTTCAGCTTATATATAAAGTGATTCTGTTTTTTTCTAATGGGCCTTTCTCCCTGTTTTTCATTTATTCTGCTGAATTTTTTGCTCTATTCTGTCCATTTTCTTGTCTAATTTTAGGTAGCTGAGCTTACTGATTCACTCATCAATGTCTTCGTACTATTGAAAAACTAATACGCATGTATTCCCGCATAGTTACGCAGTAGCAAATTAAAAAGAAATTGCCTAATGAGGGGAGGCTGTTTAAGATCTGAAAACCTGAATATTTCGAAGTATGTAATAATGAAAGGAGATATTGATGATTTGCAGAATAATAAATCTACATATGAAAATAAATCTGAACAGGTTTAATCCCATTTGCTTCCAAATAAGAAAGCAATAATCATGAGACAGGAAAGGGAGGAAAAAAAAACTGTACACATTACACATTACTCATTCTGTGTGTTTGCATTTGTATGTAATAATTTAAATGCTTTTAGGTTTTTTTTGTTTGATTACTTTTGTTTGTTTGCTTTTTACTGTTGTGTCTGTTCATCACACAGATGTCTTTCCTTTGCACAAAATCTTTCACCTGTGGGATACATTACTGCTTGGAAATTCCTCCTTCCCGTTCTGTATTGGAGTGGCTATACTTCAACAGCTGAGGGATCGACTTCTGGCTAATGGATTCAACGAATGCATTCTCCTTTTTTCAGACTTACCAGGTATAGAAAAAACTAATTCTTCCCCCTTTCTCTCTTTTCCCCAGTGTCTTGCTGATGAAAACATGTGCTTGCATGTACGTATATATTTCAAATGTTGTTAAGATTTAGGTAGGCTCCATGTCAGAGTACTGAGTCAGCTCATCATCATTTCCAGGTGAATGTTGGAGTACTTTCTTATGAAATTTAGAATGATTTCAAATAATTCATGAGTACTCAACTCTTTTTAGACATATGGAAACAGTGTAGTTGGCTGGGATTTCTTACTGAAAAAATTTAGTGCTGTTCTGAACACTGCTGTTCCACTTCGCTGGTGCAAGTCATTTTTCTTTCAAAGTTAATTAAATGCTTCCTGTGGAAGCAATTAATACAAAAGAATTATGGAAAATAGTTTAGAAGCCATTAGAATTGCTCTGTTTTAAGGCAATTTGTATTTGAAACGTAAAACTTTCAAAAGAACCCTCAAAGTCAGATTGGAGGCTTCATAATGATTGTGCAGAAATTCTGCCTTCCTGTTCAGTGGGAGACTGTTGACATATCCATTCAAACAAGTGTTGCATCTTTTAAAAAAGTACAGTAAACCATGGAGTTTGGGTCTTATTTCTGAGCAAGCTTCTAGTGAGACATTAGAATTCATTTGAACTAAGCCCTGTAAACTGAAAGATGTATTTCCATTTGTGGTTAACGAATATTTATATAACACGTGAATTTGAAGAGTGTTTCACCTAGAATGTATTCCTGTGCTTATATTACTTCTCTCTCTCCAATCCAGAACCTTACTAGTATAATCTAAGTCTTGGTGGGGTTAATCTTAAGAGGTGTCGCTGTTTTAATTGTGTGGCTTTTTCTTAAGAGAACTTCTAACTTTTGTTTGGATTTAGTGGGCTCTACTATAACACCAGGTGTGCAATCCGAATGATAATTCATTTAAACAGAAGTCATTCTTTTTCTGAAGAACTGAATGACAGAGTCAAGTTTGGAAGAGCATTTAAGCTTAAATGCTATTCTGTTATGTACATCAATCTCCACAGCTGCAGGGTTTTAAAAGGCTAACAGGATATGGCAGCAAGCAGGCTCTCAGTTCATAGTTCCCTAATTCAGTCTCTCAGGGGTTCAGCAGGTTCTCACAGGTGAAGCTGTGGCTTCCCTAAGTACAGCCATAGCTTCTGTCTCACTGTATGCCCTTGAATGTGAGTCCAGTTTCAAAATTCTGCTTTTCTGCTGCCTTTCAGTTCAGTTTCTATTATGCAATTGCTACTGTATTTTCCAATTTGTAAGAAATTTAATTTAATTAGGCCATTTCATATAATGCTTTTTTTTTTTCAATTTTGATCTATATGCTTGGGCATTTGAAATGCTCTTATTAAACTTAACCGGATATCTTCAGATGGTCTGAAAGGTGAGTGCTGAATTAAAGGATCATCTCTCTTCCCCTCCCACTCGTCATGTATTAGCTATATATCTTGGCTAAATATAGGTTCATTAATATTTTACTTATTTTCTTGCCTAAGGTCATTTCTCCTGATATTTTTTCTTTGAGTGGTTCTAAATTATATATTTCAGTTTATCTTGAACCAGCTGATCTACTGACAGTTGAAGTACTTTGTGCTGAGGTCATGTATAAGAACATATTACTTCTCATAATACATGTTTATATATATATAGTAGAACTAAATCGAAAAAATCTGTAGTATTATAATGTGTGTGTTTTCTGCTGATTGTGGTTTATGTTAACTTTGCTGATATTCCAATAGATAACATTTCAGTAGAGTGGTGTTAACTTTTGAAAAGCATTTTTAAAGTATCGTTGATGTCTGCAATGTTTTTGGATGCTAACAGTGTCACAATTGAATATCGTGAGATTAATCCAAAGCATATCATAAAGTGACTACTGAAGGAGGAGAGAATGAAGATGAAAGTACTAGTGTGACTTAAAATGTTACAGGGCTAGCTAAGACTTCAGTAATCAGTAGCTTCTTTGAACATATAATTTATCATGGCCTTGTGCTTTTTCTTTCTAACCTAAGTCTTATTTCTGATGAAGTAGTATTGACTGCTTAGGCTTTTTGTCACCGATGTCTTCCAACCAGGATATTCATTATCTTCATTAAAATAAATTGTGCACCATGCCTGAGAATTTGCTGAAACTAATTTACAGACAACCTTCACCCAAAACTGGGTCACCCTGAGGAAGAGATTTTGTTGTTCAAAACATCTGCAATAATTTCAATCTAAAATCAATTGTTGCTCAACAGCCTGAAACTCCTGTGGTTTTTAAGCTTTCTATGCACCAGCATGGCTTATCTCAGGCTGCCAGTGAAAGTGACTTACCTTACAGTCTGATAAAGCTATTTTACTGCAATCTTGCAACTTCATGGAATGTTTTTTGGGTTTTTTTTTTTGTTTTTCTTTTTTAAAAACACGTTTCTTGTTCCTACCCTAGTTGGTTCTAAAAATACATATCTTAATTAAAAAAAAAAAAAAACTGCTTTATTTTGAGGTCGCTGCACATAATGCAATTTCAATTGTTGTTTAATGAAGTTAATGATAGAAAAAAAGGGACACAGTGCCATTATTGAACACGTGGTCCTGAAAATCCTTTACAGTGCCCATCTCGAGGCACTGACCATATTTTATCTGTATAATAGGCATTACTTGCTATTTTCAGGAGTTCTCTCTGTACCAGAAACCTCATTTTGTCCAGAATAATATTAAAAATGAATATTCCTTTATGGTTACCGTTCTTTGCCTATGGCTTCATGTAAAAATTGACCTTTGTGGCCAGGAAGAAAAAAGTAAAAGCAAATTATAAAATGCTACCTTAAAGTATCAAATATTTGAATTTTACTGAGTAGAGATGATGATACGAGGAAACTTGCTGTTTTCTTTACTTGGCATAGGGCTAGTAACACCATATTTAAGACTGGATCAGGATTTTAACTCTAGGGTAGTATGTCACCGTGCACTAGAGGAATGCACAATAGTTCTGTCGTACTTGATGTAGTTGAGTGATTCTACCATCATTTTATCAGTCTAAGGTAATTTCATCTGAAGAAACGTTATTCTTGCGACTTTGGCTACCTTTGGCAGAGGTTTATTTGAACCTTGGCAGGTGTTAAACTAGTTGGGCATTGAGATGATCTGTATTTCAGTTGTATGAAGGCTTCTCTTTCCTCAGACTTGGGATACTATGTCACCGTAATTACCAAACCACTGTACCTTTGGGTAGATTTTTGAGTCTGATCTGGCAGTGCAAAAGTACTTACGGCTAAAGATTTGCTCTGTATGGTAGAACGTGCCCGTGCACAAGGAGATTGCTAGGAAATGAGGTGGGAGATCTAGAATGCTGTGTTCTGTGGATATAGTTTGTCCAGTCAAGTTTAAATGCAAAATGTAGGAATTTGCCTGTAAGTTTTCTAAATGTGCATTTGTAAACTTCTTTTGAAGTGAGTGGAGGGATTACTTTAGACTTTGCTTACAAGAATGATTGTTGCTTATCCTTATAATCTTTCAGTTGCTAGAGTTGACAGTTATTCTTCTCAGTGTATAAAGAATCCATGCAGAAAAATAACCATGCCTTAGCACTGAGAGCATTTCTGTTGTGAAAGGCCACATTATGCTATGGGTTTGTTATGTTATGAATTGGCCTTTGACAATATTGTCTTTGGCTAAAAATAGTTTGATCTAATGGAGCCTGTGACATTACAGTGTTTACATCAAAAAATGTAAACGATACTGTATGTTGTACCTTCACAAATGTTTGCCCGTATCTTCTATAGTGGCAGAAAAGAACAGTGGTTCTGACTAGGGGTTTTTTGTTTTGGGTTTTTTTTTTTTTTTTTTTTATGTTCATTAGTAGCATGTTGTTATCAAAGCCATACTTTGGACCTTGTGTTCCTTTCAGAATTCCTTGACCTTGATTGCTTAGAATGGCAAAGCCCTCATTTTTCATCTGTACCCTTTTCTCTACTTGCAAGTTAGCTATAGTTGTAGCTAATGTTATTTCAAGGGTATATTTTTATGTTTGAGAGCTGTTGGTTTAACAAGGTTCTTTTGTATTCTGATGCTTATACCCATAATTATAGGGAGAACAGAAATGATATGTCACTGCACAAAAGGAATTTAGTTTTCATTCTGTGTCGATCACAATGGTGTAATTGATAAGACTTGTGATTAACATTATTATTCCAAATTTGTAGGAGCACCAATACTACTCAGAATTTTTAAGTACTTTAGTAATATTTAGTTTTAACGTTATTCTCATATATGGGGAGTTCTTTTTGTAGTATTTCACAGACTATGGATGGTTACAGAAAATACACGTTTTAATTAAGAATGCTGGAAAATCCCTGTTGCTGTAATAACAAAAATCCTACTTCATTCCTGATGGGACTGTATAAAGGGGACATTAAGAGACTGCTGTAATGTAGGTAAAATTTTATTGTTCATGAAATTACTACCCCAAGGGTTGGGGTTTTTTTATGCTTTTATTTTTTCTTTCAGGAAAGGTATAAAAATACATTAGTTCTTTTCTCTTTATAGTTAACAGAGTTTTGTAAACACAAACTTTATTCAGACAACATAAATGTCAAAGAAGATTTGGGAGGTACTATTTCAGACAAACAAGCAAGACCAACCCTGGAGTTACTGCAAATTCTTTGTGTGTAGTTTTGAAATTTAACAAATATCATCCCATTTAGGTGATACAAAGAGAGCAAATATATTATGCATTACCTTTGTTTTTCTGTTATCTAAATGTGACTTACAGGAGGACAGTGTGGCAGGGAAATGAGAAGTTAATGATAATATGACACTACTGTGGAGTGATTCCCAAGGTACCATCAACATAAGCAGGACTCTGTGCTTCCAGACCAATGGCTACTTGTAGTAAGCCAGTTTGGATGTGTCTGCATCCTGTAAATCAGCAAATCCGCAATCCAGATGGCTCTTTCATGTCTTGAGCGCCGACCGGGTAGTTTTACTTTAAAACTTGCGATTTTGCTTATATCTTAGTCTTTAACATCTTTCCTTTAGTCTGTGTGATAAGGTGTGCTATGCAAGTCCTAAAACTGTGATTATTGTAGCTCAGCTTGGTTACCGAGTTCTTTACTGAGTTACTGTTAGTGGTACAGAGTCCCTGGCATCTGTTTTTAGGAAATAGACCCAAGAAGGAAGCAGCCAGATGTATACAGCTCTCTGCAAACAGTTGAAGGATCCCATAGACCAATTGACTCAAACCCTGACTCAGCCTAGCAGGGGCCTAGCAAGCAGATCTTCTTCCAGAGGAATGTAGTCCATTCCAAAATCATCAGGGAAATACTGAGTTTTGTTATGGTCTTGAAAAGGGCTTAGGCAATTTATGAAAAGACTGGGACAGGTACGATTAGAGAATAGGTAAACACCCAGTCTAGACAGGAGAACAAACTCGCAATCTATGCTCTTAACTAAGCTTTGTTGATTAGTTCATACCATAACCTCATCTTCTGTAGTTTTTGGGGTGAAGGAGGGTTTCTTTGTTCTTTCTTTCTTTTTATGTCCCAAAGGAATGTGTCTCTTTGCTGTCTTTATTCTGGTCAGTGCTTCCAAAGGAAGAATCTCAGATACCAAGTCCAGAAAGACTGGCTGTGGAAAAGCAGTCCAGTGCAACAAGGAGCTGCAGTAAAACAGTCGAAGTGGAAAACATAAAGGGTTCTACTTTGAGATACAGGCGTGAGGCCTTAAGATGTATCAACATGTAGTCAAAGATCTAATTAGTAGTAAATGATGAAAAAAATTATTCCCCAAGAGATGGAATCTCTGTAACATGGAAGAAACAATTACATCTGTTGTCATCATAGTGATATACCAAAAAGCTCAATTCCATGACTGCAAAAGCCATATAAATGCTTAGAAGGATTACATGCAGCTCAGAAATGAACTAAGCGTTAGAAAATAGTGGAAAACCTACACTAATGTCGTATGGTGCAGTTCAGACAGATGTGTTTCTGCTAACAGCAGCAAAATCAGATGCACATCAAAGAACTCCCCAACTCTACTTTAGGTGCATATGTAATCCCTTGATAGCTACCATTTTACTTTCCACTCCTTTTCTTCATGAAAAACCTTTATCTACCCACATTTGCGATCCATACAACTTTATCTTGGCAGAATTTATTGTGGTTCAGTGTTCAGTTGATTTAAGATTTGGTCGGAGGAATAAATGGCAGTTGGCCACCAAGCCCACACTGAGTTTGTGGATGTACGGTGCCTGTTCCGAGTTAAGTTGTTTTACTCTTCTTTATCTTCCCCTTAGATAAAAATTTAAGCTATGTTTGAGGTCAAAACACCAACTTTGAAGAGGTTGAAAGGGATACAGTGGAGTCCTCCATCTGTCAGTAAGCAGTAGAAAAATCAAGGTAATCTACTCTTTGGAATAAGGTCTAACTTTCTATCATACAATTTTGAAGATGTAAAATGTCCTGTTTCTTTGATTAAGGCTCTAGGGGAGAAAAGTCATAACTGCTCTTTTAAAAGGGAACTTTTTTCATAACTTCAACAGTCAAGTCTTGACATGTGGCTTTGTTGTAAATTGTCCAGGTTCAAAACCTTTCTCCTTTATGAAAGATGACACTGCAAAGTGATTTATCTTAGAGTTAGTGGAACTGGTCTGCTTTTCCAAATTATGGTGTATCTGAAGGAAAAACAGTGTTTTGGTCTTTATACTATAATGTGCATGATGATGGTGGTGTAACTCCATAATATAAAAAATTAAATTTAAAATATCAAAAGATATCTTAAATAAAAAGTAAATAACACTTTTATTTTTCTTAGCACATATAGATTGGACTGGTATTTATAGAACCATTTTAATCTCAACATATTCCCCATCCTTGTTATGCTAGATGGCTTTTTTTAAAAACAAATGGCAGGCATATTTTATAATACAATTCATGAAGATTTATTGTTGGTAAATAATGGCATTTATGAAGCAAAAACTGTGCATAGCTGCTTTTATTTTAAAAAAATTCCTTTTTTTATGGCTTACAGCCCACTGTGGGTTGGGAGCTGGCTTTGGTACAGAAGCAGAGCAATTTGTTAGGGCACACCTGCTCACCAAGGCTGTTCTGTAGTGTCAAATTCTGTAAAATTGATGTCATTTTACCTAGAGCTGTGAATTCTTTAATTATTCACATTTTCTGCTTGTAGCTACATGAGCAACATGCAGTTCTATGGCTTCCACCTTCTTGGGACTGTAGAGAAATGTTGATTTGGGTGAAACACTAAAGAGAAAAAAAGCTCAAGTGCTTTATATTATTTATATTTGTGTCCTTGCTACTCTGTACTCATCACTTGCAGAAGAAAATCAAATGCATATCCTTTAGCAAAAGACTGTCTGTCTAGAGATATAGTAGATAATAAAAAAGGGGAAAAGTGGTTTCATCAGTAGAATCTTCCCAGTACATGTCTTAAAATCAGTGTGTATTGTGCAACTTGCATCTCTTGTTCCTTGATACAAGCTGTATGTACTCTTCATAGCAAAAGGGGAATTCAGAGGATGGAATAGTACATGCATTAGTCATGTAGGCTTTTGTACAACTTTACCCTGGGGCAGGGAAAAAAAACCAAAGTACAATTAGGTAGACCTGTCAAACATACAGCATTTTGGGGCATGGGGACACAAAATTCAGGACCCTTTATCTTAGCTTTGCTTCTCGATCAGTTGAACTGTTTTCTTTCTATAAAGGTATTTCAGGAAAATCTTCCCCTCTTTTTTCAGTTTTATTAAAGTTATGAGCATACCAATTGGTTCAGCATCTGACTAGTGCTTAGAAAGCAAGAGTATGCCCTTGACTTATTTCCTTCTAAAAATGTGGAAAATGTTGCTGACAGAGCAAGGTGGCTAATAGGGTATCTCTTTATATCTTTGTTATGCAGAATATGTTTGTAAGATTTAAATGGTCTTCCCAATAATCTTTAGTTCTCTACTTGTGAATTGAGGAGAGATTTAAAATGAGCTGCAAAAATAACGTTAACCAATAGTGGAAAGATTATTTTTTTCAGGAAAATGAAAGTGACAAAGTTGTTAGTACCATTGATGCTGAGTGTTTGCAGAAAGTTTTGGTGGCCAAATGAACCACTGCTATGAAAAGGGGGGGCTCTTGGGCTCCAAGAAATACTGCAGTGTTAAAAATCCTTGATTAAAATTTACATTATCAGTAGATCTGTATGTGATTGTAGATATATTTTTGGTGTGTGTATATCTAGTCTTGTTAATAGAGACCCATACCTGCTTAAATACAGAATTGAAACAGCACTGCAGTCTGAGAGACAGGAAAATATTTTGGCTAAAATAAGGACTGAGAAACAAGAAATGCTCTTTAAGTGAATTCTTAGCTCTATCATACTTTGTGATTTCTGTCAGTTCCTTTTGGCTTACTTACCCATATTCACAGAGCTTAAACTCTTGCAAGTTTGCAGTAAATTTCAGGACTGGAGTATTAGCATGGAACAGCAAAACTTGTTCAGGAAGGACAGGACTGGTATCCAAACTGGGAAAGGCTTGCACTTGCATCGTATGTGAAGAATGTTGTCTGTATTCTGAAAATAGTGATAAATGAGTAAAACTTAGTACAAAACTTAGTAAAACTAAGTACACATCAGGGGTGTGTCAGGTGAAACCTCTGTCATTGCAAAAATAAGCATTTGTTGTAGGGTATAGGTTAGTCACATATTATTTGGTCTCAGAGCAAGGCAAAGAGCCAGACAATCTCTTACTGTTTCTTCCATCCATATGTTGAAAAGGCCCTTATGTTGTTTTTTCCCCACCAGTATAGTGTCATCTGTTTGTAGGTCTTCCAGTCAGTGATGCACGTGCCAGTGGTATATTCTGCAATAAACTTTCAGTTAATGCTTCAGCTCCAGGCAGAGCTGTCTCAAATTCTGAGCCATCTCATTCAAAGCTGTTGAAGTATGCAAGTTAAAAGTTGTAGTGAAACTGAATTCTAGTTAAAACAGCAGATGGTTTTGAAGGGGATGGCTGCAGCCGCACTGGCTGTTGAGACACTTTTAAGGGACTCCCAGGAGCCTAAGAGCAGGAGTGTTGGAAGAGCTCTTCAGGGGAGGTCCAGCTTGCTATCTTACATTGTACTTTTGAGAACTGTTACAGAAAGACAAGTCTCGACATTTACTTCCTTCATCTGATTGAACTAGAACCTGTTGTGTTCTGTCTCTCACTCTAGCAACCATTAGCATCCAAGTAGAATGCATACTAGAATATTTATTAAATTTCTTAGAATTGAAAATTTAAAGTATGGAGAGTACACAGGGACACGGGTGGATTACCAGGTAGTGGTAAAATACTGTTCATTACTTTCTGCATGAGTTTATAGTAGCCATTGTTTTATTTTACAGAAAAGTGAAAGGCCAATTCTGAAATGTTGTATTATGTATAATTTTCACAATCATGAGGTGGCATTAAAGAGTTCAAAGAAGAATTCTACCTATGCATTTTTCTAGTCAGATCAGTAGTTTATACAAATGGGGGAAAAATCTAGGTATTTTGCCCAGAGAGGTTGTGGAGTCTGCTTCCTTGGAGATGTTCAAAAGTTGTCTGGACAGGGTCCTGGGCAACATGCTGTAGGTGACCCTGCTTGAGCTGGGAGGTTGGACTAGATGATCACCAGAGGTTCCTTCCAACCTCTACTATTATGTGATTTTGGGCAGCGATGCTGCCCAAATTCTAGCCAAAAATACAAAGTGACAAAAAGTATCTTTGAATAAAATATTTTTTAAACTCAATCTGAAGAATTGTTTGCTAACAAAGCTACAAAATAGAAATTTTTTTTGAACTGAAACAAAAATTCAATTAATGCTGAGCTGTAGTTTATGCTTTCTGCAATCAGAAATGTACTAATTGCATCTTAGTTTTTCTCCACTTTGTACACATGCATATTAGAGTTCACAGTTAAATAAGACTGCTTTTTAGGTAGGTGGATTAAAGAGAGTAAGTTTTCTTCTAAAATTAAAAACTCTGCTAGGTGTTTCTTCTGTTATGTCTTTAATTGGTAAACTAGTTCTAAGGAAACAAACTTGGCAATCGTGTAAGCTAATAGAGGACAAACCATAAACATCTCTGCTAGAAACATAACCCTGAAACGACACTAACTTGCAAAGGATGGTCCTTTTTTCATTATGACGAATAACACTGTTTAGGAGTGTACTACTTAAACACTTTCGTTACTAAATTTGAATGGGGGTGTCAGAGAGCTTTATCACAGGATAGGGAAATCTTTTTCCTTCTGACTTAGGTCAGTTATGCAGCAAACTTTAAATCATTTAGAAGTGTATGTTGACAACGTTTGTACGGTCAAACATTAGCGTAGACTTGAGTCGTGGTAAACACCAAAAGCTTTGCATCTCAGTAATTTATCTACTGTGATGCCAAATGGCAAGAGGATTTTGTTAGAAATGAAAGCAGTTTTAAATGTGAGTGCCTAAGCAAGATGGTTATTATCCTTCCTGTTTACAGGTGCTATATTTGTGGGAAATTAATAATGCCTTATGCTTGAATGATATCTTTCTTGCTCTTTGGTAGTTTGAGAGTGTTACATGGTTTGGGATACTCTTTAGACAGATACCTAGATATGTTATCTATATTAGTCTTTATGCAAAGTTTTTTGATTGCTGATGTAGGAACCAACAGATATATTAGAGGTTTGATCCTTTTTGCATGGCAACATGTCCTACTTATGAAGCTTTCTTGATTTTTGTTTTATCTCAAAACCAGAAATTATAAGCTCCTTCATATTCTTTTCTTGAAAATATCTGAAAGGCTAACAAGAGAAAAGCTATGCTAATGGAAAGCCCTTCTTCTTTCCACTCTTCAGAGACGGATCAGTTATAAGCATTTGATCTGGTCCAAGTTTCTAATTGCAGATTTTTTCACAATTTTATATATGTCAAGTCTGGAAAACAGCTGAAGTGACTAGTACCTCCCACCCAGCTGGAAACTTCGCATGATCTTGCATAATGCATACTGAGCTTCAGTATTTGCATATTCCTACTGTGAAGCACAAATTTAAGATAAAAGATACAAATTTCACTAGTATTTGAGATCGCTAAATATCTGTAGAGCCTTTTTTTTTTTTTTTTGGGGGGGGGGGGGGTTGTTTTTAACACACCCTACAACACAGAAAAGCCAAAACCTTTTTTCTTCAAGTATTGAATATTGTTGGAGGTTGTGTTGGTGGCACAAGTTCTTCATCTCCAAGTATTCCTAACAAGTTCTTCCCCTAAACTGATTCCTGTTGTTTTGTAAATTTGCCTTTTTATTCATCTTCTCTATGTGGTTATGTTCTGTCTATTAAATTATGTTCTCTCTTTGCTAACTTGCTTCAGTTCTCCTTATTATTTCCCCTTATTCTTGTATATATCTGTTTTTGCCAAGCAGCCTCTATCTGACTATTTGCATTTTGCAGTGTGAATTCCTTTCCCTTCTGTCATTGGCCAGCATCCTAATTTGATGTTATGGCTGGTCCAGTTGTCTTTTACATTCTGTTAGTTTGTAGAAACTTCTGCCATTTGCCCTGGCCCTCTTCATATTACTCTTTAAAATGCGCTTCCCTGTCAGAGCTTAGCCATGAACCATAGTACACCAAGATGTATTACAGTCTTTATATAACCTTTTCTGGTCTTCCTTCTCAGTAAAACATAGCATGTAGCATTGCCTTTGATGGCTGATTTATAGTAAACCTTTTCTCTTAGTACGGTCATCCATCATTCTGCCACTTGCCTGGTCATTTTTATCAATGCAGGACAACATCATATTATAGCTAGGAAGAATTCTTCATAAAACCTCTCGACTAAACTGCTGAGTCAGAGCAATTTTTACAATTTTTTTTTTTTTTAATGCAGATTGAAATGATGTGCCTTCACCAAGCAAGGACCTGGGCCATTGCATTTTTGATATCCTGACTACTGCTTGTGGGCTTTCAAAATCAAGAACAGTTTGAATTGTTTGAATTCCTTTCCAGCAGCAGGGTAATTGTCACCTATGCTGCAAACTGCAGAATCAGCAAGTTGTAGTAAGCAGTACTGAGTGTGATGAACTGTCTCTTAGGGAATTTCTTATTCCAAGATACTGAAAGAATTGTAGAATGATGTGCTCCCAGACCAGGTGGCCTGTCACTGCAGCATTGAAATTATTGTACCTCGTCACAGCCATGCAACGTATGATCTGTCTGAAGATGTGGTCCTCTGGTTAGTTCCCTTGCTTCTGCATCTAGCCATTTTTTTAGTCTAGTTCAGTGCAACTTCTGTACACCTGCTGCGTTGCATAAAAAAATGTGATGGCTTCTTGATTTGACAGCACTTGTCTTCCTGACAGCTCTTGAGAGATATGCACCTCACATCTATGTGGAAAGCTTTGGGAAATATAGAGCCATCTTTCCTATTAGCTGAAGAAATTTAAAATTAATAAGTGATATCTATGTGGCCTTTGAAATTTTTTTCCCAAGATGTGTTAGAAGGAATGCTGATGTGTGTAAGAGGACGAGCAAATGCCTGTCCATAAAACAATGAAATATAATAATAATCAGTAATGTATGAAATAAATGATATCAAGAGAATAATTTTTCATTGATCTTCTCATTTATAGTAACCTTTTAGCAGTAATAGGTATAGAGATGTTGGATAGAAATATCACTTTTCCTGCTGGATTTGTCCTTTTAATTATTCGGTCTTAGCGTATGTTTTTGTATGACATGTAAAAAGAAAAGGTTTATGGCATTTCATCCCTCTTCCTTCTTATAGCAGGACTCACGAGATCAAACTGACTGACCTATTCCACTTCCCTGCTTTTATAGTACAAAGGTCTATTTGCCTGGTTATGTGGCTGTGCAGGGAAAGCTGAGGTAGACTGGCAGGGTAGTGATAAATTACTTGTGATGGAGAGATCAAACCAAGCCCTTACTTCTGGGCTATTTCCAAAATGCAGAAGCAGTTTATTTTGGCCGTATTTCTTAGCTTGTGTCCTTCTACCCAAGCAGAGGCCTCTGGAATTGATTAACTGCACACAAAAACTTGGTCTGTGTACATTTTCATTGAATAAGAGCTATTCATTATGTGTTTTGCTTCAGTAATCACTTTTACTTGCTGTGAACACCATTTGTGCTTCCAATTTTGCTGTAAAAATAAAAATTCTATGTGTTTTTGTCAGAGGTGTGTGGCTTTTAAACTGATGCTTTGTTTTTAACATTGCTTCAAGTGCAGTCTACTTCTCTCCTGTATCTGTGATAATACACGCTGAATATACATAGCTTGAAAAGCAGCTGTGTCAGGTGAAGCATCCTTTTCAGTTGAGACTGTTAATGGAGGGGGCAGCTTGGTATGGAGTGATAATTCAGCATGGAAGAGAGAAGTGAGTAACATCCTAGAATAACCAGAAAGTTTAGTTCAGAAAAGGAGCAAAATATTTCAGTAGACTTAATATTGGGATGGGGCCTTGGCAAAACTAGGGTATTACTGTCACTTCTTTTCCCATCCTTCCTTTTCAATTCCCATATTATTTGTATATTTGAAAACCTCAGGGGGAGGGGAAAGGCTTTTGATGCTGAGTAATGGCATAAATAGCTGGTGCCCCAGAATTGTTTCACCTAAGGTTTGATTGCTGATTGACGGTAAAGTACTCAAGGTCAGTCAAGCTAAAACTCTGAAGGACTAGTGTTTTAAAATGAAACTAGTGATTTTTAGTTGCTAAGTATTTGGGTGCCAGCTTAGACTTTTTGAAATGAGGCTGCTCTGCCTTTTCTGAAAACCAGACTGCTTTAAGATGTACTAAATTTTGAAATGAGAATGTATTTTTATAGTATTTTTATTACTTTTTTTTAGTGTACATTTCACAGTTAATGGCTCCATGTTATGTCAGCACATTTTCATTATGGATTTTCCAGCAAAATATTTCGTATGAATAAAAACCAAATGGGTATGCTCTTTAGATTAAAAAAAAAAGGGGGGGGGAGCTTGGAGAGCACAGAGATGTTGTATCTTTGTGAATGAGCAGACCCTCCCTATCCTTTCTAGACATTTCTGTTCATGCTGAAGCCTTGAGATTCCTTGAGAGCCTGCTCTCAGAAGGATGATCTTCTAAGCTGTTTGCGTATGACAAGTACTCTGGCATCCTGGTCAAGTACTCTGTTCATTTGTTCATAGTCCAGACCAAGAATCTAGGCACGGACTTAATATATTTACAGTTCTGACATACCAGCAGTATGCATTTAACAATATGTAAGCTTTTAATATTGTCTGACTTGGAACACAGAATACTGCTTAGGAGCAGGAAGAACAGAAGCAGGATTAACACTGTAGGTATGCAAAATGTTGGTGTGATAATAAAGGACATTTAATCAAGGACTGAATAATTTCATGTATGTTTGAAAGGGCATCAGAAGAAACCCAAATTGAAGTAGCATGGCAGATCCTTACTTATTAGTCAAATGGAAGGGAAAAGATCTTATCCAGCCAAGCTGCAAAAGGTTGCATCACATTTTGTTTACTGACTGGAAGTGATCTTTCTTTTTTAAAAAATAGAGGGGGGGGGCAGGGAGGTGAACGGGGCTAGAAAGTTACTCAGTTGTGAAGCTTATTCATGCAATATGACTAATAAATATTCTGTAAATGACTTATTCTAGTTTAATGTCTTGTTAAACTCCACTATCCTGAAACTGAGTTTTTTAAAAAAGAATATGAGTAAATGCTTTTACTACTGACAGTTTTGTCTCCATTGTAGGTGATAAATGTTGATCGAGAGAGACACACACATGCACGTGCACACACACATGCACACACACACACAGCGGGAGGCAGGGACCACAAAATAATTGTTATGTTTTTATTTTGCATTACTGTAGGAGATGAATTATGAATTAATCAGCAGGCTGTGAATTGTTTTTAGGCTTTTGATGGCCTCACAAACCATTTAACCATTTAAAATTCCCTCTTGTTCAACAGAGTTTCATTTTTAGGCATGGCCATTGGCCTCTAGAAATGTTTCTTAGAAGAAATGAGAAACCTCATGTCAGGGAATCACAGAACAACAGACCACTGAGTTAGTGTTTGACTTGCACCCTGAAGTGTGAGAACTGGCTATCATTTTAGCAAAATCTGTTGCTGCATTTTCCAGTTTTCAGAATGGATTTCTTTTGGAATTGTGCAGCTTGTTTCTAGCAGGTATATTTGGATAGTCTGTCTCAATATATAACTTTGTCAGTTTAGTCTGATTTCTGCTTTCATCTTTTTCGTAACTTTCTATTGCGCTATATAGTTCCCTTTCCATCCCCTAATTCTTGGATTTCAGTTTGAGATGTTTGCAGGTGGTTATGCTCTCCCACAATGAATGTTACTTGTGCTACTAAAAATTATATTCTGCTTTTTTTTTTTTTTTTTTAACCTGCTAAATTCTACTTTCATCTCACTTTTTACAAAGGTACAGCTAAAGTTTCCTTAGTAGTCTGGTATGGTATGCCAAGAATTTCAGGAGACATGGCTGTAACTCACTGTAGAATGAACCAGTGTCTACAGAAGAACAAAACCCATAAACATATGGGTCTTGACCTGAATTTCTAACCTTTCTATAAATAAAATCTTAAGAAATACAGGAAAAGTGTGACTTTATTTAAAGTGTTAGTGTATTCTGAGCTCTAGTAGTAATGCTACTGAAAGGCATCTTCTGTCCTTACCTGAGATTAGCAATTCTTTGTGAATTTTTCTGGTCTTGGATTTTCCTTGAGGGTGAAACTAAATAGCAGCTTTCTGTTGCAATATGTACAAAATTTAAAAAAAACTAATACATTTTCATCACAGAATTGAAAAAAAACTAATACATTTTCATCACAGAATTGAAAAATTGTCAGTTGCTCTTGAGACAGCTCTTTGTCCATTTATCTCTGGCAAATATTGCCCCATGTAGTTGGGGAGCCTGACATGGTTAAGGAAAATTGTGGTTTACATTGACATTTGCAAGAAGGTTTTAGAGCTGGGATTAAAATTTGTCAAGCTCTAGCTTTACTCCTTGATTTTTCTGAATTTTGGACCCAAGAAAGCACATAAGCATACTATTTTTAATGGGATTAAAATATGTACTCAAGATTTTATCCTGCCAGAATAAAGACAGCTTTTTGAATGGGAGATTAATGGATGGCATCTTTTGTTCAGATTTTAAACAAAATAACTAATCTCATCCAACTAGAATATTCTGCTTGAGGTTTCAATCTCAGCTTTTTTTCTCTCACCACCCTGTTAATGACTGAGGTTTCTGGAGTCAGTCAGACAAAGACAGACAAAGTTCAGGTGCGGTGTGTTGTTTTTGTTTGTTGTTGGTTGGGTTGTTTTTTTTTTTTTTTTTTTAAGAAATTGATGCCTCAAACTTCCAAATTGAGAGTGCTGTAGTAAACTATCTAAGATGCTCGGAAGAGATGCAACAAATGCTAGCATACCTGTTGCTTGTCTGAAGCACTACACTAGGTTTGTTATAAAGTGTAAATTAGGTTTTTTGGTTTTGGGTTTTTTCCTCTTCATGAGATGGCAGACAGGAGAAGCAAAATTGGCAAGTCTTCTTACAGTGATAGAAAAGTAAATGTTTTTCTGTTACATCCTGTTAGAAGAGAGACGTGTGGGATTTTAGCATTACAGAAATTATGTTTGTAGTAGGATCACTTAATTTTTTTCCTGTTTTTCATTATGCTTTGGTAATTTTCATCTGACTACAGTTTATTTTGGGATGCTTCCCCCTTAACAGATGTTTGCTATCCTCCCAAGTTCAGTAATCCTTTGTCACATATGGCACGTCACTCCTTCAGCCAGAATGTTCTCCTGTGAGTTGGGGGATGGGGGTGGTAGTGGTTGGGTTTTGTTTTGTGTTAATAAACTGCTCTAAAACAGATCCATTGTATGTGCCATCAAGCACAAACAATGTTAAGATTTCCTGTTTTCCACCAAAGGAGTAGCATATAGCTTTGTGAAAGCAAGAGGCCGCACAAAGTTCAACAACTTTGTTTTGCTGGAAGCTTTCAATTTGGCTTGTAGCAGCTGTGTAACTGACAAGCAGGACACTCAGTTGGTCCAAAAGGCCATACGCTGCGTGAAGCACATGCTTTTGATCTCCTACTGCATGTACTTACATTCGAGTCCTCAGTCTCACGTGCAAACACATTTAATGAAGATACCTTCCTGTGACTAGGCTTTGATTTTGTTTCCACCATTGCATTGGTTACAGTTCTTTCAGACTTCTCTGAAACTGCTTGTGCTTTCATATGCCTGAGGATAAAATTAATACCAAAAATAGGCCTTGTTAGTTGTTTATAAAAATTGCCAAGTGCTTTTTGAATGGAAAAATATTCATGAAAACTAAATGCTTTTAGGACTGATAGAGAGTGGTAGAAATATAGATGGATATGTGTATATTCATTCAGCAACGTCACAGCTCTGTTAACCAGCTTTACCGATTTTTCACACTTGCATTTCTTGTTTGTACTTTAAATCCTTGGTCAGAGATTGACATTGAGCGTTGTGTCCGTGAGTCAATCAACCTATTTCGCTGGACCCCAAAGAGTGCTACGTACAGGCAATATGCACAGCCTCCACGACAAGGCGGTGAGAGCAACGGCACAAGAAGTTCGATGTCCTGCCTTTCAGCAGACTATCATGAAGCGCCTAAAAGCGACCTGGTAAGTGCCCTGGACTGTCTGTTCTTGGCCTTGGAGGGGAAGACATGATCGCCAGGCGCAGTTTGCCCTTGGAAAACCACCCTCCACTCCCCCATTGTCAAACGTGTTTGTTCACCCTTGCCTTCTTTTAGAACAAAACTTCATTTGTTATGAACATGTGGTTTTTTTGCAATAACCCTGAGGAGCTCATGAAACTCTTGATCCTATTGTCAAAGCAGTCATGATTAATAGTTGTTAGATAATTTTCAAATGTTACCATTTTAAAGTTTAAAATAGAAGTGGTTTGTCTACTTCTAAGGAGGCCGGAGGAGGAGGTACAAGGTAAATAGATCATTTTTACTACGTAGTTGCAGCGTTGTTCAGTGAAATACCAGTTAATGAGATTATTGTTCATCTTGCTTGACAATCCAAAACAAGATTATTAGTCTTTTTTCTGCACTTAAAGAGTTCATGTAAAAATTGCAGCTGGTAAGCTCATGTTTCTCTCTCAAACAGCTGTCATATGGAAGTGCTGCTGCTCTTCAGTTAGGGTAGTTAACTCAATACAGGTGATTTTAGGACTCTTGTTAATGTTGTCAGGGTGTGTTTGGGGGGTGTTTCTTGTTTTAATGAATATAACAATTGTTTACTGTTGCATAGAAAAAGACTCTTGGTATCTACTAATGTGTTACTGATTTGGACAGTACAGACACACTAGAGCTTGCTTTGCACTTGGAACTGGTTACTTAATTGCAAGCCAGGTTCAGGTTATCAGCTGTACAGCCCCCTTAGTTCTGTACTGACGTTCCGACTTTGTTGGTAGCCCATACATGGTGGAGTAAGGTTGTTCAGGTTGCATGTTTCTTCTATCCTAGCCTTTTTCTTATTTAAATTTATGCAGTAAAAAAAAAAAAAAAAACACAGCAAATCTTAGTTGCTGGCACTTATGTTGCTGCTACCATACACAGGGGTTTTACATGTTTGTCACATGATCTGATTTGCTTTATCAGTTAGTGGGCAGTGTTAGAGCCTGTGCTATGTTATTAATTCTGATGAAAAGTACAATGCAGTGAATGAGGATTAACTGCTCTGAAACGTAGTGCTTTATTCCAGCTTTTCTTCCCCTCCCTTTTTTTTTACTTCCTGTTCAGCTTTGATGTCTTCCACTGTGTATCTGTTACTTGTACTTGATATCTTGTCCTTTTAATGTTAGAGTGACCGTTTTTTTTTTTAACTTTACTGTTTTAAACTTCAGTTCTTTGAAGGATGTGCCAATAAAATTATTTCTTCTTGTGCCGCATCTCTGCCTCTCCCATCTCCTGCTTCTTCGGTTCTGTGGTGTCGTTTGTTACCACAGCAGGCTAGCGTCCAGGGCTTAACTGCAGAAGTACAAACAGGCTTTATTTTTAGGAAAAGAATAGTAAAAGAATAGTGAAAGAATAGTTTCCCAGTGAAAACGGGGTAACTGGGAAGTGATGCAGGCAGCAGGCAACTCTGACTGCTTTTTCCACCCTCACATGTCAAGTTAAAGGTATGGCTCAAGTTATTGTGACAGGTAATATGTAGATTATTCCTGTATTCTTCTTGCCAAGAAAAATTAGTAGATAAGAGTGTATCTTCATTAAGTAGTTATTCAGCTCAGTAAAGATGAAGTTCCCTTCTTTTTCCAGTAAAATCTGATGTTTGCTTCCCTTGTCAGATACACCATCTGAAGTTAAGGATGTTGGTGATTTGAAGTGATTCCTTTCCTTCCTCTCAGCACTATAAATCAACTTAGTCTTTTAAAAAAAATGAAGCAGTATTTTTTTTCTTTCACTTTCCCCTAGAATGAGAATCGATTCATGACTATGTTACAGTAGTAGGGGAAAGATACACACATCTGCCATATCTGTTTAGTCAATTGCATTAGGTTTTTAGAGGCTTTCCATCTTCTTTTCCGAACTAGTAGGAAACTAAGTAGCGTATTGTCACTAATGTGTATTTTAGAATTTAAAAAGTCCTTAAATCTAAGTATGATGCTCGGTCATTTTCTTGTTTTTTACTTTGGTCTTATTTTTAATGCTATTACTATATTATCTGGGAACCTTAGCCACTGATCCAGGATTCCAAGTGCTAGACTTGCAGATGCAGGACAAAATGGAACTCCAAGGAACCTACAGGAGTTAAGGATTATAGTCGAGAAATAATAGGTGGATGTAGAAGGGCAATTGGGAAGCAAAATGAAACAACAAGAGCATACTAGTGGTTGTCATAAAAGAAGACCTTGTGCATTTCAGCCAGCATAATAGCTGAGATGTTGTTCAGGAGATATGTAGAGGGGCTTTCTGAAGGAACTAAGGGCTGCAAATTTATATAATAATTCAAGGAGGACCTTAGGAGGTCCTCTAGTATGAATTCTTGCAGAAAGCAAGCCCAACGCTGAATTCAAACCAGGTTGCTCAGGGCTTTGTCCAGTCGGATCATGAAAATTTCCAAGGATGGAGATTATACAGTCTCTTTGGGCAAGCTGATCCCATGCCTGGACCTAATTCTAATGGTAAAAATGTTCTTTGCGTTTGTGCTAGCTTTTCCTAATGTCACGATGGCAAGACAGTACATAAACAAGTCTCCTCAGTCCTGAGGATGTGCTTGTGCCTTTCTGTGTCCAAGCAGAGTGAAGACGCTCACAAGTATTAAGGAGTGAAAAGGGAGAGAGCAGCAATCATGTACTGAATTGGTAATTAAAACAAGATTTACACTTGTAATAGAGGGGAGGAAAATCCATTAATCTGGGTCAAGCAAAACTTCTTTCAATGTTCTTGTTTCCTGGGAATTGTACTGTGGGTCTTTTTTTCTTTTTTTTTTTTTCTTTCTTTTTTTTTTTTAAGATAGTAATTTTTCTTTCATGCCAGAAATTCTGTTTGTTTTTAATGCCAGTAACTAGGCTCATCCATCCCATAATTTCCAAGAAATCAAGCTAATGAAAAATAAATGCTGTAGCTTCTGTTGCCTTCTCTTTAGTTTGTACTTCTTCCTCCTTGATAGTCAAGCATTTTTCATTAACAATAGCGTAACAGTTGCTTGTGTTTCCTTTGAAGCTTGAGAGAGTTGGACTTTTTGTGTAATACTGTAGTTTTTTAGTTCATATTGTGGAGGTGTCTGTAATTTATACAGAAATATATTAATATATTCAGTATTTTCTGTAGCAAAAAGGAAATTAATCACATCACAACTGAGTGGAAGGAAAGCAATTGATACAGGAAGCTCTAAACTACAACTGTTTACTGTCATGTGCTGTCCTCTTTGTTAGATTTTGACACATATATGAGCTAAGTGTGTTATGGTTCTGTCAGGGGCTACAGTCCAGACTTCTAAAAACGCATGCAGCTTGAGCCATTAACTAGGTATATGTCTTTTTATAACCGGCTTTGCACCTCTGGATATTTGTCTTTAGAAGATGACACTTCTCAGGGATTTGAGCAACATTGCTAAGAAAATTTTGAATTCTTGTCATTCTCAGTGGAAAACAAATTTACATCCAAAAGGTTTTTTCTTCAGGGTGTGGGGAGATGTTTATTTTATTTTTTTTCTTTTTATTACCTTAGTCCTGGAGTTATCTTTCCTTCCTATTTCTTCAGTCATGTCCTCTAATACAGTTTGCTGCCATGGGAAAACTTTCTTCTATTTGAAAGCAGTGGAATCCGAGTGCAATCTTCATTGTCTGTAATGGGTTTTAGAAAAGTCTGTTGTGTCCTCGCTGATCAGTCTAGCTCTTAAAAGCTACATCCTTGTTTCCCCCTTATCTAATTGGTCATTAGGTAGAACAAGCACTCTGCACTGTGCTTGTCTCCAGTTTTATATTGGTTGTCCACCTCTGTGGGTTCATGTGGGTTCACATCTGAAGGAAGTTTATGACTTCTTGAAACTTAAGTGTTTAGTGTATTTAATTCTAAACACTGGCTGTCTCCGACTCATATATTTATATTTTCCTTCTAAGCTGCTTCAGTTTGTCTCTTAAATACTTTTTATTGGCTACGCAAATATTTGTGTATATCAGCATGTTGGGTTTTGTTAATAATAATATGAGAAGTATTTGCCCCAGGTGAACACTTTTCCCCCCAAACCAGTAGCTAGTAAAAGCAAAACTGTTTTAACTCTCTTTATCATTAGCATTGCCTAGTTTTCATTTTAGGTGCATCTATTTGCAACTTCAGTAACAGGCTTGAGTGCTCTTCTCCCTCCCTCCTGGACTTGTGTGTTGCTTAATCTTTTACTCTTTCAGCCAGTAAGCATATTTCTACTCAGATAAAATCTCAAGGAGGAAATAGTTTCAAGAAGAATGTATATCTTAAGCTGATTGTATGTTTCTTCTGAGAAAGATTGAGTCAATAATAATAATAATAATAATAAGGAGAAAAGCCCTTGAAATTCACTGCTGAATTTGATTACAATTTACTTAAATTTGTGACTGTAATTTGTTGTTGACCAGTACGCTGATGAATTTTTCTTACCCTCTCTGATTCATGAAACTTAACTTTCATGCCCTGGAAACTCCCCAAGTGTTCCAGATTTTCTTGAATGTCTGGGAGTCATAAAGACAAATATCACTTGTCATGTAAGAACTTTCAGCTATGCTGCATCTCTCTTATTATAGACATGATAGTTGTATGCTCCGACATACAAGTGAGAGAATGATGCAGGGTTTTTTCTATTTATGAATGTGTGCTCAGGTCTAACAGATGGACTCCCGGAAATCTGCAGGCTGATGCAATTAATCTTTGGTCTTTTTTTCTGCTGCTTGATCTCTTTTCAAGGCAAGGAGTTCTTGGTGGATGTTGGGCCTTGAAGACATACAGCTAGAGAAAATTCCACTCAGATAGTTCTTGACTGGCATCCTCAGACTGATGTAAATGCCACCAATCTGGTTCAGCTTTTCCTTTTTGAAGAAATAGAAAGGGAAATACCTATATGGGAAAGTGACTTAAGAGCTAAATGAAGCAGTAAAAAGATGGCAAATATTTGTGCTTTATCAAAACTGGTAGGAGCAAAGTTTCTTGATGACAACTTTTCTATGCATTCAATCAAGAGTTGCTCGAGTGACATGCTGCTTACAGATGTAAGTTGAGGCCTATTTGCTATTGACTAAATATGACAAAGCTCCATTGCTTTTAATGGATATTAAGTACCTAAGTTATATTTGTCCATATAAAGTGTATTGGCTACGTTTATTTTAAGCCCTTGAATCATTGGTGTGTAGACTCCATCTCCTTTTTTGATAAATTTAGGTAAATCTAAAAGCATGGTGAGTAGCATACACCCATGTTTCTCCTTCAGTGTACCAGCTAAGAAATATCCAAGTGGACTATGTTGTTCATAGCAGCTATTATATTCCATCTTGAGGGTCTTGTGATTGCAATGACCCATTCCATGTTTATTTTCACATTCTGCTTTTGTAGGAAATTTGCTTTTGTTTTCTTTTCCTTGTTCTACTATTCAACAGAAAGTCCATCTTCAACTTTATATTTAGTTCATATTGTGTAAAGCATTAACTTCCTCATCAAGATACAATTTAATGTTTCTAATGTATTTAGAAGGTGCCTCTGATGCTTCTCTTTTTCTGATTGTAACTGCTAGCAGCTTGAGTGAGAAATTGGGCTTATTTATAATTTTTTGAGATGCCATGCTTAAATCTGTGTTGGTTAAAATACACTTTTTTAAGTTACCTGCTGGTGGGTGGATAAACAGTTTGCTGTTTAATTAGGCATGTCATAATTAGCACATCTGTTTCTGGCAAATGTTTTTTGGATTTGTTGGAAGCTTCAAAACTTTCCCTGGGTATTGGTTAGCTTTTCAAAGTTTTTTCATATCTGTAAGTCAGGCAGCCGGTAACCAAAGTGGCGAGTATAAGCTGTTTCTGCTGCTTTAGTTTTGTTTCCTTGTTTTTTGTTGTCTTTTGTTTGGCTGGATTGGGTTTATTGTTTTCCAACTCCTCTTTAGCAGTTCCAGAAGAACAGATTTGCCCTCCTGTCATTCTTACAATTACATCATATTAGCATCCTTATTGCAATCAAAAAGAGTCCAGGAGTTAAAATATCTGACTGTTTAGTTTGAGCTTATTTTTGTTGTTTCTTCCGGAACTTACCTATATTTTGTAAGTTCTCAGTTCCTTGACAATTTGAAGATAACCGAAGTGGTGTCTCTGTGGTCCAGCACATCCTCTCAACTGCATGTTTACACTCATTCCTGCTTTCTCCCAGCGCTGGAGCTAATTTGTTTTTTGCTGACCTGTGTGTGCGAGCTCCAAACACATTGAAGACCCACTGACTAATGGCAGGTTACTGGTGGTGGCTAAATTTCCATCTCTGGCACCAGTCAGACCTTCTAATTTTCAAGCTGATTTTTGTCACTGTAGCATTTAACTGAAGAAGAGAACTTAACAGAAGAGAGCTCATAGATTTTGTACTCACTTGCGGAATTTAAATGAAAAACTGGGTGAATACGAGTGTTTTCCCAATCCTGCCATTCTTAGTGATCATTAGCTGTTTGCCATATGTAGAAAAGGAGGATGGGGAGTCACAGAGGTTATGTCTTAAGATGTGGTCCAACATAATAAGCCATGTTAGAAACCTGTCTCTAAATGACTATTAGAGTTGCTCTGCCATTTTTTTCCTAAATTCTTTTTAGTCTTTTTTCAGGGCTATTAAAAGAGCAATTGCATTCTTAATTCAAATGATGTGTTTGAAGCTATGGTTGCTATGTATAAGTGTTGCTGCAGAGCTCTGTGTTTTTGATCCAAAATAATATTTCTAGTAGTTAAGATTCAGCAAGTACTGAGGTTTAAATTGTCTTGGAAATTCCATAACATTCTGCAGGTTAAATTAATTGAAGAAAGTGTTGTAGCATTTCTTTACTCTGCTTGATTTTAAAAATATGAATGTATTTTGTTATGTTTTGGGACTTTTTCCATAGAAGATAAGGCAGTAAATCAATTGCCAGAGTAGATAAAACAAGAAATACACTGACTTAGTAAATAACTGATTCTGAATGTTAATTGAAGAGTCTCTAATGAATGTTGTGGTTGTTTTTTAAGTTGTAATCTAAAGAGCAATTTTTTTAATTGACATAAACTGATTGTAACAAATACGCTGTGTTCTTTCTCAGTAGAGTTAAAGGATTATGTTTATAATAATCTAAATGTTATTGAGATCAAACTTCAATAGTTTATTAGGCTCCTACTTAGATCACATTTAAGGATTGTAAACATATTTTGTGTGGACTTGGCTTTTGAGTCTCCTTGGAATGTGCTTGGTTGCTGTGAATGTAGACTGGAGCAGTTGAAGCACTCTCTGTTGCAGCCTTAGGCTCAGGTTCTGGATTTGCTGGTTGTCTGAGCAGCTCTTCCTCGCAGAACTTTGCAATTATACCCGCTTTGAAGTTTAAGGCTAACTTGACCTTTTTGACCTCCTGTGATTAGAGTTCCTTGAATGATTAACAAACATTCTTTTTTTCGCCTTTCTACCTGTAAACTTAAAGATCTAGCCAGTTATCTGTCTGTATTTTGCGGGACTGCTCTTTTTTGATTCTGGAATTTTGGGAATTTTTTTTAAGGTCATATTTCAGGTCTGATAGCCTTTGATCAATTAAATGTTAGGGGTTTCTTTACCTCCCCCCCTTCAATTTTGGTATGTTACTGGGGAGAAAACTAAAAAAAATCACAAGCAATAGCCACTTTACGGTAGAATAACAAATACGGAAGCTATTCTCACCAACCTCTAAGGTGTGCAAGTTATTGAAGGCGTGAATTGTTTACCAGAGGAAGAAAGGATCAGGCCCATAATAAAGTACTAAACATAATGCAGATCAGTCAGTTATGTTACAGCCATTAAAGGTTTGGATTTGAGACAACTGTCTTTTCCCTTCTTCTCCCAGTCTTGGCCTCCATTCGGTGTGTCCTGTTAAGACATTGTCTGAAATATTTACTGTGACACTGATAACCTGTGGGTTAGTCCTTGCCAACATAAATTATTGGGATATTGAAATGAAAAACTGCCAATATTTTATCTGCCTATCTGTGCTCAAGACTCAGCTGTAGTTGATGGTTTTAATCTGAGCTCTGCAGAGTGGCACAGTGATTTTTGCCTGTGGTTTTTTTTTTCCATTTGCCTTGGCTGATGCCAGTTTTCCTCACTGATTATTGGTGGATGATTTCTGTGCTGCATGAACTGGTACGGTTCAATTCTTCAAAATTTGGTGTTGTATGAAAGGCCGGAGCAGAGCCTTATAGTATAACTAGGTTTTAGCAAGAAGGAATCTTTGCTTTGTCTTGCTGAAGATTTCTGTAGATTAACGTTCTTTCAATAGGAGTTCTCTCCTGTTGAGTTGTCTTGGACTGCCGGCTATAAAATCAACTTTTACATGAAGTCGTCTGTGGCTTCAGCTCCGAAGATCGCCAAATAGCTAATGACTTTTCTATTCCTGTTTTCTGTAGTACTAAATTTGTTTCTCCAAGACTGAGAATATTCTTCAGTAAAGATGAAACTTAAAAACAAAACAAAACAACAAAAATTATTCTGAATTCAGAATAACTTGTCAGACTCTGCATTGTGAACTTGCTTTGGACTTAAATCCCTTTTGGATGTATTTCCTGTTTAAAATACAGATAAATTTCACGGTCAGAGTAAATTATTTTCAGACACTTCCTCTCTTTTCGTGCATGTCCCATGCATGGGTAGTATTAGCAAACAGTTGCCATACTGTTTTAATAATTTACATGGTAATTATTTATTGAGTTGCTAAGAATATGATGTATCGTAAAGTTAACATAGGCCTGTGAGCTCCTGAGGGGAGCAGAATTTCAAGCTGTAATTGTCCTGAATAGCAATGTCTGTCTGAAGACACAGCTGTCACTTCATTCGTTTTCACATGTTTTAGCATTGAACCCAGTTCTCTTTGAGAAGCAAGACTAGTGGAAATAGATCTTTCTGGCGACCAATATAAATACTTGGTGTGGCTTCCTGGGTGACAGTTTTATTTCATTCTGCATTAAATAATCTATATTTTATCATAAAGATAGTGGCCTATGCCTAAAAAAAGAAGAATGAAACAGCAGCACTGGGCCTATGTGACTTTACTTCAAGAGAGAAGTAATTCTTAGAAAACACCCACTGGGTGTGCTAAAGATATGCTTTAAGACTAGCGTGATTCTGGAAAGCTTAGTGCCTTGTTCCGCTTCTGATAAGCGCAATTAGATATTGCAGAGAGAAATGGTTCTCTTGATTACATTTTTTCTGTGCTTGTAGCATTAGAAGGCAGTGCAGTTTGGCAGAAAATTGTGAAGTTAGGTTTTGGAGGAGAAGTGAATTTAAGGATCTCAGGAGTTTATTTCACACCCAAGTACATGCAGATGCAAGGCATAGCTGTCTCCTGCCCATCACAGCAAAACTAATTCCAGCATGCACTAACTTCTGTGTATGCAGAAGTTTCACTGCTGAGAAAGTTATGCCTGTAGAGCATGCTGCTTTGTAACAGTGCCGTTGTGAAAGTGTAATAAAAATGAATTTTCAGAACCTGGCAAAGAGGTGTATTGTGTGGGAGATGATATATTTATTTCTGTCAAAGACAGAGGGTGGTTTGGTTTGGATTGGGTTTTTTTCCTCTACTCTCCTGGGCTCTGCCCTAGCTCATTTTTTGCATGCTCTCACTCTCTCATGCTCTTCTTGGATCTCTGCCTTAGGCTAACTTTGAATCTAGGATTCCATCACATCCTTCTCCTAATGCACCTCAGACCAGACTCAGTGCCTTGTTTTTCCTCAGTTGAGTCAGTTTGCTATGTTTTTATGACCTAAAGATATTAGCAAGTGCCTTGAGAAAATGAAAGATTTTCCTGAAGGCAGTTCTTTTGTCTAGTCCTGTTGCTGCATTCTTGCAGTTGATAGCTCAGTTTGGTTTCAGTATGAATTGATTAGATCAAATGAATTAGTTGTTTAGATCAAATTAATTTAGTTTTTCTGACTGTTTTTGGCAGGAATCATAGCATTTATGAATTTCTCTTGGTGACTAAGAGCAGTATACAGTTGGAGTAAGTTTGGCTGGTGGCCTATGTTATCATGTCCACGTCGTCTTAAGATGATAACATTGGCAGATGAGAAAAGGAAAATAACATATAACTTTCTACCTGTGCAGAATGGGCTCAATGATCAACTTTTGCTGAAGGCTCAGCATTGAAATCAACATGCATTCTTTTAATTATGCTGTCTCACATAGATCAGTTTCTGCAAATGTGAATGAATGCATTTAAGTTGGTGTGTGTAGGTAACGCACATAACACCACTCCTCTTAATAGTCACTAACAAAGGTAGAATTTGAGCAGTATGCTTTGCTCTTTAGTAGGCTCCACAGTAGTGAATAACTGAAAATATCCCAGAGCTGTGCTGACATTACTTATTCAGTAAATAGGAATTGTGGATAAACAGCAGCTATAGTTGAATCCTAAAATATGATTTTTTTTCATCTGTAATTGCCAACCCCAAGTGAGATACATGATCACATTGTGATGGAGAAGGAATTGCTCTTCCTCTTGCAGTTTGAGATAGATGTTGTTGGTTTTGTTTTTGTTTTTTTAACAGTGCAGGGGAATCTCTGTACCTGTCACATCCAAAGGGAACAGTATCTATCAAGAGGACAAAACAGTCACCAGGGGAAGAGGAGATTTGTGAAATTGTTCTTGCTGCTTTTGGTTCCGGTTTCATTTCACATAAACCCATCTTGTGGGTGTTTTCAGGCACAACTAGATTATGGATTAACTTTATAATTTAAAATGTTTCTCTGTGGTGGTGAGAAGTGTTTACCCCTTTTATCGAATCAGAGGTGATAACTAATGAGACTTTGCTGCATGCCTTCCTACGTGCGTGCAAGGAATAATTTGCCCCTTTGCTCTGGTGACTCAGCTTATTCACCCAATTATGTTAGTCTAGAGGGAAAAAGAGATTTTCTTAATAAGAGCTACTTAGACAAGCAGAGTTCACTTACATTTTGTAGACTGCAAAGGAGCCAGGCTGCAAGCTGGGTCATTGTGCTTCCTAAAAAACTCCTTGGGTCACAGGGTCCCGCCAATTAGGCTGGCCACAGAGCAAAACCCCTGTCATCTGTCCCATTGGAAGCACACGTCGTGAGATTTTTGTCTCTGACCCTTTATGGTGCTGCATCTTGTTACTGGAGAGGATGCTGTGCTGCCGGAAGCACAACAGGCGAGAGGTGTGGGGGGGGGAGTCAGGATGGTGGAGGGGGTAGAAGATTGGAGCTTGCACGCCCGGAAATAGGGCAGACTTGAGAAATAGGAAGTATAGGGAGATGGGGAGGGTGGAGAGAATAGGGTTTCAGTGTCTTGACTTGGAAATAAGAGAGACAGTATGATGGCAGGAGGACTGAATATGAGGCATTAAGTATGAATTTGGTGATGAGCTTGTGGGTAGAGAATCAAGACTGTCAACTGCCTGAAAAATTTTGGAAAACAGCTCCTAAGATGTGGAAGTTTGGCTGCTTTTCCTTTATAAGTAGTCCTGACTGAATATCAGAAAAAAAAATCATTCTTTTTATATTCAGATTTTTTTTGTGACTCCTTACTAATGGACATTTTCTCATTGTTCTGTCAAGCCTTTTTTCTGGGGAATGGGGTCAGTGGGATGGGACACCTTTTTCCTTTTTATTTATTTATCATTAGAATACCCCTCTTCCTCTGTAGGCCCCTTTCTGTCAGTAACGGTGGATTTAAGCATTATTCTTTCTCAGTTGGTACATGAGTAAAGCACTTTTTGCTCTCAGGGCATCAGAATTCAAGGCAGCAATGGGAGTCATTATGTTTGTTTAAAACAAAAAACAAAAAATCCATCAAAAGTAAACCTACAAAAGAGAATGTTCCTAGGAGATTAACTGGTGCCTTCATCTGCTTAATTATAAAGGATATAAACAAAAACATTTACATGGAAAATACTAAGTGGAAACACACTTGTCATGATTGGTTTCAGTGCATAAAATCCTTTTAGAAGATGCAGCTAAAATCCACAATGTTCTTATTTGATCTTGTTTTGGGATACTTCCTGAAAACTGACTTTGCCTGTGGTAAAAACTGCTTTTTGATAAAAACAGGATAGTAATGGCATAGCCTGACTGGCCAGATGCCTAAAAATTTGTCCTAGAGGGTCCTATTCTTGTTGTCTGTCCTCCCTCATTTTTGCACCTGTTTTCATCTGACTGCTGTGTTCTGATTTATGTAAAATAGGGCTGCTTTATACAAATGCATTTACCCCATAACTTCTATGATGGCACTGTGACCCAGAGTATTACATTTAGGTAAGAGTTGCTATGAAAATACATTAGCTTTCTTCAGTTTTGTTATGTAAAGTAAAAAGAGGCACAAACAACCATGTCTTTGCTGCAGACTAATGTGACCCTTGATTCAGAGTTGCAGCTGTTTGTGGTTGTTTTGTGAATCTGCTTTTGGCTGTTTTTGTGTTTAATCACTTCTTTAGAAATCTTTTAAAACCATTTTCTTCTAAGCTTGCATTAAAATGTTGTTGTTGTCTTACTCCTAGACGCACTTGTATACACTGATTTGAGAAATAAAACATTATGCTCCAAAATATGGAATGACATCTTCAGTGAAGCATGTTTTGTTATGAAGGACTTTGAAACTTTGAAAAGATTATTTTACTTGAACTCCAGATTTTAATTATATTGACTTTCAGAATTAAGTTTCTTCTATATTAAATTTGTTGTAATAAGTAATGCCATCTTCAAAGAGAAAAGGGGGGAACCCTGCTTCTACTCAGATAAAGCCATCCTTTTCCTGGATAAAAAGTTACTTTATAGTGCCTTTGTTTATCAGATGGGACTGCTAAGTTCAGGTCCAGCAGAACTAGAGCTCCTTACTTATTTTCTCAAAAATGTATATCTTCACGTAATAGCCAGGGTGAAATGCCTCTAAGATTATAGCCTAATGGAAAAATAGATAGGAGCTATGATTGTGCCAACCACGTGTTCTGGAGTGCTGTAATCTTTCTGAAGCTCAGCTTCTAATTTGAGAATGCTTAAGCAGCTTTAATTCCTAATATTAAAAAAAATTAAATTCCTAATGCCCATTTCTTTTTACTGAGAGCAGTAAATGCATATGGCTTAGCAATTCCCAGGCCTATTTAAAAATTAATGGGGTGAGAAGAATAAGTACTTTGAAGTGAAGAATTTAGGGTGTTGTCAGGGAAACTTGTGGGAGGTGACTAGACCTCAAACTTCAGCATTAGTACTCTTTTTTTTTTCCTATACCACGCTGCCAAATAAGCAGCCTTTCTTGATGAACAACTTCTTACAGCTGACTTGTCTAAAATAAGATCCCCCCTTGAAGATAGGTTATGTTAAAATAAGTCTGTTTCCTTTGCTTCAGTGTGACTTGAAACACACCTTATAAGACCTAAAAAACAAACAAACGAACAACCCCAAACCAGAAGCAACTCGAGCAGGAAGTTTGATATCTTAGCAAGCATGAACATGTGTGTGTTAGTGTGCAAATACGTGTGTGTGTTTCTGATAATTCTTACTTTTTTCTGAGCAATGATATGAAGTTCATCTCTGTATGTGGACACAGTTCTCCATTTCAGTACTATACTCAATATGCAATTTCTTAAAATAACTATGGAACCATGCTTTTATGAGAACGTTGACCAAACTGTTGGAACAATACAGAAGTGTGTGACTGGATTTTCAACTGCCCACTGGCCCAGTGCTTAAAGTAGAGATCTTATCTTTATTAAGTAAGGTTTGGGTTTGTTGGTTGGTTGGTTCTTTTTAGAAATTTTGTACTACGTCTACCTTGGAAAAGACACTTCTGTCTTTTCGTGTGGCTATCTTGGCTTTTTGGAACGTGTCCTCTTTGTACCTTCATGCAGTAAAAAGCGTTACTGAGCATGGAAATTCTGTTTGTGGGATATGTCTTACACTCTCTTCCGTGTGTAAATCAAACTAAAAGAAATTGCAGCTAGCAAATTCAGCAAGATACCTAAGCAAGTGTCCTGACTTGAAGTTGATGGGACTACCCACAACTTGAGTTTAGATGAAAGCCGTATCCCAGTTAGACACTACTGCATATTTACAATTTATTGGGTATTTGGAAGTGGTTGCTAAAAAAAAATTATCAGTAGCCATACACTTTTTCTGAGGAGGCAGCTAACCTTGCTCAAAAGGATTTGTTCTAAAATGCTCCCTTTGCCGCTGTTTCTTCTGATTCTTCGTAACTGGAAAGCAATGTCTAGCAATGACATGGGAAGGCCTAAACAGGGATTTAAGCCAGCAGTCGTGATTAATGTTAAGCTTTCTGTCTACAATGTCAGCCTGCCTGTCTTGCCTCTCATCTTTGTCCTTCAGCCAGGCTGAGGGGAAGAGAGTAACCTCTGAGGTGGTAGGTAACAGCTGGGGTTCTGTTGTGCAGAAGAGTAGGAAAGATGATTTGGGCTCTTTAGAGGCCTCATGAGCTGTCTAATCTTAAATCCAGTGCCAAAGTACAGGTCTAGGTGGCAGGATGGTGGTATGTATGTAAAGGAGCTGTGAGGAGGCCTAGGTAGAAGGATTGACAAGTTGGTGTTAGCCATGTTTAGCTTGAGCTGACAGACTGACAGTTTATTAGAGAATTCCTGTGAGAAAACTTCTGACATGGAATATGGTTGTAATCAGATACAGCAGATAAATGGAAATTTTTAAATGTAGTTATGAAAGACGATTTTATAAGTGCATGCATGTATTTCACTTCACTGTTTGAAGGAAAGAAATTACTCTGATAAAACAGTTGTTAAAGGATGGAATTGATTCAGCAATTCTATTTCCTAGCAGTCTGTCAAGGAGCTATAGGCCATAGGTTTATTCAAAGCCTATATTCAGATATTATATCACTGAATGTACGATATAGGTAGAGCTGGACATGCTTGGTCAGAAACACAGGAAATTATAGCAAAGGTGGTTGTAAAATTCACAACTGAATGTGTTTCTCCTTATTTTCAACCCAGTTAATTTGGGGGGAGGGGGGAAGTATGTTCTGGTTATTAAAACTTATTCACAGGACAGATGGTTTCTATCTGTGGAGCACTTCTTGTGGCTTTATACTTTGTAGATAAGGAAAATATGCTTTTATAGCCATACAGGTGAATTTTGACTTTTTTGGTTTCTACTGTGGAAAATGAAGAATACCAGACTTCAGGCTTCGTTCCTAAACTTTTATTCTTTCCTGAGACATTTGTCACATTTGCTGAATTGGACAAGAATTGTGTAAGTGAAAGTGGGAAGTTGTATAATCAGAGTACATCACAACGTAAATGTTTCTGAAGAAGACCTAATTCAGGTCATGTCAGCCAGCTGCACTGGCGTATTGTACGTTTATAATGCCTGGCTTTGCTACCTGAATGTTTATTGTTACTTGCAGTCCTCTGACCCTTCTTCAAGATTTGAGCTTTTGCCACAGCAGGCTTGTTTCACTTCCCTCCTCTGTGTTGCTCCACAAACGTTCTCTCAAGGGACAGGTTTGTTCTTGAGGAAGGTGTAGTGAAGTCTACTAGTGCTAGTCATGAGACAAATGAAGCTGTCCTGGCTAAATGTGTATTTGTGTGGTCACTACTCTTTCTACTTTGTTATCTTTCTTGGATATTGAAAACTGCTATTTGATGTGATGCCTCTAGAGGTGGGCTGCTGAATCCGTAAATCTGAAGTCTGTCAGAAGAGTTTGACTTTTTTCTTTCTTCTCCTCCCCTTTAATGCAAGTAATTTCCTTGGACTCCTTCTTAGGAATCCAGCCGCTCAACTGGGAGGTAGATTTGGGCTGCAAGGGGCGGGTGGCTGTGTCCTCAATCACACTGTTATTTTTACAGAAACAGGGTTGGGTCTGTGTTATGGAAACACACAGTAGGGGTCTATTTTATTGAAACAGATAGTGTATTATCTAGAAACTCGAGCATCTTTCTGATTATAATGTATTGTGACTTCTATTATTCTCAACTCAGGAGGAAATTATGTGCTGAGACTAGCAATTTCTGAGTTCTTGTGTTTTGAATACTGTAGCGCACAACAGAAAAGCCAGTTTGGTGGGTTAATATATTCCCTGAAGCACAACAGACTCTTGTCTGTAATTTTCAGTGCTTTTTGTTTTCCCGCTTCATCATGAAGGTACTTATAACTGCACAGCGGCTGACGAGGAAGTCTTTTTCTGGGACCTATCTCAGGAAATATCTCATAGAGCTGAGTCTTATGTCTGTGTTCTCCCTAGTGTGTTCATGGCCTTCCTCTCTAAACTTGAAATATTCCATGAATTAAATGGGAAATTCGTATAGAAACTGAAACAAACACTAGAGCTAGCAACAATCAGTTGAGCTAATACTAAGTAGTGCCTTCATTTCCTTCAGTGTGTTGCTCCTGTTCTCTTGAAATTTTTATGGACTTTAAACATGGTGTCTTGAGCCAGTGTGATTGTGGTAAACCAAAACCAGGTAAGAGATGCAATAGTTTTTCAAAGCATAAAATTTACTACTGCGGTACTTCTAGTGAAGTCCTCTATTTTTAACTGAGCTATATATACTCATTCTCAAAAGTAATACACTATAATGTTAGCTCCATTTGGGGTTGCGTTTTTCTGCACTTTCTGAAGTCCATCTGTGTATGCCTATGGTTTTATCTTCTGAACAACTGCAGAGCACACAAGGAAATCTTCATGAGGAAATGGTTAGCTATTAATGTAGATCTTTTTCCTCAAAAATAAGATATCAAAATAGTCTGAAGATTTTTCAAAAAATGCTCCCTGTAACAAATCCCAGCAATTCTGTTTGTTATTGTCTGCTGACAAGCCAGAAAAACTCGCTAGAAACAGCTGTAGACTTAGTTATAAACAGCTTTTGCCTCTGTTTGACCTCCTACACAGCAAGAGCGCAATGGTTGCACAAGACAAACCAATCCTATTGTAAGATGATTGAGCTCTACAAGTGCATCTTTGATGTATATAACTCTTGAAGTAAGTGGAGTTCCATAATGTTTTTCTGCATATGTAACCAATCTGTTAACTCTCTATCTGCTGGACTAAAGCATAACAAAAATAAGCTGCTTAAAAACTGTGATTTTTTTCATATTGAGTCACGGCACCAACAGAAAAAAAGTTCTTGCTGCAGAAGACTATATATAAGCATAATTTGTTAACTCCTTAACACCATGGTGCATGCAAATATGTTTTTAAATACATAGTGTATGAATGTTTCCGTAATGAAGCACTTTCAAAGCTTATTTGATATGAGGACCTTCTAGTGCAGATACATTTCTGGAAGTTCCACCATGGCAGCTGAGAGACTAAAGAAAAAAGTCTCACATTTGCTTATGTGATAATTGGAGAAATGACTGTAGAAATTTCTTAACTTTTAGATATTTGAATAGGTTTTGCTAACCCAATGTCTAAAGACAAAAACCTAGAGCCTGCTCCAGATATTTCTGTCTATTACATATAAAGGATCTGAGTTTGACCCTCTCGAACATGCTGGAGGTTTGCCTGTTCCTCATGCTTTTTCTTGGTAGGTTGGGATGAATTGGCTCAAGCTCGTTCTTCTGAATGATGGTGTAGTTGTAATGGTGTTCAGAGTTTCAGCAGTGTAGAACAGCTCTGAAGGAAAATGGAGGCACTGCTTCAAACAGTGTGGAACTATTTCTTGATGACCATATCATATCCTTTCTGTTGCAGTTTACAGATTTTTGTGTGTCAGTAATAATAAAATACAGAATTTTTCACAAAATATACTTCTTATGTCTCTAGTTTTATCACCTTTAATACTAATTTTCTTCTTTTAAAGTCTAGGGATTCTATCAAGCTGGATGATCTGAAGGCAGAAGTATCACCACGAATTTCAGCAGAAGATTTGATTGACTTGTGTGAGCTGACAGGTCCTAGTCATTCCAAAACACCTGTAAAGAAAACAAAATCTAGCAAACCAAAGCTGCTGGTGGTGGACATTCGTAACAGTGAAGAGTATCCTTCAAATCTAAGTGCAATCCATGCCAAATCATGCTTGTAACAATTACCTCCCCCTTATCTGGGGACAGTGTGATATTAGAATGGGAGGTAATAGGAAAGGGACATGTAAGGCACAGTAGAAAAACTGATGGCAGGTTTTAGTCATGGAGAGTCCTGGTTTTTACAGAAGAGGACAAACATTGTGTTTTTACCTTCACACTTTAAGCTGTGGCTCTAGTGAAACCACTTTGTACCAGTAGTGTATGAGTGCTTTAATGCTTCTTTTTTATAACTGTTTATGATTGTTATCAGCAGACCTTCCCCACTTAATGTGACCAAAATTTTGGAAGTGTAGGTGGCTTTCCACTTAAGTGAAAGGGCAATGAAGAAGGGTTGATAGCTCGTGTGCTTTGCCAGTCCCTTAGTGGAAAATCAATTCCTGTTGAGTGCTGCCTTGCTACTGTCAGGTAACATAACCTTGTGGCTGCCCTAATTTGTCCTGGAGCTTGCTCACAATCAGAAAAGGTCTAAACATATCTTGAATCTATCTCTTTATCATGGTTGCTACCCTGTCTACACCTTAATCTTTCATTTGTTCATTTTCAAATATGTGGTGCTTTAGGTGTGGAGGTTATTATGTTCTTTTTTTGAAGCAGCCTAATTAGGGGGTAGGGTTGGGTTGTTTGTTGGAAGGGGAGTTCCTTCTTACAGATGTGCTTTACAAGAAATATGCATCTTCATCAACATCCATCCAGAAGTGGGAACAATAACATGATTTTATTAGATGCAGCTCTTAACATGCTAGGGAATATACTTATTACTGTTTTATATCATTTTTAAGTGCTGCTCTTTTCGTAATAGCAAAGGTGATGTAAATTGTTGCCTTTGAGGGAGGTGTACTCTTAACTTACTGGGTGATAAGCTATAATTCTTACTAAGCTGGGTCTAAAGTCTCACGCTAGCAATGATACTCCACAGACAAATAACGAAGGAAGTATCATGAGATTTAGTTAACCTTCTACTCCAGAAAGGAGAATCATTCCTGTTACATACATGGGGCTTGGTTTTAAAGACCTCCTGTGATAGAGATCCCACAGGCTCTTCACTGGTGAAGTGTCTTTACTGTTAGGAAAAAAACCAACTTCCTCATGTTTAACCTACTACTGCTAACTTATTGAATGTGTATGAGAAAAGAAGTGTAAATTCTAAACAGTGAAGTGAATACCCAAGATTTCTAGGTTTCTGTACTTTCTTAAAAGGAAAGTAGGATTACTAGTGAGGCTTTTACACTGATTAAGTTGTTGCCCTTTAATGATGGATCAGGGCTAAATATTTGGGCTAAAATATATGGTAGAAGTTTAAATGTTTTTAACCTGTTTTTTTAATCAATTTGTAGTTTGTTGAAACACTATTTTAAAGGTGGTTATATATCCAGAAAAATAATGCCATAAGTATTCTTCTCTATTAAATATTTAATAATATTTATGACAAGTTATGGTGAAGCAGAATAGTAGATAGGATTTTTACTATGTAAATAGAAGTAAATTTATTGTTCACATTGTAAACTGAATTATATAATTGGAAGATTCTGAATTAAAACAGTTATTTCCAAGGAGTTATAATGTTACTATATGCCACACTTGAACTTGTTTTACCTAGACAAATCATATCATAAAATTGTCAAAGGAACATAAAGTATTTTTTATTTTGCTTGCATGTATTAATTTCATGCAAGGTTTCCAATTAAGCAGAGATTCATGTGTCTGAATAGTTTGACTCTTCATTGTCTGGATTTCAATGGCTTCGTTTCTCCTGAAATTAGACTGTTGAAAATGTGGTCCTCTTTATTCAGAAAGCACTGTGTGTATGTGTGTGTGTGTGTGTGTGTGTGTGTGTATTTTTTTTTTTTTTTTTTAACTCCACTTTAAAAGAAAAGATTCTGGAATCAAAAGCTCCAAGCGATTATTGTTACTGTATAGAAAGCTTTGTACTACTGAGTTAAATAATGTTTTTATTTCTACATGCACTATTCTGTTGATAATTATTCAAGCTGCTTACTAGAAATCATCAAGGAGAATGCAGGAGGAGAGCAGGTAATATAAAATGCCTAGACTACAATCGTTGTACTGAAAGGCTCTTATCTGTGTACAGTAATGGATTTATTTATGTATCAGGATCAAAGGCAAGGTGTTTGCTCAAACGTATTTATAGCTTTCCTAATAGCTTGGTAATAGGTTCTGCTATACTATCCTACCATCTGCTATACTATCCTACTAATCCTAGTCTACTCTAGTGGAGTAGAATCAAAAGTTTCAGTTATTTGAAAATCGTTTGACTGCTATGAAATAAGGGGCTTTATGGGGCAGTCTCTCATACTACAAATTTTCATCAGACTTTCCCTTTGTAGCTCTTGAATGAGGAGACATGCTGGAGAGAAAAAGCCTCAAGAGCTCAAACAATGCATTGTAGTCACCGCTGCTGCTGTTTCTTTCTGGTTGGAGTTTATGGCAGAGTAAAGTATGGTTCCAAACAGAAAACAGCTACTTCTTTCTGCCTGTGACATATCTATAAATAATGGATGGATTTAAATCTTTCTGGTGTTAGGTAGGGAATGTCATTTTTGAGAAGTCAGTCTGATAGATAATAAACAGCTTGAATGAGTTATTCTAGATGTCAGTTGTAGGAGAACGTATTTTATATAGAAAATTATTAAACTGTCAGCTGTTCTGAATATGCATAGGAAACCATAGGAATAATATACTGTGTTCAGTGTTGTATTCATTCTTGCAGCAACTTAAAGCTATTGTCTCTGTGTTCATCACAAAGTATTGACAGACTGTTCAACAGGATCAGACAGTGTGTGTTGCTGTGGCGCGTATTTTTAAAAGTATGATTACTTCTTATGTTTTGTCATTTATCTTGCTCAACATCTGTGCCTTTCATGGTAGAGTTCACTCTTTCACTTTGTTTTCAGTGTGATTTTAAAAAAAAGCATTAGAGGACTTGCAGCAAGTATCAGATATACTTCATATTTCATATTAAGATGTATTTGAAAGCTGAGGCATTGTTTTGTAATGAAGCTCATATTGCAAGACTGAGAGCTAGTGACCCTTTTTGCCCTATAGACAGCTTTACAACAGAAGACTTTCTAATGAAAAGGTAATATACTCAAAGTAGTGTCTCTGGCAGTTACAAGCCAGCAGTTCTGTCTAAGCCTTATTTCATTAAGCACGTTAACAGAAATACTGGCAGCGTGCCATTCCTATTATGAAAGTTATAGCTAAGTACTTCATGGTCTCACTGTCTGTAGCACAAAATCTTTGCTTTTTTGTTGTATTAGTAGTGGAAAGGTTAAGGTGGTCACTTAAGATTAATGAGAATATGAATGACAAGAAATACAGTCTGGCTCTATCAAGTTGGGTATTAGTGTTGTTAGTATAAGTAAGTAAACGTATTTCTTCTTTTGGAAAGGATTACATCAAGGTGCTCTGAGCAGTTAAGCATCATCAGTGGTATGAGCATGATCAGCTGAGTTTATTGAAAGCATTGTTCAGTCTAAAAGACTATCATTTGAGAACCAACCATGGTTAGTAGCAATGAGAATGATGCAGCTATAAATCAGAGGGGTTGAGGACTAGTACAGATTAGTGAAGGAGGGGGTGTCATAATTTTCCCCTTCAAAGTAGAACTAAGCTAAAATGAAAGGTATGTTATCATCCTTGTTCTTTCGAACATTTATTTTTCCCACTATATAATAATGATCATGAAGCTGAAATCACAAAAAATGAATGCTAGTATTAACGTAAGTCAGTTAAATCTTACTTCTATTTAAGGCAGCTCCCGTTAATTGAATCCCAGAATCTACTAGCTTTCTACAAGTATAGTAATAAAGAATGACCGGATATTTGACATTGTATTTATTTATTTTTGCAGGAGTTTGCTGTTTCCTATCTCCTCAAAGCTATTAGTGTTTATTGTTGGGGAAGAGGAGCATTCCATGTTCGTGTGTCTATAAAAGTAGTTCAGAGGTTTTTTTAGGTCATGACACTTAATTCAAATTCAGAAAAAGCTAGGTAGTAGTGGTCCAACTTAATTTTTATTGAAGATATTTCATACAGATTTCATATTCAGTATTTTTTCATAAAATCTCATTGAATGATATTGGTTGAGAACAAAGCACAACTAACCATTTCTCAGGGTTGCTGGCGTTCATGTTAGCTTTTTGCTGTATGTTAGCCAATATGCTCTCACTATTAGTGGAGCTCCAGATAGGCATGCATGATGCTGTTTCATCTGAGGATATGAGTGCATCTGTGTTAGCATATAATCCCCATCTACTTCTGGTTCACATTGCGAGTACATGGACTTAATTCCTTTTGCATGAAACTCCATCTAGAACAGGTGCCCCAGCTGCTCATGGGTGTTCAGTTCCTGGGAGAGAGACTCAAGTTGGTTTGAAGTAAACCCCCCAGAAATACATGTAGTGAGGGTTTTGAGTCATCAGCACCAACTGTTTTGTTTTACAGATCTGTTCCTGTTGCGCCAGGCTACGTCCCTTTTAAAACTAGCAAATCTTCATTCTGTTGTTTTTTCTACATAGTAGCAGAAGTTGTTTTTGCCATATGTACTGAGGTTTGTCAAAATCCATTAGCACAAAAGACTAACACTGTTGTATCACATCAGCTCGGAGAAGGAGGCTTCTAAAAAGGGGATTGTTTAGATTTTTATGTACTTTAGCTGTAAATAACGAGGAGAAAAGAAAATAGAGACCAAGCCCACTGGACTATTTGAACTCCATCTACAGTTAAAAAAAAAAAAAAAAAAAAGATCTTCACTAGAATGTAGAAAGTTCCATCAGCTTTAGTAAAAGTGGGCCTCAGACTTAGTTGTCAGTATTGCAGTAATGTTTAGGAATAGTGTTCCCACTCAGCTACCCATTATAGCTGTGTGTATACCCCAAATGTGTATGCCTTTCAGATGCCCTTAACAGTCCTTCATAAGCTTTAACCGTGGCCACATTTCTGGCAGCATCAATGTTCCGTTTGGTTCAGCATTTACTGCAGAAGGCGATCTCGTCCAGTGCCCAGCTACTGCCATGCTCCAGAGCTTTAAAGGAAGAGTCGTGGTGATCGTAGGAAATGCAGTGAAGAACACAGCTGCTGTAAGTCTGTTGCTGTAATGTATAAGTTTATACTTGCGCATACATCACAGGTATTGAATCCAGACAGTAGTAGATAACTACTGCTGTCTGGATACTTCAGATGGTAATAGCATACAAAGACTTTGAGCATCACTACAGGATTAAAAAAGCTTTTTTTTTGTTTATGCTTTTAGACAAAAACCTATTTCTCTTGAAGTGGTAAATATCTGAGAAAATTGATCTTTTAGAATGAAATTATTTAACATGGCTTTTTTCAGCTTCAAAATACTTATTTGGGTGTGTTGTGAAAGTGATGTCAGCACTTCTAATGTGCATCAGTACATTTTCAAAAATGACATGGGTTTTACATTTACTCTCTGTAGCATTATGAAGCATATACAAGGTAAGTAGGGAAGGCGCAGGTTTGTTATGAAGTACAAAGAAAAGGTACAGTTCATATCTCTCCTAGTAAGAAACAGCATACTGCCTAATTTTTTACAGTCATTTAGCTCATCTAACTGCACTCAGACTTGCCTCTTCCTTTTCATATGTGAACACTCAATGTTGTTGTAAACTAGTAGAATAACGAGTAGAAGCATTTCTTTTTCCATTCTTCCTCTGAGGTGAAGGAAAGCTAAACTTTTTTAAGACATGCTCTTAGCTACAATATACCTTGGGTTCACCATAGTCTCTTAGGCCTGTTTACTCAAAGGGCAAGAACTGAAACCCTGATATGACTAAGAGGGCTGTGGACAATTAGATCTTCATGTGACAGCTGGCAGAAGCATCTGCTTGGTAGATGTGTTTAGTTTATACATGTAGGGAGTTGTAAGTAGCATGAGAAATTTCTTTCATTAACCCATGTTTCATCATTTAGAAAATTAACTTTTAATATGTGTCATGTCATTTAAACAATAGCCGTGAGGGCATAGAACAGACCACACAGCCATCTCAAATTGTTTCAGCAAGTGAGTATCTAAGTTTGTGCATTAGCTCTGGGTAGGCCCATTATAAGCATTTCAACATGAAATCAATCAATGTGAATAATCAAACTAGCTCACTAAATGCTGAATGCATAAATCCCTCATGAAAGGAACAAATGCAAAATGTATAAAATGCTAAGTGCCAAATGGGAATGATTTAATGGCCGCTTTAAGCATTTGATGGGGGGGGGGGGGTTATGCAGCAGCTTTCAACAATTACATTTTAAATCACTGAACATCTTAATTTATCTCAGTAAGAGCTTTACCATTCACTAAGCTCCTGGGAATGGGGACAGGGAAGAGAAAACACCATAGTATTCACTAATGAGTGTCTTTATGAGAGATGCCCCTCATGTTAGCAAGTCATTTTCCAGGAGTTTTCTTCCAGGACCAGTCAGAAATGTATCTGAAACAAAGGAACTGTATATGTATTATATCTAAAACAGAAGAAAGAAACAACCTAAAGCAAGTATCCACTGGAAGGAAGGGATAAAGGCTTTACAATAGGAGCTATGGGTTAAATCATAGCTAAGAAGAGGGTTTTCTCCCACAGTGCTGTGACACTTCTTATGCAAATATGAATTTGTCTTAGCTTTTACTGACATCTTGCACAGTAAATGAAACATTAATTTACTAAACTTAAAGCTTACAGTGTGCTTAGTAAATCCAAACACTTCAGCCACATAAGAGAGTGCTACCATATCCTCAAACCCAGCCCTTCTGCAACTGAGTGAGACGATGTTTTCTGGGTTTACCTGTAATTGTCAATACTATAGTTTTCCATAAAAAAAAGAAATGGTGCTTTGTCTATTGATTTGTCTTACAGTTCTTGAAAGTCTTACTGAAAAGTACAGAGTTAAATAGCAACAAAATGTTGGATTGACCAGTCTGGCCACAAATGAATTAAATACTGGAACCTAAATACTGGTGGGAACCACTACCTCTACCACACCCTTACAGTACATACAAAACCAACCTCGATCTCACTGTGTTGATAAGGCGTAGAACTCCTTTCTTTTGTGGATTGCTTTTTGAGGTAACTTCAGTTTTACTTTGTACAGCTGTGTGGAACTGTCTGTAGTTATCCATGAACTTAACCAATCCAAAAATTAGTAGGTTGAGGCTTGACAAAAACAATAGCTATTACTTTTTAAATTTCACTAAGTAATCTAGTTATATGAAAAATTGCAAAAGAGAATGTGTGGAAACAAAAACATTTTTTTGCAAAGAAATGTTATAAGATCTTCAATTTAAAATGTATCTTTTCTAAACAGTGATACATATTTCCATCTGAAAAGGGATTAGCAACAAATTTTTCATAAAGGCCAACTTTTAAGAAGTGTTGGCTGATATTTACTCAATTAAAAATATGGAAAAGATTGGTGCCTTTAGATGTTCTGTTTTAATTTATGCAGGACTGAGGGATGGAAGTGTGAAAAATGCTACTTGATTTATGTGGCCATTTTTATTTGGGTGGTTGAATGTTTCAATTGGATTTTGCATTAGTAGCCTGTTTGGCATCATTTGAAAAAAAGGGGGAGGGAGGAGGCAAGCAAAGTTGAGTGTACTGAACAGATTTGTAGAGAGGGTTTTTTTCCTCTCTTCACACTTCTTTAAATTGGAAAGAAAACACTGTCGAGAACTTCATGGGCAAGAGAGGGTAAAAAACATGAACAAAACCTCAAGAAAGCCCTGTTCCAGGAGGAGGCAAAGGAAGCCAGCAGTGCCGCAGACTTTAGTATTGCTCTGGTTCTAAGTGAACAGTTCCTTTGGACAGAATTTAAACAGGGTAATGCCACTTGTTAAGCCATATAATTTACTCACTATGAAAGTTAAATGAATAGATTTGCTGATGTATGAGTGCCTTACTGAATGTGCCATTAGCAGCATAATGGTATTGCAAAGAGGAATTTGCACTTGGCATCGTGTGGTGGTGCCTGGCTCGCACTTGTGTTCTGCAGAATATTCCTTCCTTTAGCCTGGTTCTAATTTTGTGCTGGTTTTTCCTCTCCTAGGGGATTCTGGGCATTTGTTAGCAGAGCAGTTACTTGTTTGTCTTGAAAACAGCAGGAAACAGTTATATGAAAGGCATTATGTTGGAGTTAATCAATCAGATTCTATTCTGATCTTTAACTTCTAAATTAAGTGGCAGCACCTCTCAAGTGAATTAAAATTCCTTTTCCCACATTCCACTGATACATGAGGAATTTTTAGATTATAGTATGGACAGTTGGGTGTATATTATAGTCAAATAGGCAGAGAGTGGCCAAGTGCAATTTCTTTTTTCTTAGATAGCAAATAGCATTTCAGTGCTCATTAAACGCTGCATCTCCTGATTTTGATCATTTTCAAAGTGTGAGACACAGTGAGTGCAAAGACAGATTATAATTTTGCATATGTAGCAAGGGGTTTGGTTTGGGTTTTCTGGAAGGGTGACATTTCTTCTTCATTTTCCCTCCCCTAATCAACTTTGAGGTGCTAAGTTGTTTCTGTTTCCAGTTCCAGCTTTTTGTCTGTATTACTGCAATGGCCTGAAATTAGAACAGGAGAAATAACTTAGCTAATATTAAATCATGCTCCAGCAACTTGGTTTTGACAATGACACACTTCTACTTGAGTGGTGTGGCTTGGATGAAACCTATTATCTTTTCAATTTCCCTCGCTATTTAATATACAAGTAATTTTATTTTCAGTTAAATGCTATAGCAGATTTAAAGTACACAGGACATTTTAGTCTGTCTAATAATTAGAAACTCAGTTCTTTCTTGCCTTGGAAAAACACAGTTAGATAACACTCTGGGAATGGCACAGTTTCAGTTTGGTAAGAAGGTTCATGAACTGTAAGCTTAAAAGAACTTCAAAGCTTAAAAGACCTACCTCTCTTTGTAGCAACATAGTACATTCAAAATTGCAATGTGCTAACTTCTGATTTTTTTTTTTTATCTAGATGAGTTATTGTTGCTATAAATCCATTGGCTAGACCATTTCTGCAAGTTACTGAGGCAAAGTAGTAATTCTCTCTTTGTCACAAAGCAGCTATTATATAAAATATATGAATTATCTCCAAAGCAAAGACAAGCAATCAGGGTTTTCCATGAGATCTTTTCAAGGCAAGTAGAAGAGGGCAAGTTCAACATTATTCTTGTGTAACATATTGCTAGCCTGAAAAAAAAATGTTTTTCTGTTTAAAAAAAAAAAAAAAAAAGGTAACATTTTCTGTAAATGTAGATGCTAATCCATTGACATAAACTGTTTTTGCTAAAAATGTGGGGTAAAGAAAGGAAAAACAGCAAACATTTGTTTTATGGTGCTGGCTGGTACAAAAGACCATTCTGTCAGATTTGGGGGTTTTTTTCCTTGTAACTTGAAAGTGAAGTGGGAAACACTGTTTAAAAAAATCTGGAGAATGTAAAACTGAAGTCACTTCTCCATCCATTTGTAGTCAGACTTTTAAAAGCTTAAAAAAATTATACAGTGGAATATATGCTCAAACCAACATTTAGGTAATGCACAATTTCCTGTGTTTGTATTCTTATTCCTAATTTTCTTGACCACTATCAAAATATGTTCAGATAATGATCCTTATTATATGAAGGCTGAGATTTCAAAAGAGACATAGGTAAGAGTGTCCAACTCCCACTGAATTTGTATGATTTTGTTGCCACATTCCATAGGCTTTTTAAAAAATCCTTCCCAGAGAAGCTAGTTCCTGCATGCCAATCTTGGTTTCTTATTATAAGTTTGTCTTAAAAAAAAACAAATGGATACAGACAAAGTTTCATCTGAAGATTAGGTTTTGCATAGAATGCTAAAGGGCAGATTTGCTCATGTTTTTAAAGACAGACACATTTAGAAGGGCCTAGTGAAACTCCAGAGACAGTAAATAGAAATTAGGCAGCTAACTTCTTGAGATGGTTCTGATATACGTCTTTTAGAGTCTACATTTCTGTGTAAATGTAGCTCTGCAGAAAACCGATTTAACAAGTGGGATGCAAACTGAAGAGATTTTTTCTTTGCAGGGATGGAGGGACTGCTTATGATTTCCACAAATGGCTCTCCTTCACTTATTTGTTTTTGTTAAGGCAGCAACTTTCACTCTAGATGCTGACTCAGAGCCTACTGGCATCGTCAAGCAACTTTCTGTCCTCTTTAAAGAGGAAGAGATTGAGCTTGTCTTTTGTTACTCAGCAACAGTTCTGCTGGTTGTACCCTTACCCCAGACATGGTAACATCTGTATTATTTCTAGCAGCATGTTTGCCTCAGTTGACAGAAAGATAGCCCAGTTGCAGTTGCCACAACATTGTTCTTCCACAAGATACACAGCCCAAGAAAGGCACCTGGGCTGGGATCCAGGAGTCATGCTATGCTTTTCTAATTCTGCTCCCATCAGTGGCTTTGGTTAGTTTGCAGTGAATACCTGAGGTACAACAAAGATGACCCAAATGTTCCCCCTTTGCAGCCAGATGAGAAAGAAGGCGGGAAAATGAAAGTTAGAAACTCAGGAGCAGAATTGGAATGTTCTTTTTCCACTTCTGAAGTAGGTGTTAAAGAAAATAGACCATTTCTAAAACTCCACGTAAGGTTCTGTTCTTTATTCTTTTGTGAGACCGACAGTTACAGTTATTGGAAATTTTAATTGATCAGCCTGTCTGCTTTACTGCCGAGTGATTTGGATGTTTCTGAGATGAGCAATTGTGGGGCCATCAGCTTTACCTATCAAAATACGTCAGTGACTTCCGGGAAATGCTGGCAGGCAGGGTCCCAACACCTCCCAGCCATCTGGGAGATGTGTAAGAACAGGAGAGATAAGAGATGCAGAGCCTGAATCCTGGAGTCACACTGTCAGGCTCCAGAGTTTCTTTCGGGCATGGCATTCTTGGCTGTGGTGATACTGTCTTTGTGGGCTCTGGCTGTGCCTGTGGGCATCTTTGTCCTTGCATGAGTTTGCGTGGATTAAGTCATATCCATACCACTCAGGGCTACTGCCTTATAACATAGAATTACCACTTTCTGGATATGTTTTGCAGCTCTGAGATATAGTGTTTCTTTTTTCCTGCTATTTCAGTTCAGGGAATCTGAAATAGTGATAACTAAAATAAAGATGATGAACTAATAAATATGAGTTATAGGTCCAGGAGAGTTGCAAGGTGTGAGGACGGCTAGAATGATATCGGAGATGATTGTGACATTTTGACTATCAGTATTGCTTGTCTGGGGCGGATGCTGCTTTGCTCTGCCCTAAATTTTGTCTGAGGCTGCTCTTGAAGAGAGCTGACTGTTTGCTGCAGGAGGAAACGTGTGCTGTACGAAGGGTCCAAGGACTTGGGTCCTAGAGTGCAAGAGGAAACAGGTCAAAGCTGGCAGTGTTGGCATGCCCTCAGTAATAGTTCAGAGCTGATGGTTTCTGGAGGGGTCAGCTATCTGCTTCCCAACCAGCAGTCTGTATGGTTATGAAAAGGGCCTCCAATTTGGGTAGCCTTAGTAAAAAGTATTGCAAAATGCAAAGCTGTGGAAGGGCCACTGAGCATTTCTTTGAACATTTTTCAGCAACTAGGACAGTCCTCAGACAATTTTGCAAAAAAAAGTCAACACTCTTCTAAAGATAAAATGGAAGAGAAGCAAGCAAAATTACTTCAGATGCTTTTGGGGAGGTAGGGGGGAATGGGAGGAAGATGGAATGTTTCAGAAAGACTCTTGCTTTCTTTTTTTATACTCAAGTCAACTGTGTTATGTTTCTTTAAAAAAAAAAATTCTGTTCATTAACAGCTCTTTTTATTTTCTGTTCAATCAAAAGTAAAATAAGTTTGCTTTCTGCATTTGTATTTCAGAATGGATTCAGCCATACTGGGTGCATTGGATGTGTTTTGATCAGTATAAATTAGTTGGGTTGCAAGAGCCAAATCTCTACAATTAAAATTCCATTTTTTCCAGCGCTCGCTTTCAGCTGTTGGGGTTTTTTTTGTTTGTTTGGGGTTTTTTTGTTTTTTTAAAATAATACTACATTTCTAAGGAAATTAAAAGTGCAGATGGTAAGAAGTTATTACTCAGGAAAATCTGAGTGTTCACTCATACTTTGTTCTCAGTAAAATGTATTCTGAACTCAACTATTAAATATCCATTTGTGTAGGCTTATTTTCAAATCTTTGCATATAGGTATTTTAAGTTACTTCTATATTTTTATACTGATGGAATGGAAAGTATTCCTTTCTGACCTGGTCTGTGTGTGAAAAGATATATTATATCTTTTCACAAAGTTGTGTTCCTTGTCTCTAGTACTTCATTTCAGTATATGCTAATACTGTAACTTTTAGCTAGGCAATGTTTTTGTTGATATGGGGACTTTAAGTGCCTGTCTTTCACCTTGGTGTTTGAGTGCCATTTCATTTATCTTAGATTTTTTTAATATAAGAAGTCTAAAAATACCCTTGATTTTTCAATGTGCTTTGTGACATACAGAAAGAGTTCTTAAAAAAACAAAACAAAACAAAAAACAAAAACAAACAATCAAAAAACCCTTCTAGACCGATCACCTCAACGGTGATTTGCTTTCAGAGTGGCTTACTCTTGGCCGAAATCATACAGCAAAAAAACCCACAGTCATACTACACAAACCTCTTGGGGATATGTTTACAAATGATGGGGGGGAACAACTTGCAACAATGGATCAGTACTGCAAAGTTTGGTGGAGACTTATCTTTTCCAGTTTCTAATGTACCTCTTTGTCTTCCAACTCTTTCAGTGTATGGTATTACATTAATACACTGATAACATCAATCATAGCAGTCTTTTTTGGTATTCTTGGTACAGTATGTTGTTATTCTTTAACTCCCAGCTTGTCCTTTAATTATTACCTGTCACAGGAATGTCTGTGAAAGTGAATAATGTGAACGTAGCAATCATTATGGCTAGCCTGAAGGGAGCTGGGAACAACGCAGCTCAAGCTGTGTTGTGCTCTTGGACTCTCTGCCATAGACAGTCTGAAAGCATGTTGTGCCTAGTGTAATACAGTCAGCATGCTCAAAAGCTGTGATTTTATTGCTTGGAGCAGGGTAGTATAAGCATATTTTGATAAATGCTCCATTGACAAATATCATTTTCCCTTTTCAACTGTGCAGATTATTACAGTTCTTGATACTTAAAGGAGCAGAACTGTCATGTCTGTCCATATAAAGAGTGACACCAATACAGGGCAAACTGTTGAATATTGGCCAGAATTTTGATATGAATTTGCTTTGGCTACGTCTGTCCTTTAGAAGCCTGACTTTGTAAGTATCTGAATGACACATTCTTAACCGAATGCTTTCAAAGGCAAATTACAATTTTCAGTCTCAGTTATGCTCACCAGGAAGGATTTTTTATGTGGAATTATTATATGCATTACTTAGCAGAGGAACAGCATTTCCAAAGCCTTCACCAAAGCCATGGCAAAGCAGTGGTTAAACAAGTCGTTCACATATTCATCCATTCATGCGTATTTGCTGTGAAAGTAGCAAGAGGAAATTAAATTTAAACTCTGAATGCTGATAAAAACACAGTAGCCTGACTTTCCTGGGATTACATTTTGAGGAAAGGCTACCAGAGGCAGGAAGGAAAAAGCTTAGTCTTCTAGCATTCTTCTTATGCTCTACCTCAGATAAACATAACACATTTCCCTGAAATAATGGGGAACAGCACCTTGCAGTATTGTTGTCTAAATGAAAACAGTAGCGTTACAGTGGTCTGTGATCCGTCTGGTGATATGAGGAAATAGATTTATCTCAAAAGTAATGTCCTTGATAAATTTGAGAAAGTATAATCATGTTATAAATGACTGAGGCTCATTTATGTGCAACATCACCCTGTATAATGGGAATTTAATTGTGCACTACTTTTACACGTTTCAATATATCTCTTTAAAATGTAGGTGTTTTACAGGTTACTAAAGATGTAACCTATTTGCCTATCTCCTCACCACATCAAATACTGTCTTCAGAGCACCTCTGTAAATTAGCTTATTTAGCAAATTTATAATTAAGTATTCAGGTGCCTGGTTGTAGGCTTCCAGTTTGACACTTCCGGATAGCATTTATAAGGGAAATACAGCCCATGTGTGAAGTCCAAGGTGCCAGTTTCTGCTGCAGAAGCTCAGTGGTATTGTTCAGCACAAAACCTTGGGCATTTTTTAATGCTTGAAACTTTGCTCATTTTGGATCACTGTTTCTTCCAACTTTTAAGGAAACATTAGATAAGAGGAAAAATTAATTCTTTAAATTTAACTTACTGATATTTGAACATAAATGATGGTTATGTTAGGGCAGGGGAAGAAGGGGAAAATGTCCATGTAACTATTTCAGATAGTCCTTCCTATCTTGTCCCTCCAGCAGTGCACGTGCCAGAAATAACCCTTTCATCTGTTTTGAAAAAGCTAAGCTTCATACAGTATATTTTGGCAGGGAAAGGTACCAGGTGGTGCTGGAATATTTCAGAAATGTGATGCAAGCACACATTTCACACACACAGCACACACAGCAGGCACAAGCTCCTGTTCTCATCTGTGACTGACAGATGTAGAAGAAAGCAGCACAAACATATACTAGACCAGAACTATAAAAAGTCAAAGCTTTAAGAAGAGTATAATAGTAAGATGAATTCTTCTGAATCTGTTCTTTACCAAAAGTTACTTTTTCCCCTTTCAGTGACATAATACAGAAAACTGGATGGTAATACTAGGAATGTCTTTAATCAGATCAAATCCTGTTACTGTAAGAGTTAAACCTTGACTCTTTTCTTCTGTGCAGCCAGATTGTATTTCAAAGGCAGATGTATTTGCAAAGTTCTTGGAGGCTGGGATTTGGAGTTTGATAGCTCTCAGCTCATGAGGATGTGTAGGCCTCTGGCTCCCAGCTACCTCCCACAGTAGTGAGGTACCAAAGGTAGCGCTTTCCCTGCTCACTGGATTCTCCCTGGATAGATATTCAGACACAATTTTTTGAACTGCAGTTGCTGCCTTTCTTGGACAGCTGCAGACAGTTCTGTGACAACTGGAAAAAAAAGCAGTTCATAGCATTGTGTATAGCTTTGTCACATGCTCTTGTGCTTTCTACCTGCCATTTACTAACAGCCACAGGTTCTTCAGCGCTTGCTTTGAGGATGGCTTATGAGAAAGGCAGCAAGAGATTCCTCAGCGTAAGGTTACAAAGGAGCCTCTTGTCACATACAGTAAAGAAAATCTATTTCCAGCCATACCTTGGTTATTAAAGCAATTCTAAAATACAGTGGGACAGAGAACTTAGTGTCTGAACCCTAAATACAAAGCAATTGTTTGATGCATATTTTCTTTTCAGATAAGATGGACTAGTAGTTATATTAAGGCTAGGGCATTCAAAAACTTGGAGCAGAGTTTACAGTTTATTGTCAAAATTGTAAAACTATCAGTAGACAGAGAGCAGAATCTCTCTACCGGCACAGGGGACATTGTGCTCAGCAAATAATGTACTGCTTCCTGTCAGTCTGAACACTTGTCATTTTTCATTTCTGCCCAGCTGTGAGCAATGTTGGATGGTGTCCGAGGTAGAACATTATCCATTAGTCACAGGTGGAGACGGCTGTAAAGTGACAGATATGTACATATAAAGTAGAAATGTGAGGTAGGAGTATTTCACTAGGAATATATACTTTTTTTTAGCTGAGAATATGCACAGCTGAGCACTCTTTTTGTTTCCGTTGTTCCAGTGTATACTGTATGTTTATGGACTGTGATTAGAGCGAGAGGTAGTCAGACTCCTCTAGTGATAGCTGAGTGCGTATTACACCACCTCTGCATCGGACAGCCTCTAGAACATTATCCATTAGTCACAGGTGGAGACGGCTGTAAAGTGACAGATATGTACATATAAAGTAGAAATGTGAGGTAGGAGTATTTCACTAGGAATATATACTTTTTTTTAGCTGAGAATATGCACAGCTGAGCACTCTTTTTGTTTCCGTTGTTCCAGTGTATACTGTATGTTTATGGACTGTGATTAGAGCGAGAGGTAGTCAGACTCCTCTAGTGATAGCTGAGTGCGTATTACACCACCTCTGCATCGGACAGCCTCTACAAAAGCATGGCATTTAGGTCTGTTGTGCAAACTGGCATCCCCATGCAGTGTAACTTTGCTGTTTTGAGTATGGAAGGGATTCCCTGTGATCCTTTGAATCCTTCACTGACTGACCCAAAATAATGGAGGAAGAGATGGTCAAACTTACTTTTGATCCTAGGCAAGTACCTGAAACAGGCAGACAGGACAGCCAAAATGTCCTGACTGATCAGTTGTGACCTCTTATTCTGTTTTAACCTCTTATTTGGCCTCAACAGGTCCTCAGTGGCCACAGATCATGTACTAGTTGCTCACTCCCTTTTCAAATCCATCCTGAAACATTGGGAAAGGAATGCAATAACTCTGACATACAGACGTACAGAAATTAATTCCATGTGTATATAAAAAATACCTTCATTGTGAAACAAAAGTTCTGGCTACGGAAGACATTTAAAACGTTGCTACTGTGAACTTTTGCCTGTCTCTGATAAAGAAACTATTTCAATATTTGTATTTGATCAGGTGGTAATGTAGTACATCTTGTTCTGCCTTAGTATCTGTTACACTATTGCGGATAATAATAAGGAATGTAAGCAAAAAAAACAAAAAAAAAACCCAAAATCCATGTATTAGATATGGAGGGGGGCTTACTGCTGTTCTTAAGTTGGTAATTTAGTTGTTTGTGCAGAATTGCTTATTTGTACATCATACTTACATGGGGTTCTGGAAAAGTATCACAAAACATTTTAAAGGGTCAAAAAGGGAAGTATGAATGTTTTACAGCTTTCCTGTTAGGCCGTTTGGAACCACTTGCCTGCTTTACAAATGATAGTAATTTGCCAACCAAGTATAAATCAACAATCTGACAGACTGGGATGACAGTGCAGTTTTTCTTACAGCTATTGGAAATTATAAATTGAAACTTGCAGTTTCTGTCTGAATCACCCATTTTAGTGGCTTCATCTTTGGCATATTACAGTCAGTATTTAGAAAGTAAGTTTGAGATGTGATATACAAAATACTGTTTCTTTGTAGGCCTCATCAGTGTAGCAGTTTTTCATGAAGCTGAGTGTTAAGTTAGGTGTTAAGTTGCTACATGGAGACTGAAACCCTGTGTTTGGTTTATGGGATGAATTAACTGGGGAGAGAGGCTTTAAAGGATTTTTGTGCGCGCTATGTAATCTGCGTACGGGCAGATTAAAACAAAAGAGAAGGCAAGACAGTGCAGAGACTAGAGCCCAAATTCAGATCTGGTGTCTGTGAAATAAAGTCATGTCAGACACATTTGACAGGTAAGAGAATGCCTGTACTGTGCAACTGTGGTGCTTGCACATTTGGGAACCTGCAGAAAACAGCTGGGAGTTAGATTATCCCAGAGAAAAATAACTGCTATTTCACACTGTTTGAGAGGGGTTCCAGTGAGTACTCTGAGATCAAATAATCATGTTAGCATGAGGTAACATTAGGTAAAAACCTGGCAAAACAGAGATAAACAAGGTTCAAAGTTATCAGTGTGACACTTTCATGACAAATTCATTCCAGTTGTTATAACGTACAGGCCTGGGTTTCTGTATTGGGCTAGGTTAAAAAAAAAAAAAAAAAAAAAAAAGTTGTTCTGAGGCCTGATAAGTTTTTCTTTTGTTTAACTTTGTTTTCTTACCATAAAAAATTATTTTGATTTAAGGACTATATATGCAATGTGCTAATGATACATCTGTTTCAGTTTGCAGCTCATCTAGTGAAAAACAAATACCCACGGGTCTGCATCCTAGATGGAGGAATAAACAAGATCAAGCCAACTGGTCTCCTCACCGTTCCTTCTCCACAAATATAAGTGACTGTAAATGATCAGCACAGTGTGTCTAAACAGGGAAGCTTTTCAGTACAGTGTGAATATCATGAACCCAAAGGCATTATGACATCTCCACTATACAAGCTATCCAGCTGATCAGTGTCTTGCCCTGCAGATCTAGAGCAAGGAGTTTTGTGTTTATTCTTTGATACAGAACTTCAGTGGAAACAGATGAAAAATTTGAAGCTTCAGATCTTCTAAGAAACTTCTTTCAGCAGTGATGAAGTGTGCAACTGGTTGAGCAAGTTTGCACACGCAAAGTCAGAGTAACTCGTCTGACATATCTTAGAAATATTTCTGCAGAACAAAATAAGCTGACACTTGATGGCTCTAAGCTGCACTATATAAATTATTTTTTCAAAATGTTTTACTGTGAATATCGAGAGTAACAAGCTGAAACTGTATCCTGTGTATCAAACAACGAAAAAGTGTGTTCTCTAATATTTTAAAGAATAATTGTTGTATCGTGTGACCTACTTTGTTTTTGAGAAAGCATTTTTGGTCTGGATTGGAAATAAAGATGTGTCCTAGATTAGATTTCACTGTAAGAGCTGCTGATGAGTCAATCCAAACAGTATCATTTGCTGGAGAAGAGAAGAAGGCCGCCTTGTGTGAATTTAACATCCTATTTCCTGAAACACAGCAAAGCCAACAATTTCTGAAACAATTACCTGTACCAGAGACTTAGACTTTGACAACGCTTTGGGTTATGACGAAAGATTAGTTATTCCAGAAATAGTGCCTATCCATGTTAGAAGTTCATGCTTTAAAAAGGAACAATGCAATTTTAATTTCCATATGGAAACAGTCTAGAATAATCGCTTCTGTAGGAGTTTACTCCCTAATAGGAGGTAGAACACTCTATTTGGTTCACTTCACTGTTCTTTCTGCTGGTGGTGTTGATTTTTGAATGCCTGTTTCTTAAACCTGAGCCCTAAAACCAAGAGATCAAGACAGCAATCCTATTTTAAACCATCTAGATGCAAGTGCTGTAGTTGAGTGAAAGCAGGTTCCATAAAGGGCCTAAGGTGACGGTCCACTAGCAGATGTGGAAATTACTTTGCAATCAGAAGCCAAGAGCATTGAAAGCACAAAAGAAGCAGGAATTGGGGGGGTCTCTGTTGCCAGGGAGCTAAGAATAAAATTGATTCAGACAAATAACACCTTTCAGGAGATGTAGAAAAACACCTAATTTCTCCCCCTCAGAATTCTGGGCTGACCTTGCTAGCATGTCAAATCCATTATTCTAAAAATAGTTTTTAAAAAAGGGCTAGGAAAAGAAAAAGATCTATGTCTTCATGAACGTCACTTGAAAATAGTACCTTTAATTCAAGAAGAGTTTCGAAAATATGAGACTGACAGTAGGCTCTGAAATTAAATGTCCTGATGGGAATTTGGAAGGATTCATTTTGGTCAGAGGGGGAGAAGAAACTTAGAGGTTTATCTTTCTAGATTTTTAAAGTTAAGAAAACAGTGGCATGGCATGAGGCTTAATAATCACTGAAGTGTGGGATATAAACAGTGTGCTTTTTATTAGAGCCTATGAGAAGGCCAGAAATTTTTATTCTGAATCTTCAAAATCTAATCTCTAGCACAATGTGATATCTGCAGGGAGCTTTAGTGGTTTTGATAACCCAATTGGAAAAGTATGACAAAGAAGAGACTATGGAGGGCACCCTTTAGCTCCCTTTTCCCAACCCAACTCTGATCTGTCTAAAGTGTGAAATTACAATGCTGTATCAATGTGATAATGTCTATGGGCTTTCTTTGGTCTAAGGTAAACATAGTTTACTGAAGCTGTCACGAAGTTTTCAAGTCTTTAAGAATCTAAGATGTCTGTCAGATTGACTGCATAGGAAGCAAAAGGTAGGGAGAGATGGTAGGATTCCTCAGTTAGCAGTGGGATTCTGCAAAGGTACTTGCTGAGGCCAGTGCTACTCAGCTGACTCCAGAAATGACCTGGTAAGGGAGAGAAGCAGTGAGGTGACAAGCTTGCTGATAATACAAAATCATCCACAATGATCCAACTCTTGCCTGACTGTGCGGAAAATGAGAAGGATCTTGCGGTGCTCGGTGACAGTGATTCATTATGAGTGAACATGCATGGGATCCTGGAGAACAACATTTTTAACCGTGCTCAACAGTGAATTCATTGATAAATAAAGCATCATCTCAGTTGTTTAATAGCAGCCAGAAAGATATGCAGGATCCTAGTGGTTGTAATGAAAAAAATGAACAAAACAAGTTGTTATGCCATCATGGAAATAACCTGTATGATCTGTTTTGAATGCAGCACAGACCTTTTGTAGTACCAAAAAAGATGCACAGGATTAGAATGAATACAAAACTGGGTCTGTAGAAGAAGATACTACAGTAAAACTTTTCAGCTTGGCAAATGAGGCAACTAAAATCGAACAACAGAGAGGTCTCTAAAATCATGAGTAACCAAAAAATGAAAACTAGGGACATGCTCAGTATTTCTTGCAGTACAAGAAGTAGTGGCCATCTGTTGATGTTACCACATAAAGATTTAGCACCAAAACCAGAAATTACCTTTTCCCAGAAGTACAACCTTAAAGTGTGGAATTTGTTGCTACGAGAGGCCAAAAGTACAAAAATAATCAAAAAGAAGGATTAGAGAGCTTTATGGAAGAGCTGTCCTTGGCTGTTAACCACAGTGGTTGAAACACAGTTTTCAGCTCAGGAAATACGTGATCTGTTGACTAAGGGAGGCTGGGAGAATACACCAGAGAAAGATCTCGCTCTACTTCAACTATCCTCTCAAGCATCTGACTTTTGTAAGTGGAGATGGGCTACACCCGGTGCAGCAGTTCTGGTGATGTTGCATGTTTAATCTCAGCTCAGTGTTTCCTTCTGCTTTGTACAGGTGCTTAGAAAAGGACGGTAAGCACAGAGAATGGAATGCATTTGCGAAAACAGGATTTTGTGTACCCAGCTAATCATTCCTTTGGTACTCAAGGGTAGGAAGTTTTCTGTATGCCTTACAGATACATTAATTTTTAGAAGGAGAAGTCAAGTTATCTTTTGAGGGAAAAATATCTAATACTTAATAGGCTCACTGATTTCTTTTTGACTCATACAACTGTTTTTTAATATTTAAATATTGAAGGTCTATAGATTTCAGTTCCATTGCAGTTTGGTCTTTGCTTTTAATGTAGCTGAGTAAAATTTAAAGCCTATGTATCCCATTTGTGTATGGATTTATTTTTGACAGAGGACTTAGAGCTGCCATTAAATAAGAGTTTACATTATGAAGTAACTTTTAAATGTATTTTCCAGGAGAAATCATGAGCAACGATGTATGTAAAAGCAGGAAATGTGAAGAACTGCTAAACAACATCAATTTTTCCCATGTAAATACAAGGATTTTTTTATATGTCCTTATCTCTCTAGATAGTTCTGTAGCTAACAGCTGGGTCTGACTGCAAGTTGCTGATATACTACTACTTGCTACTTCAGTCAGCATTTTTGAAACTGTGCCTATAAATAGTACTATGTCTGGGTTCAGTTATGTAGGACAAGCACTTGGTCTCAAAAGTAGATTTTAATCTTATCTTCTCATCCTTAGGGAAAATTCTTGCATTTTGTGGTAACTTCTTATTGCAGAATATATTTTATTTTTCTGGTGTTTGCCCAGTTTAAAAAGAGAGCATCAAATGTGTTTGCTCTGTTATTCCACCAATTCTGGCATTGCTGTAGTGCCAAAGCAGTTGTCTGTTTTCATAGAGCTCTTGAAAGATTTCTGAAGCCCAGCTTTTGCCTAGCGCATACATTTCCAGCATCATCACTTGTATAGCTATGCTGTGGTCATTTTTGGTTTTAGACTGCAACTGGATACCGTAAAGATCTATTAGGAGAAAAAAATTACCATTCTTCCATGTTCACATCTTCTACTCCCAGCAGAAAAACGTCCCAAACAAATATTTCCCACTGTTTGGCCTGGCAAATGCAGTCTCTCCCAGTCTGTTTTTTCCTTCCATTTTAAAAAGATACCACATCTGCTCCAGCCACCTGTGCCTATAGCTTCCTGACAGTACAGCCAGATTCCCCACAGGGTACCCAGATGGACATCCAAGGAGAACAGAGCACACGTTTTACACCTGCTTTTGGCCGTCACATTTCTGTTGATCGTTGCAGACCATTGCACAATTGCTGTTTAACTAGAGTATCCTTAGTTAGATCGAACATAGTCCTTTGAGAATTTTTATTGTGCTTTGCTTCTAAGGTTTTCTCTTGTGCAAGTAGGTACTTGACCTATTTTTCAAGTGACCACTATCTGTCCTTATCCTAGAAGTCTCTTCTAGCCTCGATCTGTAAGGAACCTTCCTTCCTGCAGCCATCTGTCTCTCTTTTTCATCCTTATTTCTCTAAGTCTAAGTCATCGGTAGCGATTTTAACCTCCCAGCTGAGGATGGGAACAATTCACCTTATGTAGCAGAAAGGAGGGAAAATGTGGTGTTTATCTCTCTTTAGCTTTCCCTAACCCAATTTATTTCACATCCTTCTGGTTTGTTATTTTAAAAATATAGCATGATTTGTCCCTTTTGATTTATATTCTCCCCTCTAGCAGTCTAGGGTATTTGGTGGACAGTCTTCCCAATATTTCTGAAACACAAACGGTAACCATAGCAGCTAGACCAAGGTGGGTATGTATTCTTTCACTTAGGTGATTTCTTTTTCTGATCTCCTGGATAATCTCTAGAAGTGTGAAGGGCTAAATAATTCGTTAGAGGGGGTGGGGGATTAAATTGCAACAACAACCTTTCCGTGTGCATTTTCCAGGCTTTAATCTGTCATGAGGCTGACTTTAAGTTCGTTCCAGTACAGGTGACCTTCTAGCAAAAGATTGTATCAACAAGCTAACTGACAAGACCAGTACACTTCAATTCATTGCCTGCCTTCCATGCCTTAGGACAATTTGTGCAGACTTAGTGAAGTGGTGCAGTGTTTATTCTATGACCTTCTGGATATCAGTAAGTATTTATCCAGCTATGGATCCGCTAATCCTTCCTTATGAGTGTTGCTTTTCATATGAGGACTCTCCTTTTCCCACCTTTCCTGTCTCCCTGGAAAAGTAGAGGCTGCTCTATGAGCAGCTGTGATCATAGAGAGAGAGGTATAGTACAGTCAGTTTATCTAGAGTTCCCTTGCTGTTCTGGTCAGGTAAGAAAGATGCTTATTGGAGTATCTCTAAGCAGGACTGCAGAGCTACTTATCACATGACTGAAGAAATAAAAGCTCTTTAGCAACTGCATCATTCAGAGAGGTATTGTGAGCGCCTGTTAGTTTTTCTGGTTTAAAACACTCTTCCTGTTTGCAAGGCATGATGAATGTTGTCCAGAATATCAATTCTGGTATATTTAATTTACATTTTCAATTTGGGTAGCTTCTTCAGTTAAGATAAAACTTCAGTATTATTTTATTATCTTTCACAGTGTTCGTGTTTTGTTACTAGGAGGTCTGGGAATTGTGTGGGAATAAGTACGGCCTCTTAATATCCCATATCTTACTATATTTTCTTTGCTGATGAGTCAGACTTGCATCTTCTTCTGTCCTTTACCAAGTGGGAAACTTAACTACTCTTATCAGTGTTATGTTGCTATTTTTGACTCCTTCTCCTGGGCCCAGTTTGCAAGGGTTGACCGAATGATCTGTTCGTCCTCACAAAAGAGTATTTCTTTCCACGTAGTGATACTTGACTGAGCTAAAATCACATTTGTATATTTGACTAGCAAAAAAATAGGTTTTCTTTTTTCTTTCAATCCTAAGCTATAATGGAAGTATTGTCATTCTTTTTGATTTGCAGCCTGGGTTGAGAGTTGATGCCAGAACTTAGGTTCTGTTGGGAAATTAGTATATCTTTAAGTTTGGCTTCAAGTTTGCTGCTGGTGGTGCCATTTTAAGAATAGCACCAACATATCCGTTAGATCACTGAGTCTGCATTCTGTTAATTTAGGTTGACAAACTTGTCTCATACTATCATAATCATGTTGCTGAACATAATTTAATATTGCAGTATGGCTGTCTTATTATATCAGCATTAAATAAATGAATGTTATGTAGAGTTTAAAGAGTCTAGTCAACAAAATAGGTTCAGTAAAGTATTATTACCACTGAATCAATTTATAAATAATACATTGCTTGTAAAGCTTTCTCCCAAAATACGTTTAACCATAATGAAAATCCCTGTTCACAGATTTACCTGTGGTAGTGGTCTCGCATATGACAGCAGAGCGACCATAGTACAGGCACTGTTGTAATTCATATATTTTATTTCCCCACTGATAGTCCTTCAGTGTTTTAGGAGCTATACTCTGTAATATACAGACACTACATTAGATTTCAGACACAGGAATCTGTGCGAAAGAACAGATAGAGTAGAGCAGCTCAGAAATCAATGTGGTAATTGTTATATTCAATGGGAACAACCTACACAAAAGTTGAAGATCACTGTTCTAATTAATATTTGCTAACTGAAGCATTATTAAATTTGTTTTCTTTTGTCTGTCTGTGATATCTGACATGACATTGTTTTGAAGAGTCATGGCATCTGGTGGTATCAGCTCTTTCTATCAGAGCTGGCCAAATGAATGAAGTCCTATTAATACAGGGCAGGTACATGGAATAATCTAGTTTTTTAAGGGATCCAGTGATTATAGGAATAGCTGGAGTTATCAGGCTTTTATTGCCTGCCTTGCTACAAGCTTTTGATGTGTGGTGTGATCTGGGTGTCTCAGTTCTCCTCACTAATATGAGGCTAATAATGATTCCTAATTTTATACCACGTGGAAAAGAGAAATTCAGTGAGTAGTGTGATCAATTTAAATGTGACAGTGTGAGGACAATGCAGGTGCTTGGAATAAATATTTCCTTCCTAAGAAAAATGTTTCCTTGGGATGCCAAGGACACATGACAACGCCAGTTCTCCATCACTTATTTTGTAAATACTTCTTTTCCTAGTAAGTACTACTAATGAATGAAGTTAAGCCTTCCTGCAAACAATTCAATTCAAAACATCCATCAGGAGTATATAGTATCACGGATGAAGAAGGCCAAGTATTACAAAGCTTATTGCCGAGCTACATCCGCCAATCACGTTAATAGTGTATGTGAAAACCTTAGTGAACATTCTTGTGCGGATAGGCAATAAAAGAAAAAAGATGTATTTTCATTGACTATAATATTTAGATTTTTCTTTAATCTTGATCAAGATTTGTACCTCCTGTAAAAATAACACAATACCAGGATTTACAACCCTAGAATACCAGCAATAAAAGCCTCCCTTACAAGGCAGAGGTCAGAAGCATAATAAAAAAAGTGTATTTTTTTTTCAATTCTTTCTTTTCTCTCAGCAATTCAAGTGAGTTTGTGTTGTGTGCAGGAAAGCTATGTGTACAAGATGAGAAGCAGATCAGTTTGCATAGCTTTTTCATGTCCTGCTGTGGCTGTTAAGGGATGAGAGCTTTGCCTGCCTCAGCAGTGGTGAAATGCCCAATTCTTTCTGCTGACAGTTCTCTCTCAGATTCTCAGTGTAGAAATACATGCATTGAGGCCTGCATGAAGGTACAGCCAGGGGTCTAATCTCACTGGCATGTTTATATGCTATGTAAGATATCAAAAGCTAAGAAGTGTGAAGCATTTCTTTTAGGATGGATCTCTTTTTCTGTCCCATTCTTCTTTTCTCTACTTCAAATCTCTATTAAAAGGACTTGATAAGAAACAAATCATGGTGTTAACAGAGATAAATCTAGACCAGAGCTTTGGAATTGAATGTCACGGCATCGATCTTGTGATATTTAGCCTTTCCGAGCAGTCATCATTTTAAATAAATTAGCCTGTGATATGCTGCAATTCTTCTGTTTTCCATAGTTTCAGACTGCCAGCGTTCTTATACAAATTGAATACATTCATCCTCTGGGTATTCCTGACATGTTCCAACAGCTGTTGAAAGACAGGTTTTTATCCGTAATCTTTTTTTTTTCACTTGGCATTATCTCAGCAAGCTGACTCAAAACAAGTCAGAGCTATACTTTTTTCAGTCATATCCATAGAGAGAATGTTATGCTGTTTGGGAGGTTAGTGCATAATGCTGGCACCAGTGAACACAGAAGTGGCATAATCAATCTTATCTTCTGCTATGTAATTATAGTTATTACTTTAAAAATCTTGTGTGTTTCTGGAAGCTCAGAAACATACTGTTAGTGAGCACACAATATTCAGCTTCCACAAAAGGGTTAACTTTCTGGCCATTATGTCAATTAATTTGATTTGCTTCGGCTCAGTTCAGTAAATACAAATTTTCTCAAACCCTTTGAAATTTGAATGAGCCAGAGGGCACTTTAAATCTTTATTTCAAATAAAGCTGTTCTTACAAGTAATGCCCTTTCTCCAGTCCCAAAGAAATAGGTGACATTCAGACGTAGGATGTTAGAGAGGAACTTGCAGGATCTGCAAGAGAATTACGTGCCCTCAGTGCAGGACCAGTTCAGACCTCTGTAGCTGCCACTCTTCAGCAACAGTGACCCTCCAACTCCAAACCTGGAAAAGATGCCTTAGTTACAGCAGGTACCTGGGAGAATGAACATGGAGAGTTTAGTTTAGCATAGTTTACTGCCATACAGTTAACAAACAGCTTTCTTTAAACTGACAAAGCTGTTAGAAGCTGAGGTCTTTTTGGAAGATCCTCTGAACTATCTATAATAGCTAGAAGGGATTGAAATACGAAGAATTCTTTTTTGGCAATATTTGTAATAGACATGTAGCACTTAACATTTATTATATCCATGAATCTGAGTTCCTTGCAAAAATAGGTAACTCCTCTTGCCATTTGTGCAGAGACAAATTGCACCATCAAAAGTTGCAGTGACTTTGGAAGGGGAAACCAGAATTAGAGCTCAGTGCTGTTGTAATTTATCTTTGCTCAGTTGTTCAAACTTCTCACTTTTGAAATGTCTTGTGCCTCTTGGTACTCTGTATGCATATAGATTTGCTATACATTTCTTCTTATGGTCCCTTAGGTAAACCAGTGTTTGCCCAGGCTGCTTCTGTCTCTTTCACCCTGTCTGATACTGATTTTACTGTGTATTTTACAGGCCCACTCTCCCTCCAGGATTTAACTGAAATTTTCAAAGGCCCTTCCCTTCCACTCACCTTCCCTCCTGGAAACACGTGTCAGGTTTTCTTTCTTGGAAGAGTTTTTTAATGCACCTGTTGTCTCCTGCTCCTGGAAGTTGCTTGTTCCTTATTAGCAGATGCCCAAAGCCACTGATGTTAGGATCCTGGTCTTATACTGAAATGAGATTGCTGCTATGCAAGCGAGAAGGGGGAGAGAAGTGGAAAATTCCTCTCAGTGCCTCCCTTGGAAAGGCAGCCCTCTCATAATGAATCACCAAGAAAAGTCTTCCTGATGATGGATGGGGACCAATGGGGGTGGCAGGAGAGAGCTGAAGTCAACAGGGAGTTATTCTCTAATTACTCTTTCTTGACAGGGTAGAATAACTGACACTTAGAGCTGTACTTCAAACTGTTGCCTCATGCTCACTGCTTGTTACAAGAGCACCAACATCCCTTGTGGACTGTGGCTGCTCTTGGGTTATCAGATCCTGAGACAGTGGCATGAACTGTCACCTTCCATTGTGGCAATGACAAGGTGGCTGCTTTCTTTTTCTTTTTTTGCTTTTTTTTTGCTTTTTTTTTTTTTTTTTGCTTTTTTTTTTTTTGGTGAAGTACAGGAAAAAAATCAGGGAGTTAAAAAAGTCAAGCCACTCTACCGTGTGCTACACATAGAATTTGTGCAATGAACAATCATTGCACAAATTAGACATTAGCAAGTAATCTAAACATGTGGGTGTTAGAAATTCATTATATTAAGTTTTAAGATTTCCTGCCTTTCTGGTGGTCATATAATGAATGCTGAAAAAAAGTAGAAAAGAACCTCAGTCTTCCTCCTCTTTCCATTTTATTCAAGCTTCTCATTCTGTCTCATCTCTTCTCTGTGATACCCTTCTGTGTGAATCCAGATGTGGGTGCATCCTGTTAGGCTTGCAGTAGGACAGACCTCAGGCACTCAGCACACTTGCTAAGAATTTAACATAACACACGTACATAAGGTTAAACACTATACTCTGATTTTTGACAAACCAGTCGTTATGATGCCATGTTACAAAAAGGAATTTTAGTGTTTTGGCAAATAGAAATTTTGCCAGTTACAGAGCCCTAGAAGATTTTTGCCTTTGGGTCTTGTGCAAATATAGCTGTGTATATAAACTGGCTACTTTTATACCCTACCTGCATATGTGCATGCCCATGGAGGGAGAAGGCATGCCTAGGCGGAAAAGGAGAAGCAATTGCCCAAGCAAGCTGGCCACATCACCAATGCAGTCCTTGGTAAACCAGCATCGCCTTCGGCACCCCCAAAGAATCGAGACACCTTTCCAGAAGGAGCACTGGGTATCTCTGGTCCCCTGAGGCAGCAAGGAGGGCAGGTCTGGCTCACCTGCAGCCTTCCTGCAGCTGTCCCTCCATTACAGCTCCTCCCTCTCTGATTTCTGTGGCCTCCAGCCAAGCCTTTTATCCTCCAAGGTGATAAGATTAAATTTAAATAAATGGGAGGCCATGGGCTGGTGCATATAGTGCAGTGCATTTATCTCTCTCTTTTTCTATAAATAATACATATGTGCACATAGGCAAGGGGAAGACCCTGAAAATGAGGTGCAGTCAGTGTAGGAGAATGGGAAGAGGCAATAGAGCTTTAGATTGCAGCCTTTCTGTTTGTTTTAAGTATTTACACGGAACTGCCAAGTGAAGCCAGAATAAATGCAGGAACCAAAACTTTATTCAGTTGTTAAACATGGCTTCTAAAAGGCAAGAGTTTATGATCGCTTCAGTTCCAAACTATTCTTAACTTCAGGGAGGAGTTTAGAGAGATCATTGCAGAGTGACAATGTGGATATGATAGACTGATAAGAAGCCCTTAAATAGCGGTTACTGCATCCCATCCCTGGCCCTTTGCTTCTGGCACTGTCCAACCTATGAGTCCTTTAGAGATGCTAGTCTAAGGTTTGTGCAGTAGCTGGCATATCTAATCTCTTTATGATATCCAGTTACTGCTGCAATTGAAGCAATAAAAGCATGTAACAGTTCTGAATTACAAATTACCATGGAACATGACTGGTGATTTTTGTGAAGTTTTGGCCTGGTGTTGTAAGGGATTTTTTTGGTTTGTTGCACAGGCAAACAGGAAGATGGCAATTCAGGGTATTGTGAGATCATAATTATGGTGGAGAAGCCACTAATCATTACATTATACCCAATTTTTGAAGGAGTCATTCATAGCAAGCAGCTCAGATGAACATGCAGCAGTGGATAGGTCCCTAGTTTGAAGGCAGAACAGAGCAGGAGGGATAGGAAGTTTTGATTCAATGTGTGAAGCAGTTCAAGGTGCATAAAGCACTTTTATCCTCTATGTAAATTCACATCTAAATCTGAAACTGGAGTCAAGCAGACTGTCAATGATCAGAAAATAATGGTCCCCAGGCTTGTATGTTTAGCTAGTCTTAAGACTTTTTCTTTATTTTTGAGTGGTTGGCCAAGTCTTTGCTCATGTATGGTGCAGATGAAGAGGACGTATGCCTGCCCCAGCCTGTCAGTGGACATACCAGATGTTTACTCCACTGTTCCTCTACATCAAGTGTTAGTGTAATCTCCATTGTATACCTATTCACTTACTATAATGTGTTGTTCTGTTGCAAAGCCTCACCTGTTTGTGATATATAATATCTCCATAAATAATTACAGTTTTGGACTCTTGCGATTTTGTGCAAAAATATATCAGAGGTCTGTCTGTGCTATTTGGTATGGACTAGGTTAGATAAAGGTTACTTCTTGCAACAAAAACTGCTTCTTGCAGCGCATAGCCAGTTTTCAGAGGTCTTCAGTTACTTACACAAAGGACTTGGGAAAATCTCCACCTTATGTTAAATACCTAAATGAGACTCAATTTCCTGAAAATCTGACCTTCACACCGGGTGCTAAACACTTAAAAATTTGGACTTGAGCTTGGAAAATACATCCTCATAAAGGTCATGATTTACATGCAGCCTGTTTGTAAATGGTTTCAGTGGGAAGTGCTGGCAGGGCAGTGCCTCCCGTATTAATTGTTAACCTGTTTTGCTGAATGTTTTGCAGACCACCCGTTCTGCCTGAACAGTAGAACAAGGCTAAGTGAGTCATTACTTGCTGAGATGATTTGTCCTTACTGATTTCATTTAGCTGATTTAAAAAAAAACCCAAAAAACAAGAATCGCCTACTGCATCCGTTTTCCTCTTGAGCTCTTAGGCTAATTACAAAATCCTCTTAGTCTTTGCTGTGCCTATTTCAGTTTTCATTTTCAATGGACTACTTTTTAATAAGAAAGCTTAACAAGTTCAAGTATTAGTGGATATGAAGTTTGTTTTCCTTCACTGGTTTCCTGATTCAGCAAAATACTTATGCAGATGATCTGGAGCACCTTCAGGTTGACGATAATGTCATGACTCCTAGCTTTAAGTTAGATAAAGGCCTAATACTTTAAATACTTTATGCTGATCTGTCTACAGACAATTAGCAGGGATGATCAAAATGTTAGGCTTTGGCTGAATCCACTTCCTAATGTGAGGGTTCTTTGCTGTGCTGTTGTTTTGTTTTATTAAACAAAAATTTAAAATATCTCCCACAGCCAGAGAGTCTTAATCAGTCTAAGGAATAGCAATTAGAATAATAATGATGATGATGGTACTTTGCAGGGAAAGAAGAGGGAGCAGAAACGATAAAAAGCAAAACAGAGAAAGGCCACCCACCAAAGCTGTGGTGAAGGGATTTAAACAGCCTTGAGAATATACAGACAGGTCCTGGAACGTCTCACGTTCAAATAACACACCCCACTTGTGAGCAGTTACTGTCAGAGAGAGGAGGAGTCTTTCATGGCTGTAGCTGTTGAATTGCAGTCTACAATTAGGTAATGTTTTGTTTCAGGAGCCTGCTCTGCAGGAGGTACTGCTTGTGCAAAGGCTGTCTTTACTGTTGGGTTTTGCAGTGGCATAGTCTTCAAGGAGAAAATTATCTCAGTAGCTCTTGGTGAGGAGGCAGTGCACAGCCAGAATACTCCACATGTGCACAGCATGGTTTTCATCACACAGTACAACTTGTAATTGCTGATTACCTTTTGGCTGCTGTTGAAAGCCAGTCTCTTGCTAAAGTGCAGAACAGTAAGTAATCATCCTCCCCCACCTCCAATCTAGTTCTGTTAGAGCTCCACAGAGGAGGCAGTAAAGTCACTGCAAGAGAGGCTTATAATCTGTGGTCATATACAACCCACCAAAAATATAAAGTAAATTCCTGAGGGATCATCCTGTAGTTAGATTGTGTCTATGAGTGCACACGTACTTAATTAATTTCAGAAATGTTTTTCCATCCCTCTTCCTTTTTTTTTTTTTTTTCCTTACCACATTTCTGATTAGCTTGATTCTGATGGAGTTGGGTGGCTTCTGATTAGCTTGATTCTGACAGAATTAGGTGGCCTTCCCCTCCCTCCCCCAATGATAACCGTGGAGCTTGGGAAGCAATGGAATTCTTCACGTCTAGCTACATTTAGTGTAGTGCTGGGCTTGCTTACAGTCAGCAGTAATAGTTGTCCCAGCACGCTTTGAAACATTTAGAGGAAAAAAATATTTGGACCAAAAGCCATTTTTATTGTAGCTTTTAAAAGTGAAGGATTAAGGAAGTTGACATTATTTTGTTTTCATCATATTGATTAAAAGCTTGGAAAGCTCATGTCAGTGAAAAAAAGTGAGTAAGGCAGAACACAGGAATGCTGAGTATAATAAATGTTCTGCCCAGATCTGTCAATCTGTCAGTCAAAATCTTGAAATTTGGAAAAGGATTGTCATTTTTTAAGTGTTCAGCCTCTAACCATAGTTCCTTCTGAGGCCTGTCCTGTGCACTACCATTTTCTTCTTCATAAATGTATATAGTCTGTCCTTCCTGCCTCCCTTCCATGCCTCGTTCTCCCCAGGGGCTTGTGTGGTCCTGAAAGCAGAAATGGTGCTTTTAGAAAGTATGCACAGTATGTTGTGTTATCTGTTAATCCAAGTGGATAACTTTTTTTTTTTAAATGTGGACCGTTCCAGACATAATGACATAACAATTAATCATAAATAGCAAAATTCTCTGAGATCAAAGGACTATATAAAACTCTCATGCAGAAGAGAAAGGAGGGAGAATCTAAACTTCATACTCTGTGCATTTCTTAAGGATTAGCCTCTCAGTGCTAATGCCTGTTCTTGGAGGAAACAACAGAATATGAACCTGCGGATCTCTGAAACACCATCTCCTCGTAGAACCAGGTAATGGTGTGCAAGCATCTCTATTTCTGTACACTTCCTGCTATGCCCAGCTACCTTCAGGGAAGAGTTATTTCCTTCACCTCATTATGCCACCATACTCTATAAAATAGAGCAAAGACTTGTACTTTGGGAAGATAGTATAGGATTATCCAGAACTCATGACTGATTGTCATGAGGCAAGAACAGAAAACCGTTTTATCACAGACCAAAGTTCATTTTTGTTTATCAGGGCAAAAATTCTTTCTGGAGTGGTCTGTCCAGTCCTCAGCTCATACAGATCAGCTACTGGGGAAGCATCGCTGATGGGACTGTGCAAGCCTGTGACTGTGCCTTCTGTGCATGTGCCCAGCTTTTATTGCAGAGTAGAGATGGCCTAAAAATGCACAAGCAGATGGTACCCTGCATGGGCTCAAGGCCTGAGATGTCTTTTTACTTATCTGAAGTATTCTCCATTCCTGGTACAATTGTTCTCAACACAACAGCAGGACTGGGAGGGAAGGTTGTTGACACTGCATGAAATGAATCCCCAAAATGTGATCATGGTGGAGCACGTCTTCCCTCCCCCAAGCCAAATTAACAAAGCTGATGCTCCAGGAGGCATCTCGCTCTGCATTGCACAGCTCTAAGTGTACCAGCAAAGTCTTGCACAGTTTTAAAGAAAGTGGAAGACAGCCTAGATTTTAATAGAACAAAACAGGATTGTAGGAATGGTTTTCCAAATGGGGCAAGTTTGAGGAAAGTAGGCTGCCTCGTCACTAGGGTTGTGGTTGAGTTGGCTCATGCTGATGACTCCTGGGTTGCTGACACATGCGAAACAGCAAAGCTGTGAATGGACAGTCTCAGTGATGCTGACAGATTGGCTCTACAGAGCGTCTTGTGGCAGGATTTGTTTTTGCTTAAGGCTGGAGTTCATGTGTATGCGGTACATGGCAGCATTTCTATTTTGATTAGAATGAGCGTGTGGGAAGGTTTTTGTACTTGCAAGTTGAGTTATTAAGGTATGATGATTTATAATGATAGATGTGGGCATCACCTCAGTTGTAAAGCTTTTCTCTGGGGAAATATCAGATAGCAAGGTAAATTAATGCTTTCTGTGCAGATTAATTATACAGAATTATGCTTAATTAAAAGGAATATTTTACTGTCTCTTAATCCAAAAGATCCAAAGTCTTCAGGCTCCCAGTGGGCCTCTTGATAGATCAGCAAGACTGGAGAATTTTGGCAGTGTGGATGGCAGTTACAATCAGATATTACTGAAAGTGTTTGGACTTCAGTTGCATTCGGAAGGAAAGAAGGGCTGTGGGAAAATCTTGAATCCTGCAAAGTCAAATAAGATGTTTGTGCAGGCATTCAGAATGTGCGGGCAGCAGAGCAGGTTTTTTACCTTAAAAAAATATATAGAAATTGTGCTCTTTCTTCAGTGTTCAGAATGCTTGCAAGTAGTAGACAGGTCCCCATAATCTAACTGTCAACTATTGAAAACATACGGGAGCAACTTCACCTGCACAGAGAACAAAGGGATTAATGTCAAGTGTTGCTGAACAAATTTGTTGTCCAGAAACTCTTTAACTGAGTGCAAGTCTGGAATGCATCCGTTTTCCCTGTATTGCGCTAGTGTAATTATTTGTTTAAGAAGTATTCATTTGTTTACTGCCTTGACTGAAGCTGATGTTTGCTTTGCAGAGAACCCCAGGTAGATATGGCCTCTCTGTGAAATCTCAGGCATAGTCATGCGTGAAAGGGGCATCCTTTTCATTCAGTGAGCAAACAGCTTAGATCCTCAGGATGCATTCAAAACATGCAGAGCAGAAGATTTCATGCAAAAAAAAAAAATCAATTATATGCTTTTGTCTATATGGACAATCATTTAGCATGACCACTGTGCCATAGTACACTCATTAAATATCGATATTGTGAGAAATAGGCAATTTGTTGGATAGAATATAGAAGATTCTCTCTTCCAGTTTGCTTGCTCCCCTTTTTGTACCCATCAGCTATTTCAGTTATAGTTTCCTGGGTGTATCCCAGATGGCAGCACTGTGATGTATTTTCTTGCCCAGGGCTTTTGGTTTTAGTCAGCTTTCATATCCTGCTGTTTCCCTTATTGTTTGGGGGATTTGTATCCAACTACTGACCTAGGCTTTGGTGTTTTCCACTGGCAGTGCACTCAGCTTAGAGCTGATAGCTGAGGTGCTAACTAGGAATTTGGAAGATGTGAGTCTCCAGTTTTGTGCTGTGCTGCAGATCCGGTTTCACAGTAGGCCAGTTACTGACTCTTTTCTGCTTCCACCTCTGACGTGTATGTTACTATCACTCTCAGATTTAACTGTGACCAGGCTTGATAGTTTCTCTACAGTTAACACTGAGCACAGGAAGTCTTCTGATATTAGTTCACCAACCTTGATAGTGAATAGCTGCAAAAATGATTACATCTACAGTACTTTTAAAAGTGGAGCTCAGTCTGCTATTGAAACATGGAGGAAACCTGATGGTCCTACTCAGCGAAGATTATTATGCATTTTTAGCTGAGGGCCAGGTTGGTCACTGTCTCCTGTTGGTAAATGCTTCTGCCAAGAGCAGCAACATATATTTGGATCCTGAAAGAGAAAAACAGAATGAAGCATTCCAGGCTGGGGTTTTGGGATGTGTCTTACTCCATGTGCCTCTTGTTAGGATTCATGGTGGCTAAAAAATTTTCAGTTAAAAAGAGAACTATTTGAAGCTGATCTGCCCCTGTATGAACACCATGAGATGAAACCTTGAAGCTGGTCTCTGTTTCCTGGTCTTTAATGCAAGGATAACTGTCATGTTTGTTCTGCATGGCTTCTGTACATTGTTAAGTCTTGATTTTTTTGTCATTGCACTGATACAGCACTGCTGCAGTGAATTCTGCTATTGTTACCTCTCTTTTTTGGCTCCTAGGGTTATAGTTTTTTCACAACTTCTGGGTATGTGCGTCTATGAAGTTTTTTGAATGTATTTCAGAGAGGGTATTCCAGTGCAAGTTGATGAGATGATATGATAGTATGTCATTTGATATCACAATTTTGGCAGAATTATCTGAGCTGAGCATGAGGCTGTGATAGTTTGGGCATTAAAGAGCAATGCTGTAGTTTCTTCCTGTGCTGTGAACTGATGAGCTGTAGGAGCTGTAAGATTCCTGTTTCTCAAGTTGTGCTGAGCTTCACCTCAATTTCTTGTAACCACCAGTGAGGCAACATGAACAAGCAGATAGAAAGCTGCCTTTGGAAGACTGAAAGTTTATTCCTACCTCTGCCATTCAGTTGAGGCTGCTCAATTGACTTCATTATGTCTCTGTTTCTTCTCTCACCATGTGCCTGTTTTTGACTCTTTCAAGCACGCGCTGTTTGGGAGAAGGATGTCTTTTACTCTGTCTTCATGCAGACTATAAAGAAATAAGATCTGACTGCAGCTGGATTTCTTGATGCTATTGTAGTTCAGATGAAGATTATGAGGAACGTTTACCTGTTGCTTGATGCTCCATCAGTATCATGGTTTGTCTGCAGAGAAATAGAGTGCTATCAACTAAATAACCCGGTGGCTTGTGTGGGGATCCAGAACTAGACATTTACCTGTTTACCTGTTACAATACTTAAAAAATATAAATCCATTAGTTATATTATAATAGACACAGAGATGCTCATTGGGGATTGCTGATGTAACAGTGTAGTCCTGCTCCAGACAGGGCCCTTTACCCTGTCTGTTTTATCTTCCGTACTCTATAAGCTCACTGGAACTGTCTGTATTTTACTACTTCATAATGTGTTTAGCCTAATGGGAGCCTGCTCACCAGTGGAGGACTGTGTGCTACTGCAGATTAAATACTCTTAATGATAATTGGTCTGTCCAGTTTTGGCTCAAGGACTATTGAGAGCTTATCCAAGAACCCAGTCTCAGAAGGCTTACATGCTATATGGGTCTCAGTTACTCTGACTCTTATGAAATTACAGAGCTAACCCTGGACAGTCTCTCTCAAGACAGAGCCTACAAGGCAATCTAAGTTGTTCATCTCTGTGACTGCTCTGGCATGATGGTGAATTTGTAACGAGTGTGCCTGCCTGGGAGAGAAGTTGTCTGGCCACCTGTGTCTGCAGGAAGGGAAGTGGAGTGTGAAAGAATGTACGGACAAGAGAACAAAAGGATGGAAGTGGTAGGTCAGAGATTTAAATGAAGGAAGGAGGGCGTTTCTGATTGCGGGGTGTGCCAAGGTCAAAGGCAGCTGGCAGAATGAAAAGGAGAACAGACCGCATTTTCCAGCGACATAGCAACGAGATGAAATGGCAATGGCAATGCTGCTAAGATGCGCTCCCAAGCTCTGAACAACAGTCCTGGAGAACAGTAGTAGACATCAGTGCCTCGGTGCAAATCCTTTGTCTGGTAATGTATATGTCTCTTGCTGACTAAAGATAAGCCTTTTCAGTCAGAAAACCTATTGCAAAGTCCGTGTGGTACCTTCCTTGACAAGAGACACTCTTTGAACTCTGACTTTGAATTAGCCAGTTCAGCAGGCTGGAATTGCAGTACAGGCTGCGCTTGAGTACCTGCGGGTGTGACTGGCTCAGAGATGGGCAGAGTCTCTGCTTTAAGACATGAGTTACCAGAAAGAGGATTAGATCCTGTGTTTGTGTCTAGCACCACAGATGCTGGACTCTGCTGACACTCTGCAAGCTAAAAGGTCATATGCTTGGAAAGTTCACTGAGATGGGACTTCCAAACAGCACGAGAATTTATTGCAAGTCACTAGTCCTGGCATGACATTTGGCCTGTGTGGCTTGAGGAGTGTTTCTCAACTCCCAGCTGTTCTCAGGCGTTTCCCTTCTGATCTAGGTGTGTGAGCCCCACTGACAGGTGTCTTCTACATTGGTGGTTCTCCTGGAATGCCTTCCTCAAGGAAGGGTCACCAGATGTCCAAGGTTTTAGCCTTCTTTCTTCTTTATGTTACAGAAGGGACTTTGTAGGCCTATTTTTGAAAAGAATGATGTCTAAAGCCTGTTGGACAGTTTCTTGATCACCTGTGAATATTACAAGGTACTTCCAAAAGCCAACCACCTTTTTGAAGTAGTTTGGCGATGAGAAGATCCTGCTGCTGACCAGAGCATTTTTATGAGGTGGAGAGGTTGTTTATTGTGTGTTACAGGCATCATACAGTCAAGAGGAGTGGTAGCTTGCGTGTTATTTCAGTGACAGGTCTGTGAAAAGGCTATCCCTTCACCCCCCATAACCAGCTCCCTGTGAGTTTTGAAAAGTGATCAGGACTGTGACATTAGATTTCTAAATTCTGATGAGCTCATACATTGAAAGAACAAAGGATGGAAAAATGTATACAGTGACTGGTGGACTTTTTTCTTGCCTTTTGTCTGTTTTTAAACATTCTCAATTAAACTAAGCTTTTCTGAAGGAGAGACTGTTAAGTGTCATTCATGCATGGGCCAAGCGAGATCAGTAGTCCTCCTCTCCAGCAGTGCAGTGCTGGCAGAGAGTGTTCAGTGAGCAGCCGTGCTTGCTACTGGCAAGCAGAGGGAGTGTCAAAATGTATCTGGATGTAAGGGAGTTGCCATTGACCACCTCATTTCCCAAACATGAAAATGACTAATTTACTCAGCTTTTGCTTTCATCAGGTGTTAGGGCAGAAGTGTGATGATAAGTATGTTTCGTGTAGTTGTGCCAGTGACTCCTCATGGAAAAATGCACCCACTCTGATTGTAATAAGGAGGCATCGGAAAGCGGAGTTACAGTTAAAGTAAAACTGAGTTTAATTTGGCTGACAGGCAGGATGTGATAACTTTTTACGAATGGAGAGCTTTCTTTAATCGTTTTTAATATAGATGGTCAAGAAGTGGAGCTCTAGCCAACTGTACCACTGCTGTGTCTGATCTGTGGAGTTAGTGTCCTCCAAGAATTGTCACTTGCTCCTTTAAATTGTGTTTTGTTTTCTGTTTTGTTGTTTTCTTTTGAGAAGGGAATTATCAAAGGTAACATCTTTTCAACATTTATAAAATGTTTTCTCTATGGGGTTTCACTTCCCTGTGAGATGTTCTCAGGAAAAAGCCTTTATCAATTGTGGCAAGACAAGAAAAACTGCAACTCGCTTTAAATCGGGAGAGATAAAGCAGGCACCTAAGTCATGAACTCAGGGAAGGGCTCTCTCAAGACTGGAAGAATATATCTGCTTTACAGGTTACAGAAAACCTATAGGCAGAAGAGTGCTGACTGCACATGCCGCAAAGAGGAATGCTGTAACCACCTCTGCAATGTTCGGTTAGCAACCTGATGCACTGCTGCTGCATTGCCTTTGTCTGCTAGAGGTGTAGAATAATTGTGTGAGAAGAAGAACGGAAATTAATAGGTACTAAATTTGTTTTGACATGGATGAGCTATGAGTCGAAGGGGGGAAACTTGCAGGCATAATGCGTGCAGGATATATAGTGAAGCAGTCAAATTTTGAAAGTTCATGTAGCATGTTTATGTGTCGGTGTCTCTGACAAGTTTCAGTAATATGTATTATTGCTGAAAATGAAAATGGGCAAGTTTTTCCATAACTGTCTGGAGGTTTCTTGGGAGCATCAACTATTGGGTGCAAGATTATGAGTTAAGTAGGCTTAAAATTGGTCTGCTCTGGCTTGGTAAGGCAGACAGCAATAGCTGGACCAGATGTACTGTTGGTGAAACTCTATGGATGAAAGTCCAACCAAGATAAACTCATATTGTCTATTCATGTATGTGTTGATGTCTGTGTTTGGGTATGAAGGTCTGCGCCTTGAGCTAAATAGATTATTTCTATGGATGGCTTATCTTTCATTATAAACTTAGTTGAGTTAGTTTTGAGGAGTATGGAGATTACTGAATCATGAACAGTTTCCATGAAGAGTTTCTACCTTTCGACAAGTAAAATGTGCATAGAAACATTTCAGCAAACTATGCCTTTGCATTTTATCGGGGCAGGCATTCATTCCAGGCCAACCACTGTGAAAACCTGTGGGTTAGTTTGGAGATAAGATTAAGTATTCAAGGTGGCCCAGAATTTCACTGGCAAAGTAATAGCAAGAATAATAATTACTGTTGTTATTATTAATATTAAGTATATATCCAATTTTAAGGGGAAAAGAACACTTAATTCTGAGGGAAGGAAGGAGAAAATTATGAAAATGGATCTGTTTCTGTTTCTCTTTTGCTCCCTTTTCCTCCCCCCAGTTCCTGCCATTTAACCCTTCCTGGAGGAGGTTGGTGTGATAGCACTTTTTCATCTAAAGCTCTGCTCACTGCAATTCCCATATGAAATATTGATTTCTCTTTTTCTAGTGTCACAACTTGAAGCACCTCAGACTTGCAGAGGATTGCTTCTTTTTCAAGATTGGAGGAAGGTAAGAACACTGAGTAGCTGAAGTTTTTTGTCAAATCCTGTTTGCATTCAGAAGACTGACATTTAGGATATGTGTTCATTGTCATGTTTTCCTAGACGTTGTGTAGTAAACTAGAGGTGCTTAGGCGAGTTCCCACTAGGCCATGAGTGAGGTGTGTATTTACCCTGCACATTTCCCTAGGCAGGACTCAAAATGAAACTCAAACTCAGGAGACAAACAATTTTATAATACTGAATGAAGAGAGAGTTGCCTTAAGTACTGTCAGCAGGCTGTGTTGAATTCGCCTGAGATGGAAGTTCCTTTTAGGTATGTTGTGCTGTACCACTGTTAGGAAGGTGTTGCAAGGTTTAAGTAGTTTTTGTAGAACACTGATTCTCAGGAAAAAAATCTGTTCAAATGCAAAATATCCTATGAAGAGATGAAAACAGAGTTTAGCGGGGTTTGTAAATAACATCTTAAGTAAATAACATAATAGATGAGATTCCACTGAACAGAATTTTCTCTGTGCAGCACCTAGTGTAAGATCTTTCAAGGATAAATATGGCATAGTATAAAAGTATTTATTAATTATTATATCAGTATCTTTTTGGATACTCTTCGCTTTTCAAAAGCAATCATTCTATTGCAGTAGCACAGGATTTTCTCCATCAGTTCTTTAAATATTTTCTAGTCTGAGAGCCAGATGCCTCCTCTCCCTGTGCTATGTGGCATCGTTTACACCAGTTCAAGGGTGGCAGGAAACACACCCCAATCCCAAACTCAGCATTTGCCATTTAGAGTGTGCTGGTGCTAACGGTGATAGATCGTATAGTAGGTAGAGCAGCTGAGAAGCATTGCTAAGAGGCAGTAAACAAGGGCTACTGTCAGACTTCACCACATTGTCAAAATACTGCAAAGCTGTCATGCAAGAAGTCTGATTGCTTGGCTACCTCATTGCGCAGTATGTAATATTCTTTTATTTTACTTAGTAGGATCAGTCACATGGTTATCATTTTAACTGAGAATAAGACAGTGTGTAACTGTTTAATATTAGGGGAAATTTGGAACATGTGAAATCTGCCCAGCAAAGAGGTATAATGCTGATGGTGGTTGCTTATCTGCATTAACTGGGTGTTGCTGTTTATGTCCTCCGTTTCTTGATCATTTTTATTTCTTTCTCTAACGGTTCCTGCCTCAGATTCCCCCAGGCTGTGGGAAACAGATTGATCACGGGGTGAAAGGGGAGTGAGGGATGTAATTGAATGGGTCAGCGAAAGGCCTTGGGTGTGCTTAAGCCCTGTGACATTTAAAGTTGCTGTGTAAGCTGTTGCAGGGGGTATTGTCTGCACCATGAACAAAACAGGCAGGAGAAGACTGTAAATTGATGTGTTGGGGAGTGGATTTGGTAATAAAACAGGGCATCCGTGCTGCAGCACAGCACGACAGACCTTATCTAGTTGAAGGATTAAGAGCAATCTAGCAATAGCAACAGGGAAGGCGGTGTGGGCTCACGTACGTGGCTGTTGAGTCCTGTCTGAGCTTCGTGCTGCCTTCTTGCCTAAGCAGCTTGTTTAAAGCTGGCTCGGATACGTCTGTGCGCGGCTGTCTGTGGTGTCAACAATACCCTGTATTGTCTGCCCTCCCGCTCTCATTAGCGTCAGCTGTGGGAACGCGCCACCATCTGCGATTACAATCCTGCCTGGCACTCTGCAGCTGTCTGAAGTAGGAGGAGATCGCTGTATGTGAGAGAAATCCTGAGAGAAGCATCAAAAATGGCTAAGCAACAGAAGAGTTTGATTAATCAGGAGAGATCAAAAGCGCTGCAGGAACTAAGTTTGGCCAAATGATTAAGATGTGACCTGAACCGTATAAAGATATTTTGGGTGGTCTCCCAAGAGGAGGAGTTTCAAATTAACTGAAGCAAAAAATGCTGGCTGAACGTCAGGAGAAGTACTCTAGCGGGAGCTCTTTAGCGTTTATTTACATTGGGTACCACCTGGAGGTGCCCGGCTCGGCTCAAAGCCTCTTTGTGCCAGGCACAGTACAAACACCCGCACAGATACAGATTGTGAGTCTGCCAAGAGAAGGTGGGGGGCCACCTGGGTCATTTAAAGCATACCAGACAAGGCAACAGAGCAGACATTGTTAGGGAGGGGTCCTCCAGGGGAGGGGGGATAGGCAGGATGAGCTATTAGGCTGTACAGACTTCGCTTTCTGTGATTGAGGATTAGAGTGGGGTGAGTGTGTACACATACTTCATGTCATATTTTTAACTAGTTCATTAGATGTTTCTTCAAACCCTCTGAAAATGTCAGGAGACTGAAGGCTTTTGTATAACAAACAGTCTGGCAAACTGCTGAGGATTTGCACCTGTGAAATGGGGGGAAACTGCTGCTAGAGGAGGTGGCTCCTTCTTGGGTAGCGCTCATGCCCCCAGCGAGCCCAAAGGAGGGGCGGAGGGAGGGACCCGGGAGGTCCCACGGCCTTGCCACTGGCCAGCCTTGGTCGCACTTCTCAAGCAGTCCTTCTGACGTGTTTTACCTCAGTGCACACGCAGGGGAATTTACTGCATAGCATCTCCCAGCTCCCCCATACAAAGGTGGAGGGTGTTGCTCTTCCTGTATAGACAGAGGTGCAATATTGGAATTGGCCTCTGCTAGAGGCACATGCAGCTTGTCATCTGTTGTACTTCACTGCAGCTTGTTTGGAGCAGGGCGAGGGTTGATGTTATTTTTATTTCCAATATCTGGGAAAACAAATAAACAGGCCAGAAACCTAGATAAATCGTGGAAATTACTGTGAGCAATATTAACTGGGGAAACAAATACCTACGTTTTTCTCTGGGGATTTTGCTTTCTCTTGTTGCATGTAGTCCTTCCCTCTTACCCTGTGAAATTAACCACAAGTTGTTGATAACTTTTGGTTAGTGTGTTGTTTTCTCATCCAGCTATTATTAATGTTGTTTTCAGACCGTGCTACAGGCCATCACCTATTCTTTCTGTAAGTTTGATTTGGAAGAAACTTGGTAACTTTGTAATTCTGAATTACATGAGAATTAAATACTACTTCTAAGTAAATTAATGAAGTTGGAATTCATGTGCCAGATAACCAGCTGATGAAAAAACAGCATAGCTCCCTTTGAATTAAAACCTTTATTGTAACTCTGCCATCGGCTGAGTCTATGTAAATGTATTTTCCTAGCTCAGCTGTAACGCTAGGCATAGTCCTGCTCCCCCTGAAGTTAATAGCTAAGCTCCAGGAGAGAGGTGGCACAGGTGGGCTCTGCTGATGAGTGAAGCTCTGATTTAGATGCATCTCACTGTATCTCATTTTCAACAGCTTTCTAGGACAGGGTTTGAAGAAGGACTGGTCGAGTAGAGGGAGGAGAACAGCAACATGGATTGGAAATAACAGATTTCTTTAAATTTGAAAATACAGGAGAGCAGTGTACTGTTTCCAGTTGCTGTACTCATTGTGTTAGTGAGTTAGGCCTTGTCTCGGAAGAAGCTTTTTGCTCATGGTGCGTTCGCGGTAGCAAGGGGAGCGTGACAGCGAGCAAACCAGAGCAGTGAGGGGCTGCTCTGGAGCTCGTGCGCCCTGTCGCCTGGCTGCGCTGCTGAGCGCGGTAGCAGCACTGAGGAAGGGGGCAAGGAGAGCAGACAGCTGCCAACTTGCTCTGGCAGGTATTAAAAAAAAAAAAAAAAAAAGAAGACAGAAAGCAGTTTCTTCTTCATAACGACAGGATGCCACTGCCTCTTCTCTTGGCTCAGGCAGCAAAAAGCTGTGCCTTCACCTCTAGGAAATGGACAGAAGGCTGGAAAACGTAAAAGGACGGGCGAAAAGGAATGGGGTCAGGAGCTGGGAGTGAAGGGTTGGTTGCTCAGGGGTGCTCTCTCCGGATGTAGGGGCAAACAGAGATAAATCGTGTTTATGAGCAGAAAATACATGGCATCTGAGCTTGCTTACTGTGGAGTTTTATGTGAGTTTAGACAATGAAATCAAAGGAAAGAGATACTTCCCATTATTTTAATCCTTGTTTATTTTTACAAAATCTTATAAAAATATTCTTTTGTATTTTAAATAGGTGTCGAAGTGCAGAGAAGAGACAACCCCTAACTATTCTAATTATATACTATATTTTAAAAAGAGGTCCCCAAACTAATACAGGTATCCTTCATACTTTTCTGTGGACTTAGTGCTTACTAAAATTACTAGCAAAGTCACAAACTCAATTCGTCTGTCATCTCTCCAGGTGAAATAGCGTGATTGTTGGAATGGCTGATGTTTGTGCACCCTGGTCATTTTAAATAACTAATGTTATTTTTTTTCAGGTACAAAAATATGTCATTACTATATGGTTGGGCAGCAGTACTTCTCTGGTTTTGCTTGTTGAAATGTTGGCAAGAGGTACAAGGATTGCTAGGGCAGGAACTGAAAGGTGGTTCTTTGCCAGGTTGTCCAGGGAAAACAAATGGTAGAGTAAAGGTTATAGAGAGAGCTTTTTTTTTTTTTTTTTTTGGACAACTGGCTAATCTTTCTGGATTTGGAAGGTGAAGAGGCGTAGATGGGGCAATAATAGCTATGTGTGTCTGACAGAATGCCCGGTTGCCTTACAGCTAAATTCCTCAGGAATTAATTTTTTTAAAATAGCTCAGTGTTGCATGCATAAAGGGTGTGACCATCGCTGCAGGAAAAAGTTCTGACATCTTAGTTCCTAAAGTCAAAAAATGCATGTTTGCTTAGTATTTATCTCAAGGAGTAAATTGGCCTCTAGTGCCAGAGAAAACAGTCTTTGGGTTCAGCAGGTCTTGAGGCAGAGAAACTTTATTATTGTTTGGGCAGGATCCGGCAAACGCTGCCGGGTGCAGTGCTTTATACCTAACATGAATCTTGGTGGTAGATTGGGCCTGAACTTAAAAACGTGCAGCTGAGGAGAATGGCTTTGTTAGCCTGCTGGAGCTGTTCTTCCTCAAAAGCTCAAGACTGCAGAAGCACCACGGAGCTGAAAGATCAAGAGAACGTCGGGGTCCTGAAACAAACGGGAGGGTAAGAGAAAATGTGCAGCCGAGAAACCTGGATTGCTCTGTGAGGTGGAGGAGGAGGTGGCGGCGGTGAGAGGGGAAGCAACCCGTGCAGAGGAGAGGAGCTGTACCCCCACGTGGTAAGCTGCAGTGGGTGCCTCCAACCCCAAAGCACGCACACACTCACCGTGGGCAAGATAAGGAAATACTCCCATTCTGAATTCACTCTCTTTAGTGACTTCCTGCTTAATTAAAGATTTAGTTGTCCTTAGAAGCAACGCCAGTGCCTGCTCTCATGTCGTCTATTGATGGTGTCTGCCAGGATCCCGATTGCCACAGCTCCCTCTGCGCTGCGGTGTGACACAGGGTTGATAGGCTGTGTAAGTTCACGTTGTTACTCTTTGTGGATTGCCAAACCATGAAGACTGAGAAGCAAATTGGACTTCTTCCAGTTCGATTTTCAGATTCTTGGTTTGAGTCTGTTCACCCTGGGGGCTCAATCCAGTCCTAGGTGACATCAGGGGCAGTGGCTGCAGGATTGGGCCCTGCCAAGGGTCCAACACCCCGGTGTGACGATGTGTGCGGGTGCCGTGACGCCCGTAGCTCCCAGCTGTTCTTCATTGTGGGTTGCACCGTGCAGAGGCACCCGAGCGGGCCAGCACCTGCTGGTAAGGCTGTCTGTCTTTCAGGTATACAGCTTGTAAAATTGCGGATAGGTCTGTTCAAGAGGCTTTGACAAGTTGGTGCTGCTGTGGGCTAGACTGGAAGCTAAGCAGTGAAACTCTGATGTATTGAAACGTGAGGCTCCAAGAGCTCTTTCTTTGTGTTGCCGTGAAGCTGCCATGGTTTAGTGTTGGTACAAATGCACTTCGTAAAAGACTTGGAATGTTGATACCTATTGTCTAATTAAAAAATCCACTTTGGAGACTTTGTAGAGCAGTCTGTGTAGGAGCTAGTGATGACACGTTGTACCTAGGTTTAAAAAAAAAAAAAAGAAAAAAAAGTTGTAACACAAAGCTGGGCATGGTGGCATGGGGAGGTGTCTACATGTTGCATTTCAGGTGTTTTGTGTGGAAAGAAAGGGGGTTGTTCATTTTCAGGTGTAGCAGCAATGTGACTTTAAACAATAGTTGTTACTCTGAGTAAGAACTCCATTTGCTCTGAAACACTGCTTGGATCTTTGTTACTGCAGCACATGGGGATCTTCTGCAGCGTATTTGCCAACTGCTTGACAAGGGACAGGAGAAATTACTGTTAAAAATGAACTAGCAGCTGAATATAAACCAGACACAAACAGCTCACGGAGAGTGACAGTTTCAGCATCTGATCCGCTTTTTTTATCTCAGAGCTGCCTGAGTTCTTTTTTTAATATGTGTTTAGTTTTCTCTGCTTCCTGCACAGCAGCCTTCTAGATGTGCCGTTCAGCTATTCCTTTTCCTCAGGAGAGAAAGTCAGATGAGTTTCTCTGAGCAGCTGAGAGGATTCATTCAAAACAGAAGCAAGGTGTCTTGTATGGTAATAACCACAGACCTGATCTTGCGCTACTGAAACCGATGGAAGCAGGTACAAGAGGACTGCAGATGCTTAGCCTAGCAGTGGCAGTGACCAAAGGAGCTGAGTCAGAGGTTCCTGCTTCTGGGAGTTACAAGCAAATTAACCTTATTTGCAAGCTTCTCCCATTAATGATGCTGAATAATAGAGGCTTTTTATCATGCTGCTTCTTTTTAACTAACTACTTTTTGCAGGTTAAGCTAGTTGACCTGTCTTTGCTGTAGCTGTGTGTCAAAAGAGCAGCATTTAACAGTAGCATTTGTGAGTAATTTCAAGTAAGTGGAGTTTACCTACTTCTGTCTGGACAATATAAGCATTTACCCAATTCTTTTATCCGCCACATGGGTGAATTTATCCACCTTACTTACAGCAGTATAAACAGCGGGGTGGAGAGGTGCACAGAGCAAGCTCCTGCCAACACCTTGAATGTGTCCAGAGATGGTGCCAGGCAGCTTCATCCTTGGCTGAAAGGCTGGAGTGCGAAGCCTGAGACCGCTGGGATGGTCTCTGCTGCAGCTGCCACGCTTGGCCTCCACACAGTTCCCCTGTAGGTGAGTGTTAAAGTGATTTACTACAGAAACAAGTTTTAATCATGATGAAATGCAAATGTGGGGCTTCAGAGTAAGGTAAGCCCCACGGATATTTCGGTAGGTAAGTCCAAAACTGGCTTTCAGTTCTCCTGCCAGAGGCTCACGTTCCCAAAAGCTCTGCAGTCAAAGGGCAGAGCTGGCCTGTGCGGTCCATCCCGTAAGGGAATCGTTGCCCTGTCGCTGGGATGCGAGGGCTGGGTCTCCATTTTGGCAGTCTGAACACAGCCGTTATTCTGAGGATGTTTTTAATGGTGAGGTTTGAACATCCCCCCCAAATTGTTTTGCATGCTGCAAGATTAATTTGCAGTCACTGTTAGTAACCTGATGTGGTTTGGAAATGCTGTGTTCCCGGGCTGTCCCAGAGAGCATGGTCAGTGGAAAATTCACCTGTTGAAGTGCCATCCAGTGCATTTCAGGGCCAGAAATAGAATCCAGTAGTTCCAGTCCCAAACTGGGGAGTGCAGTTGTGGCCAGGGGTTGCTTGCATTCCCCATTTGTGCTTTCTGTGGTTTAGCCTAGAGTTAGTTTATCAAATTGCTGCTTGAAGGGTCATGAACATAGCTCGGAGTTGTTCGCTGCACATTTGGGATATTGCTCTGTTTGTTTGGTGCATTTTGCTACCTGCACACTCAGACGTAGTTGCGGTATGTAATGGGTTTGGGTTTCAGCAGCTGGTGTGTAGTGTGCTACTGAACGGGTCTCCTCTGCTGAAGGTCCTTCATGGGGGAGGAAGCAGACCTCCAGTAACAACTACATCACGGAAGGAAAATCTTCTTACTCTGACTAGGGCATCCAACACAATATTTGAATTTGCACGGTGCCCTTAGTATCACAGCTTATACTTTTGAGAAAACCGGAGAGGCAAATGAAGAGAGCACGTGCCTTAGGGATCCACCTGGTCTCAGCCAGCCTTGGAGGCTTGTGTGTTTCCCGCAATGCTGAGCACAGGCTTTAGACTAGGAAGTGTCTGGAGGGGGGGATGTATGAACAGAAGATGGGAACAGCGTTACGGAGAGCCTGAGCGCCTGCAGGCTTGCAACTCTGTGGCAGAGCCATGCTTGAACCCTTGTTAGTTTGGCCTAGCTTTTAACCACCTATTTAAGCTGATCCGAGGCCATAATTTCTTTGTGATGATGAGGACATCCCTTGATGTACCATGATGTACTTCCTCTGTCTATTTTTCGTATTAATGAAATATTTTTTTCAAGACTCCGTTTTGTATCTTCATTTGGAAAACAAATTACTCGAGTTAAAGATCGCAGGGTAGCTCGCAGTAAGCTTCGCAATGCGAGCGTGACTGCCAGGCTGCTTGCTGACACACAACCCAACTGCCAGAGTGCTGAGGTCTCGTAACACCCCACAAAACTGCCTAATGTACCTTGTGGGTAATTAAACATCACTCAGTTCTAGTAATGAGCCTTCAGTAATGGAGTTCAGCCAATTAAAATATCCTTTTATAAGCAGGATAAAACCAGTGGCATACAACACGAGGGTGACTGAATTGCTCATAGTTTAATGACACCTATAACCATGCAATAAAGGTGTCTGGTTTCTATGTAAATTGTTGTACACTATAGAATTGCGGGTTTAAATATTAGTGAGCGGTTTTACTATCTTAGAGCCCTGTTTATACACTCCAAGGCACAGTGACTATAATATGAATCATGTGTATTTGTTATTTAAGGGAGAACACTAAACATCCCATCTGGGCATGGAAACCTTGAAGAGCCCCTGTGGGATCACATTTTCTCCTGTCCTCTTGGACCAGCTGGTCCAAGAAACTGAGATAAGATGCCAAAATTTCCTGAGCTAACTCAGAACATCAGAGGGATGGAAGCTGAAGGAAGAGATCTCTCAGTGTCTCTCTTGAACACCTCATTGAACCCTAGTAATCAAATTTCTTGCCTTAAATAGTCTTTCTTTTATTTTTTTTCTTGACCTCGTTTGAGAGCATAACTGGCACTGCTCAATGCTCATTTGAGTTTAGTTCTTTACTCATATCTGGCTGGACATCAAAAAGGTCTTTGCAGTGAACTTTGGTGTTGTCATCTCCAGCCGGGGTGGCACACGCTGTGTGTGCGCTCCCAAACGAGAAGTCCTTGCCTTTGTGCTAGAACTGAAGCGGGGGATGTGGCCGGCCTCTGTGCGTGTCTCTGTGCCACGCCTGACATTTACAAGTAGAAGGAAGGGGCTGACAGGGGAAGAAAGCTTCCTGGAGCGTGGCATTGCAAAACACTGGCATTACCATGCAGTGAATATGCTCCAGCATTTTCTGGAGCAAAATAATAGGCAAGAGACTTGCTCTTTTAAGTCAGACAGTTGTTTTTTTCCTAGTTTAAAATTTGGATGTTGCTTTTGATCTCTTACTGATCACGCGTCATGATACACTTTTGGCTGCTTGCCTCTTTCTTTGAGCAGTTATGGTACATGTGTATTAAGTTTCCTGTGTTCATCTGGGAACAAAACTGTATAAAAACACTTTAAATCGGTAGTATTTCCTTTCTCAGCAAAACCGCTGCGGAGCTGCTGTGGGACAAGCCAAGACAAAGCATCCGAGGAGGACGTGTTTAAGAGCGCGCTGTGCAGACCTTCCGGCGTGAGCGTCCGCGGGGCTTCCCGCTGTCCTGCCTGTGCTCCTGGGCGATGTGCCCTCAGGGGTTTCCCTGACACGGTGCCGCGCGAGGGCCGCGGCAGGAGGGGCTCCAAGGGCAGCTCTTCGCCTCCACGCCAGACCGCTGCCTGGGCCAAGAGCACCACAGAGGTACGGCCAGCGGAGCAAGCTGCCCGCCCCCCTGTCGTTTTCACAAGGTTGCAGGATCTGAGGGTTCTTTCTGAGGGGGTACGAGAAGGTGCCCTTTCATGGTGTGATCGATTCTGGGGACACCGGCCGCGACCCTTGCTAGCAAGCGGATCCCAGGAAGTTTGGATCCAGGGGTTTATTCATGGTGCCTTTTGAGAGAATGTCCCACAGCCGCAGCTTGGCACACGTAGAAAGGGACTGAGCATGTGTGCGCGGGGTGTAACAGCAAGTGCTCCTCCTTCTTCCTTCCCACTCCTCCTTCTTCCTCCCCACTCCTCCCACTCCCTTCTCGCTTTAATGCCACGTGCCCTAGCTCTGGCTTTTGGTGATGGGTTTCTTGTTTGCTGGGTCTATTGTATCTACAGATTTGCAAAGCACATTTGGCAAAGCAGCCATACTAAGCACAGGCCAGCCATACCAACGGAGAGGCAAGCTGTGTGTGTGCATCGGGGCATTGGAAAAATGGCCTAGGAAAGCCTTTCCGAAGGAAAGGTTGTGTTTTACTCTCCACGTCATGCTGTTATGGCCTTGGAGGGAACTCTGCCGACTGGCCTGCAGCGTGCAGGGCACGCCTATCGTTGCTTAAATTGCCACTTCTGAGAAGGGGCTGCAGCTGGGTGGGTTTGGGATACCCACCCCGGGGCACGCAGCACGGCTGTTTCCGTGGGTCCCGTTCTGAGGCACGGCCCGTCTCGGCGCGTGGTGGGCCCCAACTTCCGCCGCACCGGGGAATCGGCGCCTGCAGTGACAGCGAGCCCCGCGGCTCCAGCTGTGCTGGCAAACGCTGCCAGGGAGCGTCACCAGGCGCTGGCGTGGCGTCAGCCCTGCCAGCTGGTGCCCCTCCAAACAACTCCGGGGTACGGCTCGGCGGTCAGCGCACCCTGAGCACAGCTGAGCTAGATTGCACACAGACCCCCCCCCCATTTCCATGGGGAGGGGCATTTAATAGTATGGATGAGCAAGTATAGATTCAGTAGTATGGATGCAGGCATCCTGTGCTAGCTAACCTCAGGGCCAGAGGAAAGTCCCAGCCATGTTTAATAGACTAATATAGCTGCAGTCTCTGTGGATTTCATGAAGAATTAATATCTAGTAAGTGATACTATTACTGAGTGAATCATTTTAAAAGAAGAACCTCTCTTAAACCAAGCAGAATGTTATTTACGCAGTTGTGCCACCAGACCCAAGGGGTTTTACAGTTTCTGTGGAAGCTTAACACTACCAGCTTCCTTGAGGAGAAGACAGACGGACGGAAACTGGCTAAGAGAGTCTTTTGTTGTTTCAAAGCTAGTTTTCTTTGTAAGGTTTTTTTTACTGTTTGCAGTAAGAAGTTAACAGGTGCGGAGCAGGAGTTTATGCATGCCGTGGTAGTCCTGGTTCACACCTGGGGGGATTCTGCCTTGGACCATCCTGAGAGGGAGGAATCTGGTGAGTCCAGTTCTCTGCCTTGAGGTAGCAGGGCGGTGGGGGGCACATGGGGCAAAAGGGAAGGGAATAGGAGAGGTGGTGCCCCCCCGCTTCTGCTGGGCCACCAGTGGTAGCAGTGCAGTCATCTCCCTGGAGCCCGGTGTAAATGGCAATCCCAAACTTCAGCACTGGGGATACTTTCAACAGATGTTGCATGAAAATTTAGTAAACTCAGTCTCTCTGAGTACACGCGGCTCCTTGTCGTTCTAGGATTGTGCCCGACGTGGAATGATTCTGGCTGAGAGTCAGAAGCAGGAGACTGGGCTGTCAAAGTGCACAATGGGGAGAAACCCGGGAGAAGAAAAATGTGAAAACGACTATTTCTGGCCTGAATAGAAGGTAAAAAGTCATAAAATAGAAGGTTTAGCACTGGCATCAGATGTTGGTCCAATGGTGAGACTAAAGTTGACGTGTGCTTTGCACAACTGAGTGTACACATATACATACAAGTGTATACAAGAGATACATACACATATATATATGTATGTATATATATATATAGACACACACACACGTGTGTGTATGTATATATAGTACAGTGTATGCACTTATAGATAATGTTCCCAGTACAAAGAGCACAGAGATGCCTGAGAGGTGCCCTTTATGTTCCAGGGATGCGGTGTCTGTGATCGCTGTAGCAGGAGAGTGGTTTGATAGCAACAAAGGTTTGTTCCTGGGGTTTGGAGAACCTTTAATGGCTGGATCACAGGAACAGCAGTAGAATGGCAAAAAAATCTGCCCGTTTACTACAGCATGAGGTTAAATACTACTAAAACAAGAAGAAAAAACAAAAGAATTAGTTGATTCTTTACAGATATTGGGAGGCAACAAGAGGGAAAATAATGGTGGAATATGGAGAGAGAGAAAAAATTCTCTGCGCTACAGAAAATTCAGGACTGCTTTAACTCTTGTTTGACATGCTGTTGAGGAACAGATAGAATAGATCTGTGCTTTTCATATGTATTAAGCATGTGTAAGTGTGATATTCTTGCTGGTTCTCTGGAGCTAAATTAGTGATTTCTTTGGAGAAAAATGGAAAAGAAAATAAGCTACATGGAACAGCCCAGTAAGCACTCAGATACAGTAATTGGGTTATTTGCTATGAAAAGAAACTACTGTCTTGATCCCAGTAATGTTATACAGGCAGTCTGTCAAGTTTAAGAGTAGAGATATCAAAAATAAACCATGCCTTTTCCAAAAAAATAGGTTAGCTCAACCCAAAGAACCAGCAAGAGCACGCTCTAGAGGACAGTCTGTTTTAAAGCAAGGGAACAAGGTTTAGACTTGGAAGAGATCATGAAAATGGGCAAGGAGAAGTGGTAAGAGCAGATCTAGAATGGGATTTAATTCATTTTTGAACTTGATATCCTGAAAACCCACACAGAGCTGGTGCCTGAACTCTGTAGGGGCCTCAGGTTTCACTGTTAAAGTTGCTTTTATGTCCCCTGAAGAGCTTCAGTCAGTTGGCAGCTTCCTCTCATACAAGTACTGTATTAGGAACTTTCAGAATTTATTTTCCCACCTGTCGTTAGGTCAGTTTGCTACAGTAAGTGTGCACTGGGAATGTATTAATTTTCAGAGCATGAGAGAGGTTTTTTTTTGTGTGTTCTTTCAGCCCACCACTGGAGCTTATCACTAAAATGTCTGATATTTCTTTTTAAAGTTGCAGGTTTACACTGAGTTTTAGCTCATCTAGATTTTTTTTATTGCTGTGGAAAAACTGAAGTGATAAAGAAAACCTCGTGTGGCTACAGGACATCAGGCTAAATCAGCAGGTAACAGGTAGTGTCTGATTTACAACCAGAAAAACTTTGATAATTTAGTGTTTGATATATACAAGAATAAGTGAAAACTGCATAGAATTTAAGCGTGTCTCAATTGAAAAGTAGTGACTCTTCATCTTACTAAAAGTCACAATTCAGAATTTAAAGACAGACAGGTGAAGTTTAGCCCATTGATTTATATCTTTAAGTGCAGAGTGAACAGGTTTCACGTTGACCATGGTGAATGCATAGCTTGATCCAAAGCCCTCTGCTTTTAGCAGCCTTTGAGACAATGACGGTGCCTCATTTGCTGGGAGGAACAAGCCACGCTGGGCGTATAGCAGGAGAGCTGGCACTTGGCTTGGCTGCAGGTACCACACTAGTGTGTCTTTTCTCTGTGACGACCCAGCAGGACAGGGGCGGTCTGCTCTCATGAGCTTCCTTTTGCACAGGGCTGTCATCTCATGCCTAATCGGACCCTGGGTGGACTCCTGCTGTAATCTCCAGCTGTATCAAAACCAATGTTTTGGCCTCCAAGTCTAGGATAATTTACAAAGGAAGCCCAGGTAAGCATTGCTCCAAAATGAGTGGGATTTATCAAATGCGCTCGCTACTGACTTAGTTAAACTCTCTTCTCATTAAAGCCATGTCATTAACTGTAATAGAATAGAAACTGGAAACAAAACCTTGCCTAGGTCCCTTCCAGTGTCCTCACGTTGGTGTCAGCAGTGCAGTAAATGCACGCTGGCATTTGGTCACAGGAGCTGTAATTTACAGAGCCTTTATCTTCAGTCTGGGGAAAAGGGGTTAACCTGTCTTTTTAAAACATTAAATTATAGGCCAGTAAGAGGCTATGCATTCTGTTTAATAGCTGTTTTCATGTTAATTTAGTGCAATTTCTTCTGTTTACATAAATATTTAAGCAGGAATTTCTTTTGGTGCAGTTACCCATTTATTAAACGCTAAACAGAGAGGGCAATTATAAACTCGTTAGGAAGACCTCAGGCCATATTCTGATCTCTTTCTCAAGGGTCACATGGAAAGCGACTGTGCGGAGCTGCCTGGCAGGGCAGGCGCAGAGAGCGACGGAGAGGAAGTGCTTCACCCCAGCAGCTAACTGGCCTCGCTGCGTCTCTGCCGAAGCAGTAAGTGAACATGTAGGAGGGAAGGTGACAGTCATAGCATCATGGCACAACCAGCTGCAGAGGTGAGTCACTTAGCACCACAACAGCTCTTTCGGAGCCAGACTCTCCAAGACTTCCCAACACCCACCATCAACTGGGACTTCAGTTCTTTATAATGCTTTATGATGGTATTGTTTGATTGTAAAGATTATTTAACACTATCACATGCAGAATGCAAATGTAATCAGGATATCAGCAAGTGCATAAATATGCAGAGACCCAAATCTTCCCACTGTCATCTGTGTGAGTACTTATTTCTATTTACCACCTGCATTCATTCACATTCAGGGTTCCAAGTCCCATTTGCAAATGGATAAAAACTCCTTCAGTCTTGCATAGATAGGAGATAGACTTCTATTTTTAATGAGGGAGTCTAAATCTCAAAGAACTGTAGTAATATTTGGTAAAAGACCATCCTTCGTCCATTTTATACAACGTTAGTCCTGTTAGATGCCATAGAACATAGTTTGTACAGGTTCAGTAGTGTGTGGGACTACAGGAGCTACTGCTTCTTGAAAAATGGACATTTTAAATCTCTAAAACTCTTAAATTACTTGTAAAACTTTTTTTAAAAAGCTAGGCTGAAAACTGTCACTCTTCCTTTTGAATAAAATAATAGCCTTGTCATATGATAGTGAAATCTGCTTTTATTTTTAGATCTGCTAAGAGCTAAGTACTTAGCTATTTACTATTGGTGAAATATCTTTTGGCTTGTTTCATTACAGTACAAACAAGAATTTTGATTCAGAAAGGAAAACACGATATTCCATTAGTAGGAAGTAACAGCTGCCTTTACTGATTATTTTAAAATAATGATAAGGCATTTCAAATATTCACAAATATTTCTGACATACTGCAAAATAACATAAAAGAAAAACACCATGATCATATGGAAAGCAAAATAGTTTTAAAAGATTTTACAAATGCATTATTTCTTCCAATTCAAAAAGTTTGTCAATGCACTTTTACTGAAGAATATCTGTTTGGTCAAATGAATTTGCTATACATACTGTGCTTGTGGTGTCCTGGAGAACAAATTGGAAAAATTCTTAAAACAGTAATTTGTCAGAAACAGCTTTTTGGAATAGGGCCTCTACTGGTCTTGCAGTTTTATCTCTGTGGACTTTGTGTAAGGCCCAATGTGTTTTTTGTTTTTTTGAAATGATAGTTTTACAGTATGGAACTGACAATTATTTTATGTCACATGCAAATATTTAAAAGATCTGAGGCCTATTTTCTTCCATGTGTATGTTTTTGATGCTTTAAGGCTGTGCTACTAAAAACATTTTATCAATCTTTGTCATTTTCTTAAATATTACAATTTTTCAAATTTAGAACTGTTGACAGCAATGATGATGATGTTTCTCATACAAAAATCTCTAACCAAACAGAGAAATTCCCTGGGGAGCTGCACATCACATGCAAGATGCATAACTAAAAAATGTCATCCAAAGTTCTGCTAAATATTTAGTTCCAGCTAGAGCTAATATTTGTTTTAGTTCTGAAAAATGTTTACTGTATACAAAACAGTTGGATGGAATACGGACATTTGACAAAGATCACTCAATGCATTTTGTTGTCCAAATTGTTCATGCCGGATTAACACGGCTGCCTTTTTGCTTACGTTTTTCAGGTGGGCGGCAATGGCATAAAACTGCGGAAGGAACGTTCCTCGTAGTTTCAACAGGCTCAGTCGTATGAGACGCGGCGTACCTTCTCCGGCCTGCTCAGCCTTCAGCGTAGCAGGAAGCTGCTTGCAGGATTGAGAGTCCTTTGGGCTTGCTCCTGAGCTAAATGCAGACTTGTACGGCATGACCAGATGCCAGCTTGCAGCAGGTGAGGATTTGCTTTTTTTGCCTTCAGCACATTGTAACATGAAAAACTGCACCAGCATTTTGTGCAAAAGGGAACTGTCAGGAAACGTTTTTCAACGAGCACCATTAACTGACTTTGGTAACCTATGTATTGGCACGACCAGCGGGATCAGAGAGTATAATAAGCTCCTGTCTTGTACAATAAGAAAGCACAGCTGCCATTTACCTTGCAACTAGAGTCTGTAAATATTAAAAACATAAATATGTTAATAACCATACACATATACACAAAACAGCAGTAGCAATATTACAGGATGCAGTACCTACTCTATATAACTGCTTTTGTTAATACAGATACAATGCCAAAATAAATGCTATTTGATATGCAGCAAACCCTTCTTTAAAAGTCAATGGCAGCAAGATAGCCAAAGTTCAGGTCCAGGCCTCAGCTAATCTGAGCTAGCTATGAAGCTAGGTCAATCCCACTGTCTATCAATATAATCAGTAAAACTACTGTTTTATTGCAGTACAGAAAATAATGAATGTTATTAATACTAAAACTTTATAAGCTGGAGATTTCTTTTGACAACGTTTGGCATTAATTCTCCCTTTTTCACAAGTGCTTCTTGGTATGAGCACTCATCAGGCTTTACAGGGGATGTTTCTACATATAAAATATGATTAGGAGCAAAGGCTAACAGAAACACCCAGCACTGGTTTGGAGTTCCTGAATCTTGGTAGGTGCTCTTCATTGTTTTTAGCCCAGATTCACTGGGGATGCACTTAGCAGACCATCAAGAAATTGTCACTCTCTAAATGTTTCTTTTTCATGCAGTTTTGTTTGGAAGGTTGGTAGGAAGAGGATGAGAAGGGCTAGAGGAGATGACTTGTGCCAGTCCACTGTCTTCGCTAGTGTTCTTCAGAGCAGCGTCCTCTCCTCAAGATGACATCATCTAGTCCAATATCCCCAGTTCTTCCTTTCCCTTTCTCACCCCTGAAGACAATCTAGGAAAAGAGAGAGACAAGTTGGAGTGCAAAAATAAAATGAAAGAATCTTTGGTTGAGAAAGGTCTCACCAGAAAGAAAGCAAAAGCGTAAGAAAGCGCAGACAATCTTAACTGGCTTAGAAAAGCCTGTTTACTCTGCCCAGATTTAAGGCTGTTTTTTTTTCTTTTTCTGATCTTCTCCCTTTTTTGCTTTGGCAGGACTGTAGTGAAGAAACAGCAGGTCAAGACTGAGATATGGTAAATCAAGGCATTGATCAAAGCATTGTTCCAGTTGGCAGAGCTGAGGTGAGATGAACTTCCTCGTACTATAATCTGTGGTGCTGGAGGGTGCTAAGGTTTAGCTGCTTAAGGATCTTTCCACATATCATCTCTGCAATGTTCCCATTGATCCTCACAGCAAACACACAAAATCACGTGTATTCTGCAAAATGTTTTCTTACAGAGGAGCTTTCCATTCCTAATATACCTTGCAGCTGGCTTAGTCTGAATGCCAAACATAGCTGTAGGAACTAGAAACACACATCCTTTATTTAACAAATTCTGGCTCCTGAAAAAATCATGGTAACCTAAAGAAGCACTGGCTCTTTGGAAAATGGATTTAAGCACATTATTAGCAGCCAGACTCAGCCTGAGTAGGAGAAAATTCAACAAACAGGAAGCTTGACTAGAAGGACTGTAGCATAAATCACGCAGAGAATGATATACACAATGGTGAGCAAACTTCCTTTAAGAAAATGTTCTCATAAATTAATATTGCTCCCTGTTCTATTGCTATAGATTCACAAGTCTGAAGTGCCTTAATATGCAGTCAGTATTTTTGTCCATGGTTTAAAAATTATTCAAAGCATACAGTAAGACTTTATAACAGGCTGTTGTTATCACCAAGCTAGAAATAGTTAATACAGATATGTGGATCAGAAATTTAGCTGTGTATTTAAAATAATTTGGATGGCTGAGAGCATATTCCTAATTTAAATAAAGGCTAAGTACAGGGGAGGTAAGAGAAACGCTATACTGAAACAGTTTTTAGAAATAAGTGATTTTGGATGTCCTCTACAAATAGTTTATGCAGAGCTAATCCTTTATAAAGTGCGATAAAGGATTCTGGTCTCAATTCAAACACCCTTCTAAGGTTTCCACTAGGCCCTGAGAATCACTAATGTTTAGTTGGTTTTGGTGTTCATCTATCTAGAAAATTAAATTTCCTTTTTTGCACTGATTCCTCTGTGACAGGGGCTTACCTGGAGGTTTTTTTCATTCCCTGATCCTTTGAATAGATGTCCCAAATTGTTTAGGTCAGCAGACCAGGATTCCCACATCGGATGGAAAAGTTCCCAAGCTCGACTGTTCAATACAGTGCTGTGAGGCAGCTCTGGTCTGTCAGCCAGTGATGGTTCCGGTTTGCCAGGCACACGGACAGCCACTGTCTAGGCCATACGGCGAGGCAGGGGACAGTGCAAGGGGAGAGCTGCTGTCTGTGTTTACGAGTTGGGATCTCTAAAACTCATTTAATTTTCTGACAGATAATATGTTAGTAATATCCACTTCTTTAAAAACTGCTCCATAAGATCTTTATTTCACTCAGCACCCTGCCTCTGAGGATGGCCGGGAGTGTTAAGTTTAGAACAAAATACATTGTTCACTTGGTATAAACTTCCAGAGTCTCAGTCTATGACATTCACTTACCTGATGGCAGAATGTCTGCTGGTTTATCAGTCTCTTTTCTAATAGAGTATCAGGAATCTTTTTTTTATTATTATTGCTGAGCTAGTTTTCAGAAAATTATCTGCAATAATTCCAGCATCCTCCTGTGTTTAATTATTTAAGGCCACATAATGTACACACGGCTGGCTCTGTCCATGAACTTTACAGCATTTACCAGTGTGAGGTTTCTAGACCACCTGATACAGTCAGAACAAAACAGGCCTTTAGGCACCCAAACCCCTTCTTCATATCCAAAATAGAAGCAGAGGTTGTGGGAAAACTGCTGAGCTTTTGGTACATCACTTTATCATCCAATGTTCCTAAAACCACCAGGTGTTAAAACACTCTCCATGATACCACAGACAGCTTCTTTTGATGGTGCTAAACAGTTTTGTGTTGTTGGCATCATTCACCTCCCTGACCAGATCATCTGTGGCGGGCTGAACAGCACAAAACCCTGCCCGATTGCCCTGGTAACCTCCCTGCATTATCAAAAATGAATAGTTTCAATACCCTTGCTGTTTTAGCTAGTTATTAATTCACATGGGACACTTCCTATTCCATGACCTTTTTTTTTTTTTTTTTTTAAAGCATCCTTCATGAGGAATCCTGCCAGAAGCTTTTCTGAAATCCAAGAACAGCATGCCTTTGTCCACTGGACTGCTCTTTTCTACATGGTAACTAACTCTTTTAAACCTGTATGAGGTAGATCAGTACAGGCTATTTTGCAGTTTCCCATGTGTGGATTGCTGTAGGTGGGTTTTCTGCATAGAATGAATTTAAAAACCAGGCCTTGATTCTCTTGTCCTTAGTGTGACTCCATTGGCAGAGATAAATTTAGAAGTAAAACACAGACTTAAGTTGGACCTAGAAAACAAATAATCCAATGCTACAGCATGTAAGTGTCTTCAGTTTCTCATGCTAAAAAAAGACATTTTATGGAATTGTACTTACACTCTTGATGCCCAAGCCTCGCAAAGTTATGTGCGTCTGTCTCCAGCCATGGCCACCATTTCTTCCCCAAACAGCTGGTCCGTGAGCACCGTTTTTCCTCACGAAGACGTGGAGGGCACCAGAATGCAGCGCAGGCACCTTGTGCCTAAACGACAGGCACAAGTCCCCGGCCTGAGCCATGCGACCCATCGGCAGGATGAGATGCGCTGCTCTTCCGTCTTTGTCTTTGGGCTCAGAGACCGTAAGATACTGTCCCCCTGCAACAGAAAAAGATGTTAGCTTTTTAATTGTACTGCATCTCAGGACCAAATGCATAACCGTTGTTTAAAAAAGAAAAAATAAATAAATAAAAGGAGGTCTCCAAGGTCCACTGAATCTTAAATACAGTCCATAGTTGCTGGGGAATGTGAACCAGAACTGATGCATCTTCCTCTGCCAAGCTGAGTAGGACTTATAGTGTTAGTCTTCTGTTGTTTGTGCTGCTACCACGTTAGTTGTTCCCTATCTAATTCCTTTTTTACAAAGCAAACAATACATCTTTTGAAAATGAAAAGTGTATATATTCCTTCACTTCTGTCAACCCCACTGTGACTACATAATTTTAAACACACAGTAACATTAAAGCTACTGTGTACATTTATACATGTTTTAAGATGCAAATTTTTGCTATTAGGTAGATGAATGCAAAGGCCAGCATAAAAGTTACAGAGCTACAGTTTTGTTACGTTTTTTTCTGTGGGAGCCGCGTAGCTTGGGAGAGCAACAGGTACAAACGTGGATAGTCTTTTTACTTAACTGTAATTTAAACGCTTAATCTGGGTTAGATACAGAAATCTAGAAACAAGTAATGATTTTTGAATGTCTGTTAGCTTGATACATTCTCTGAAGTCTTCTCTAGCCACAGTAAGTTGCTATGGAGCACACAAACTTAATTCAAAACCTATCCCTGATCCCATATGAAGGAAAGGCACCTTCATAAAAACATCTAGTACATGAAAATTACAGTATCTTGCAAGTGTGGCAACATCCATTAAACCGAAAAAAAGAGGTATGTACTTCCCTAAATCCCACGCACCCTTTTCATGTACGTACTTAAAGCTACAATAAAGGAGACTTCAAATCTTGTAGCAAACCCACACCTGTATTTTTGCTTCAAACTTTTCTTGAAAACTTTTTCAAGTTGGAGGGTAACTTTCAAATCTGAACTGACTAAAGGTGGGGTTTCACTTTTTTTTAACCTCTTACTCTGAACCTAAGAAGTGCTTTTGGTGTCAGAGCAGAGTATCAAAAATCCAGGTTTAAGAATCTTAAGGAAAAGGTGGCTTCCAGGCTTTTTAATCGAAACCAGTACTATGGAAATGTTGCTTTTTTTTAATATTGCAGACATATAGAGCATTTAGTTAATTACAGAACAGGAAAATGTTTTACATTTAAGTGTTTCCCTGCTACTATTAAACCAGAGCTGCTTTTCCCCCCCCCAGCTTGGTAACACTTACATTAAAGCTTCCTTTTGAAAGAAATTATTTTCTTCAGAAGCTCTGAGATTTAATGATAGTGCACCAAACACTTAAAAGGAAAGCAAATCTTGTCTCCAATTCACTACTACTATATGGGGTTTTTAGTTCCTTTAGTTCCAGTGAAATTTAACTAAGCAAAGCATTATGCAGTTAGCCAAGGCTTCAAATCTGCACGTGGGCATGAAGTGGGATCCATTTGTCCCATTTATCCAAGTACCTGTTAAGGCTTTTTTTTTTTTTTTTTTTTTTTTTTTTTTTAATGCATAGCTTTCACATCAAGATGACTAACTGGTAAAATAAAAATAGAGTTTAAATAACTGCACCTGTTTGGTGTAGATACAGTTATATCAGCACAAAAGTAAAGACTTGATTCATTAACTGCATCTGTTTCAGATAGTTACAGTGGCTGAATTCAATCACTAGGAAACAGGTTTAGTTAAGCACAAAACTGACGTAGCTGGAGGCAAACCCCTACAGGAAAAGGTCCCCTCAGATCAGCGTTTTCTGCACACAAGATAAGCTTATAAGGCTTCATCATGGCACCTTTCAAAATGCAGATTCTGATAAACCAATAAATACTGAACTTTTGAAAGGTGAAAGCAAACACTCAGGGACAAGCTGTGAAAATAAATCTCTGAAGCAAGGTATTCCGGACAGGAGGGAGTGGGGGTGGGTGATTTCAAGGGACTAGTTTTAACAGGTTATGTCAACAGCAACAGAACACATACAGGAAACAAAAGCTGAGATTGTCCCTGACTGGAAAGCAATGAAGGCAGAGAAAAGGTCTAAGAAAAAAAAAAAAAAAGGCAGCCAGTTAAAAATCCTAGTTCTGGAACTTAATACCTATTAACAACAATCTTAGAGTACAGATAATTAATATGCTTTGAATAACTTACTTTCTCAAAAAATAAGTCTTTTCTTATGCAAATTTTCCAGTGATGCAAGCAGGAGAAAAATTACTTATTCCTAAAAAAATTTCACCAAATGTTTTTAAATTCATTGCTCCAAAACACATGAAGTATTTGAGTGGTCTTTTTTAAAGTAAGTGCCAGTCTGCAAGCAGGACACAGTTACCTGTTCTCTAAACTGCAGGAGGAAGGAGCTCTGCTATTCAAGTCATTTAAGTGTCTTCACAAGCATATGAAATACTGGAGCGTGCCTGTGGGTGGGGAGCGGCCTGCCCAGTAAGTGAAAACAGCACTTCCCTTACGCATCTAAACAGGCCAGAGAAGGTACTGGGGTCACCTGCCGCAGCAACACAGGAACCTCTGTCTCATCAGTGGCCACGCAAGCACAGACACCTACGACAAGGGGGTATGTAAGGTAAACAGCTCTCCGTGCCCTCCCTCAACTTAGCCTACAGCATCGTGCAGCCTGAGCACGGGTTTCCTTCCGAAGCCTGCCATCCGCTCACATAATGCGGCATTGTGCACTTCAAAGGCCGGGCTGCTGGCTACGAAGTAATCCCATCATTACAGGAGCCAGAGTGTGTCTAATCCCCAGCGCCGCGGTGTGAGCGCTGCTGGGGGAAGGGTACTCACTCGAGTGCCAAACACGACCACCTTCCAGCTCAGTCGACGTGCAGTTCTGCGGGGACCACGCAGCGAGAGGGCCCCTGCTTCTGCAGCGCAGATGCAAGTACTCCTCCCATCCCGCAAGAGCTAGTGCGCAGGCCTCCGTCACATTCATTTCAAGGTCACTTTTACCATCCCAGAAATACACTTCCACATTTTCAGAAGTTGCGGCATATTAGCAACCTGCCTTTACTTAACACTTTTCCTACATACCAAGTTGCTTTAGCTCACAGCAGAATTTTATAAAATCAAACTGAGACACAGACCAGAACAAGAACATAGTATTTGGCAACAGAGCAAAAGTATTTCCAGCTCTGTCTATAATTTTACTGATAGTATGGAAATAATTATGTTTGCCTCATGGCTTGAAGAATAAGCTTCGTTTCTCCAAAAATAAGATAAAAGTTGTTCGCTAGTCCACATTTTTGTTCTGATTCTTTTAAGACAGACAGTCTTTTACTCAATACATTTACTACTCCTTCAGAGACACTCCTAATGCAAAGATACTACCTATGATAAAAGTTCAAAATCTCAACTGATCTTTAGTGCTGAGAATGGTCAGTTTTGATTTTTCTACACAGAAGAGGTATGGGTGTGATACATATCCCAGAATTAAAAGGAACAGTGTCTGTGTAAATTTATCACAATATAAGAACTGTCATTAATCTCTGTAGGACCACGTTTGGGTGGTTCTTCAACCACACAATGCAACTGTACACATGTATCTCACCTGATGGATCTTGAACTGGTTCCCAGTGCAAATCATCATCTTTGTCCTTCATCCAGCCACACAGTCCACTATCAAAATTGCAGCTGTGTACCAGCACACCTAGGCAGAACAGAGCAAAAATTTTAAAAAAAGTGATCCTGACCCTTTGCTTGGGGAACTACAGCAACTTCCCATGTGGCTGACACTGGCAAGCAAATGTGCTTATGAAAATAAAGTGCAGCCAAAGGAGCACTAGAAAAAGACTCTACAGAAACACTGAAACAATAAAGGGGATGCTATTATTATTATTTACAATTCAGCCCACTAATTTTGTGATAAACTTGAAAAGGAAAGAAACTATAAAGGCTTAGTTTTACGAAGCATAGTTTCAACAAAGAGGCTTAAGATGCAGGAGTCCTGTGAAAACTTATAAATAAATAAGAACTTTCCGAAAATCCTACACCCTGGGCTGGGGCTGGGGCTGGAGGATGTGATTTTTACCTGGGTCATCGTTTGCTTCAAACTCATCAGCAGTAATCCCTCTTTCAATTTCAAGTATTTCAAACAGATTATTGCTTACTCCTGGCTGGCGTGGAACTGTGGAAAAAAAATGAGAGAGAGAAAGAGAGATACAGGTAGTTAGTGACCTACTTCCTTATCTTTAATAAAAAACAGCATAGCTGCCCTGGGCATTGTGCTGTTCTTGGAGAATTCAATATATTTAATTATATTTGATATGAAGAATCATAAACTTTATGCCTAGGTGATTTACGTTGTAACATTTATCTATGAAAGGGGATTCCAAATCTGCTAAAGGCTTTTCAAATGAAAGCTACTTTTTTAACCCAGGAAGAAAAAATTTACCTTGAAGCACAGTATTGCTCTCCAAGTGCCCTGTTCGTCATTTTGCAATAAAACAAAGCCACACTAAAGCCCTTTCTCAAACTTTCAGATCCACTCACCTTCCATAGATGTTTAGTTTATAGCAGAATTTCAGAAAACAGGAGGCACTGGTACTTGGAGGAGGTCCCAGGGGAAGGAATGAGATCTCCTACGCTTAGAAACACAGCTAAAGGTATATCCATCTATCTGCAAAGGATCAGAATTCCCTAAACAATTACGGTGGCTATAATGAGAGTTGAAGAGTTTTATAGTGGAAGCTGGAATTCAACTGTAATTACACTTTTTACTCTCCAACAAAATCTGCCCTTCAACTGCTGTTCTCAGCTGCAAAGAGAAGGGACACTCCGGGAGACTTACGGGCTCTGGGACTATTAAGCATTCAGCAGGCAGGTCATCTTGAAATTCAAGAGGTCTTTGTGGGAAACATGGCTGCAAAATGCAGATGGCTACAATGACTTCCACTTATTTCTGAACACTCTGTGCCAGCCTGTATAAGTCTCCAGAACTAACATGCAGATGTCGTGCCTGATAGCCCTTATCCAGTACAACCTATTTGTCTCCAGTTTACAGTTGTCTGTCTTGACATACCTCTTTTAGAGACAGGTCTGGCACACAATTAACAGCAGTAACGTGCTTCAGACAAGCCCTTAGATGTTATAGACACCTCTGACACCTATGGTATTTGTGAGGGCCTTATCTATTAAAAACTCAATACATTCTCCACTCACCATGTTAAAATAAATATCTATATATGCTTTTTAGGCAAGTGAGAACAAGAAGAATTGAGATCATTTACAATTCTAATCTGAAATAAAGGACTATTTTCTTTTCAAAAAAATCAAATCAAAGGTAAAAAAGAACACACCTTTGGGTCAGTCTTTTTGCACTAGGATCAATATGTAAATAGTACAGTTGAAAGAACTCCTCTAAATCCAGAAGATAAAGTATTTTGCTATAAGTCAGAATGAAGTAGCTTCCTATTTTTGTAATTAGGATAAAATAAGCAGCCTGATTAACAGTCAACCAAATGCACGTGTATTTTAAAAGTGGCATTACCAGGCTACAGATCTTGGGTGGATATTTTTTATAATAAAAATAAATAAATAAAAAGTTTGAAGTCTGCAGGAACCTGATTGATTCCTTAATAACAGAGTCATTGTAGGAACCATTACTTCTCCCTTTTTTCTTTCTTTCTTTTTTTTTTTTTTTTTTAACCATTTGTAGATTTTGGAATATGTCTATTTGCAGTCTAGGATCTTAATGCACAAACTGCCTCAAAGACTTTCCGGTGGCTTAAGTAGTAAAGGTTCTTTAACTTTGCAATAATATTTTTCTGTTTTGTTTAATCTGTTGTTTAGCTTATATTATAAGCTATAAAAGCTTATATTATATATCTCATTTTGAGATTTAACATGAAAGAAATGTTACAAATGTGCACAACCTGCAACGCCTAGGCCAATCACTCTGCTGTATATTTACACCCAAATACTATATTCAGATATCTAAAGAATGAAACTCAGTTTACCTCAGGCACCAGAAAATCAGAACAGGATTGCTCTGAAAACATCATTCACCCATAGTCCCTCCCAGCAGCATATCCCTGCCTTTCCTAAGAGCTCCCTCTCATACATAGCCCGGACAGTTTAACAGTTACAACCAAAGGAGCCGATACATCACACAGTTATAGTCATACCCACATAGAGATGCTTATGATGGGGTACCTTCTTCTGAAGTAGAACAGTATAAGCACTTTCATACTGCTCTAACTGCACCTGCGTTACAGTCATGGACAGACAACCACGAGTAGCACCTCACTGCCGTGCATTACCTGTGTACATGCACCTACAGCACCACCGCTGTGACAAACGCAGCAGTTATCAGCATGATTTAAGTTCAGCTGCACGAGTTTGAAGTGCCTGCAGTCACTCACCATGGCTTTACTCAGAAATGTTAAAAACTGGTAATTCAGTTTCTTGGGCTTAATATGGCTAGACTGATGGAACATCAAAATTTGCAGCAGTAGTTACTTACAGACACTGCTGAACTAACAGCATCCTGTTAGTTACTGTCCTTTCTGGCAGGACTATGCTCTAACTGCTATTTTCCCTTGGATAAGCCCTCACAGTGAAATTTCACCCCATTATAATCATGCTGTACTCTCCTAATCCCTGTGGAATGCAGCAGTTACCACATATGACACATATCGATGTTGTGTTCCCCAGGGATGATCATCTTACCTTTCCTCTCTGAGCTAAAGAAAAAAAAGTTACTGTTAACTCCTGCACTGTGAAGAGAAAGCAGGCAATTAGCTTCAAAGTTTCTGAGTGCAGAGTATGTACTATATAGCTCTCAGTCTGCAATGAGCATACAGCCTTCTCTTCAAGTGCCTTTACATCTGACATGTTCAGATGACACAGGCATGGAAAGACGCCAGCCCAGCATAGCTCAAGTAAGCCTGAGTGCCCACCCCGGCGTTTCAGATGGACTCCAGCCTGTGTTCAGTGAGGAGTCGCACTGTCATCAGCCCTACGCCGCCACGCAGCTACCTGCAGTGGGGACACCCACATCCTCTTTTGATGTACTTCAACCACAGAATTTAGCACTGTGCATTTCAGGCTCTTCCTGTTCTTCCTCTGTGCCTCGAAATCAGTTTTCTTAGAGACAGCAGGCTCACACCGTAGGCTGGTAACAGGTTTTGCATGAATAGTATTTCTATGGGAAGAGACAGAGAGATTGTGGAAACCCACTGCCCTGACTCCTCTTCATACCCTAAGAGGTTCAGGATTCTCCAGGGTTATAGTCTCTAGGTCTGTGCTTGCCCTGTAGATCCCCCTCCTGTTTCCCTGAATCTCCTATTTATAGAACAAACTGCAGGAAATATTAGCAATTTATTTTCCAGGCTATTTCAATTTACTTAGTAAAATACCATTTCTAATGCATTGCTCTAAGAATCTGAGTTGTGTGCATACATACAAGCGTTCTCCAAATTAAAGTTGATATTATGGGTCTATAATTAAAGTTCTACAAAACTGTTTCTTCAGAACTTTTCTGCGAAGTCCTCTGCAAACATTGTTAATGTGACCTTCTAGAAGAACATTTTGTAATGCTTTAAAATAGTCTCTTAGTGCTCAGACCTAATTAGAGGAATGTACGCTCATATCCAGAAGCAAGAGCTACCACAAGAGATGCAGGCCTCTAAATATGATCCACGTGTACACTCTTTTTAATAAGATGACTAATATGTTGAGTAGAGATCGTGGGAGAAAGTATTTGGCACAACTATTTTCTGCAAGCTTTCCAAGTCCTTTCTGTGTACTTTATATAGCATATCAGTGTGCTTTTCACTTAACTTCAATGGTTTGATAAAGCTTGTTAAATATAGACTTGGCTTTTCTTGGAGAATTTTATAAGCTATGGACGAGCCAATACATTAACGCTACAATAGTCTCAAAGTTTGTTAGCCAAGTTCTTCATAAATGTAGGAGAAGGGACATCTAATAGCTCTTTCAGATAAATGTCTTTTCAGCCTTTTAATCCTTGGGAAAGCAGTAGGACATTTTTAATTTACCTGTTAACGACTCAGTTCGGGAGTAAAAGAGATGGTATTTATATATGGCAGATTATTTATAATTACAGAATAATCACTGTCTTGGTGTTAGAAAACCAAAACAAAACATGGAGTGCAGCTTCATGTTATTAGTAATTATTATTACTATTAATAATGTAGTGTGTGTTCTGCCTTACAAGAAACATTGTGTTAAGCAATTCCATGCCACAAAATACTCACAGCTCAGCTACCAATCTCTGGAAGGAAAAAAAAAAAAAGCCAAGAGGAAACAGATTTTTTGACTGAGTAGTTGATTGAAAATTTGTTAAAAGTTAGAGTAATTATGATTGAAAATTTTTAAATTAAAAAAAAAACCCTCAGAAGTGATAAGATCTCATGCAGAACTAGTAGTAAGAGTAGTCCCAAGGTCAGTCAAAATTCTCTGTCCTTTAGTGAACAAGAACACCTCCCCTTTTCCCCAGGCTATATTGATAAATGCTGGGCTAAGAAGAAGGGGCAGCAGACAGGTACACATCACCATTTTATCTGGGTGCCCCCAGTGTCCAGCGTACGCTGCCAAAAACTCTGCAGATTCTAATTCTGCAGCGAGAGTTAGTTGAGCTTCCATGGACTTTTCCTCCCTCTTTGGTACCATTTGCATGAGAGGAAAAGTTATGGTGCTAGCGTGTGACCACTCCAAAGTCCAATCTTGCATTTTTCAGGCAGTTATAAGGCTCATTAACTTTGACCTAAATCTAACCTTTTATTACATATATTTCCAGATTTTTTTTTTTTTTTTTTTTTTTTAAGTAACATGCCCACCTTTCTGTGAGCAGCTATTCAGGAGGAAGAGAGGGACATTTCAGTTTCAGTGAAACACAGCTAAAATAAGTAGTATACAGAAGCTTAAAATCAGATCTTGGAATAAAACTAGCTGGAAGATTGATGGGAGGAAATGATTTGTAAAAGTCCTAGATCTGATAATTTAGCTCCAGAAGACAAAAAGGAAAAAAATGCCTGTCTTAAATGCTTAAATATTAAGACAAATTCATGTTAATAGGTATGAGAACAGTGAGGACAAATTAAATGCTATTGAAAAACAATGCTATTCCCATAACATGAAAAAGTAGCAAACTACATTCCTTGCTTTTAGTACTTCCCTTATTTCTACAGTTTCAAGGGTCACATAGCTACATTTGCTGCACTAAGGACTTCTCAGTCATTGAAAGGGGGAGCAAAAAGGATCAAGTTTTAATCTTATCCTTAAATTTTATTAACAGTGATATGAGGAAAGTCTCCCAATTCCAATCTTTGCAGCCCCACTAAGAGCTAAAAAGGACAATTGCTGAACTATGTTTTAATACAAACCAGGGGTTTTTGTTCGTGTTTTGCTGATACCCAGTATTACACTTTGTCTTTAAGTCTATGCATTTAATGCTTGTTACCCAGATCCTGATGGTGGCAAAAATTCAGAGTCTTATGGAGAAGTACATTCTATCTCTATTAGGAGACCTTATCCATCTTAGTAAACGAAAAAGATTCCTCCGTACTTCACTGTAGTTTGCATCAGTCCTGAAATAGTTAACTATTAAGCCATTGCTACATTCCTCCACTGCCATTCCCCCTATATTCATATCAGGAGAAGATTATCCTTGGTGCCAGATTCCACTGTCTGCATCTGACTAAGTGGTTCAAAGGCCAAGGGTAGGAATTCCATTTTAAAAAATATTCATCTTTTGTTGTCCGAAAAAGCAGCTTCGCAAAGTTATTACAGTAATTTTAAGAAAACGGCTAAAGCATCTAAGGCAACCACAGCAACCTAGTACCTTTCAAAAATTCCCATAGTTATTTAAATAACATTATCAGCAGTGCACTTTGCAATATTTCATCCCTAAGGAGACCACTGCAATTTCACTGGTTCTCAGCTAATTTCATGCACTTTCAAGAGCTCTCTTAGCTGCAGCTGCAAGTTGCACAACGCAAGCATCACCTATTCATCTGGTCAGGCAGCAAGGCAAATCAGCATTTACGCCACGCGTTTTGTCCAAGTCTGGCTAAGGCTTCTGGTCTCAATAAATAAATGAATAAAATCCATGCACCACAAGATAACCCAGTCTAAAAACACCACTTTAAATACTAGGGTCTTCTTCGGATGTAAGGGCTGGAAGATCGAAACCAGCAGTGGGAGTCGGCTACAGCGCTCTTGGTGCTGGCTTTGCGCAGTTTCGTGATAAAGCACTACCCCATGGCTCTTTGGGATGCTACAGCCCGCGGCCACATGTGAGGAAGCTGCCATCTGAAAGAACACCGTAACTCTGCTGAACATTTGACAAAACTGACGTCAGTCCTACCTCATGCTCTGAGTGGATCCTAACATTTAATTCCCTCCATCACTTTCTAAGACAACGACGAGTGCTATGAGGTGACTGATTTGCTGCCTGCCTTGTCCTGTGGGAAATGAGTAAAGCAGCCGAGAGCGAGGTTTTGTCTTCTCTGTTTAGGCGGGCATATGGAGTCCGCTGTGCAAACTCCTTTTTAAGAGCCATTTTTTTGCTGCCTCAACTGCAGAAGCAGAAGTGGGGAAAGAAATGTAAAGCAGCTCAGTATAAGCTAAACAAAATCAGCTCAAATCCATGACCCATGAACACTGCAAAGATGTCTGATGGATGCAAGATTAAAACGGCAACAGAGTTTTAAGAGGCTGAAGGAAGCAGTTGAAAAAGTCGCTTCCCCTGAGGAAATATGGAGGCAAGTGAAAGATAAGAAATCCACACATGGTTTGGCGGGAGGAGGAGGTTGGCACACCCACGTAGCAGATAGGAGGCATGTCAGAGGTTAGCTGAATGTTATTAATTATTTCCGTTTAAAATTCTGTATTGTCTTAACATTGTCATTCTTATCGTTGTGCTTAGCTGGGACAGGAAAACGTGAATACTTTTTAAGAGCCCCTGGCTGAAACAAGATGGAAGCACTGCTGTGCTGAGCTGGCGGTGCCTCACGCAGAGCAGTTTGCGTCAGGGTGGTCTCTGGGTGAAGCCGTAAGGGCTGCAGCAGCCGCACGGGCGTCAGGCACTGCTCTCCCCGGGGCCTGGAGCAGGTGGCAGGCTGCCCTGTGGGAGCTCGGGCTGCACGACAGCGGGAAAGCGAAGGTTAGCGCACTGAGCAAATGCCATTTGCAAGTTACTCTGAAAGGTGCTTGAGCTAATGCATTTTACCTCCCATCTGCCGCCAGCTAAGAGCACGCAGCAGCCAGTTCTGCAGCCCAGCTAATGCCCAGGACCTCAGTGCCTGGCAGCAACTCGCACGCATGGCTGAACCCCTGCAGTGATGGTATTTGGGCATGTGTGAGTATCTCCGTATTATCCTGACAAGCGTGGGGCTGACAGCAGGCAAGGGCAGGCTGAGTCCTGCCCTGCACGTGGCTTTGTAGCAATGCCTGTGGCTGTAGCTTTTCTGCCAGCTCCTACATGGCCCCCATGAGGAAATGTAACTTCTCCCCTTCCCCACAGACTCCTATGGTAACAGGATGCCAGTCAATAGGTGAAGTAACACCCTCCTCTACAGGCAACACTTTCCTTCACAAGGCAACCATTCTTCTGGAATAAAACTGTTTTGTTGGTTTGCACTCTTGGCTGTAGGCTTCAAATCCTAACTAAGTTGGGAGGAGGACCAGTGACCACCACCTAGCTGACACTTTCAATATAACCATAACCCAAAAAACCCCTGACAAGATACCAGCTTTGTTAAGGGTCACATTACTTGCACCACACAATTTCCTGTCATCTAGAGCACAAGTAGAGTATTTGCTTTTGGTCCCACAGCTATGTTATAAATTTATGTATAGCAAGGACATCTTTAGCAGTGGATAAAGGAAGAGGTAATAACTAAAGGCACACATCCATCAGTTTGAGCTGAGGAGCTGTATATCCCTGTATTGCCTACTGAAGCCAATGACAATTGCTGGAACTTGACACCTCTCAGAACACGTTATTGTGCATGGAAGTCTTAGAAGCTGTGTATGTATTATCACCCACCTCCAAGAGCAGCAGAGGACCTAATGTCTACAAACACTTTATAAAGATAACTTTCTCTGTTTGTTGTACATACAGTAATGTAAACTCCCAATCAGAAAACAAAAACCACTTTTACTTTCCTGTTTTCCCAACTCACATATCTCAAGTGTTCATAGTGAAGGCATTTGGTTCAAAAAAATATAGGCTTTAGTGAGAATTCATGAAGACTTAATTGAAAATAATAAACTTTAAACAGATGATTTATTACCTCATGAAAACAGCTGAACATTATCCCTCTGATGTAGAATTCTGTAGAACACTTACGAAACAAGACAATGCTGGCAGTGGATTCTACACATTCCAGAATAATTTCCACAGATCTCTGTATTTTTTAATCTATTCCCTTCATATTTAGTTTGGGGAGGCTTTACTAAATTTCTTTTTAGAACTTTACATTAAAGTACTTTTGTATTTTAGTAACCAAATATATTATACGGATCAGTTAAAAAATAACCTTGAAAAAGCCAGTAAGAACACTCCTTTGAATAGCACCAGGACTTATCTTTCTCAAATCTAAGTCAGTTTTTGTCTCCAGAATAAATTAATCAAACTGTCTACAGCAGATAAAATATTAACAGGGGAAACCTCTTATATAAAGAACCAAATACTTCACTGTGTAATCACCTAAGAGAACTCCTCCCAAGAACTTACCATATAGACGCCAAAGCAACCAGAAAAACACGCCATCATTGCTTGTCCACCTGCTCTGAGGCAGCAGACTTTTTCTCCTGCATTGCTTCAGCAACTTTAATGTACATCAAGCTGCAGGAAAACGGCTGATCCAACACACCCTCCCAGTCCCTAAAATGAACTGCAGGGCTAAAGAAGAAATTGGGTGTTGAGTATTTCTTGGCAGACACGTATAAGTCTGCATGTGCCAGCAATGTCATCCGTGGTATGCACTAAAGCTGGCAGAGAAATGGTGCTGTACCTTTCAGAGCAGCTCTTAAAACAACACATCCTCATGCTATGAGCATCTTCAGTATCATGAGCTTTTCACATATCCATTTTCGTAGACACATTCCATAAAACAAGCTTCCATGATATTTTGATGCAATTTTGCAGTTGCTTAGTTGTAAATATTAAAGTACTATTTGAAAACATACAATATATATAACATAATGGAGTCTTCAGCAATTCAGACATGGTTCCATTTCTTACCATTCTTACAGCTAAGAAAATGTGCTGTGTAACAGTGACTCTCAACACTAATTTTTGAATCCATTAACTCTTTATGAGTTTACTGAATAGTTCTGTTTGAAAAAAGTTGTTTTTTTCCCCCAAAAAAGTCACAATGTTGCATTTCAATATTTTTCAATAACACACCTTAACTTTCTCCATTCAAAATTTTGCTTGGAAGTGTAACTAGGTTAAGATCTTATACAGGGTGATATCCTCACAAATAATTTCAGGAAGAATAACTGAATTCATTTTTGTTTGAATTGATCCAAAACTACTTCCCCACATTTTTGTTAGGCCACAATATCAATTAGGTGCACAGCTTTACCATATGACCATTTTCAATATCACGTCTTTGTTCTCATTTATAGAATGTTCCAAAAAACAGAACGGTCCAGTGCATGCTTTCAACCTCACTGAATTTACAATTCTGATAAATAAAAGAATATGTAAATTTACTTACTGAACACATCTCCTCGGGGTTTCTGAGGATCTACCTGGATCCTGTTGTCAACTGTAGTTCCTTGGAAAGATGTAGTTTCAATGGGAACATGGGAAGGATCTCCGGTTGTCATCACAGGAGTTCTTTGTGGTGGTAGCGTAGGCCTTAATGTTGTAGGCTGGGGTTGCGTTGGAGGTGGAGGTCTCGTCACTGGCTTTGTTACTGGTCTTGTCGTCATGTGCACATACCTGGTGGTTGGCCTGGGTGTGGGTCGAGTTGTTGGCCTGGGTGTGGGTCGAGTTGTTGGCCTGGCCACTGGCCTTTCTGTAACAATAGCAGGTATATATGGTGGTCTGAGGGGTTGCCTTGTGCCTCCAACATCAGGAATCCTACTGGTTACACTACTGCCTCCCTTAGGAAATGTGCTGTTGCCCTTGAATATATGATACGGACCAGGTGGTTCAATCATAACATTGGGAATAACTGCAAAGAAAATCAAAATGGGAGCAAAACAGACACCTGAGTCCTTTGCTCCAGAAACTTAACAATATATTTCATTAGTACACGGAGAGAATTTGATGAAATCGTTTCTCTTGTTCTGAATATTTCCACTGATTAGAAACAAACTTCACTATCAACACTACTGAATTATCACATCCCTTCAGATATTACTTCTCATTACAGTATTTTAGAGGCAATTTAGAATGACTGAAGGCACACAGCACCTTCCAGCCCTGCCTCCTCCCAAGCACCAATTCACCTTCACCGTTGGCAAAACTTTCCCAAGGGGTGCTAGTAAAAAACATGGTCAGGAAGGTATGTCTTAAGCTGAGCTCCAAAACTGGACAGATTCGTACTCAGAAGCAATGGTAAGTTTAGTAAGATTCCAATGTTTTAACTGTTTTGTTCATGGATAGACAGATGCCTTTGGCTTAAGAAAGTGTGTTTCAAACCTCTCCACTTCTTCTTAAAATTTCTCCTTGTCAATAAGCATTAACCATTTTACAGAGATTGAACCTAAGCCAACTACCTTTCATTTAGATCTATATCTTTGCTAAACACCAGGAAAGTAAGTAAATAGTATTTTTAGTCTTCCCAAAAAGGAGAAGGTGAACTGAGCACCGCCTAAATCACACTGACACGTATTCCGAATTGCCTACAATACCACCTCCCCCAATATTTCGTAAAGAAAGGATGACGTATTTTAACTTGGTTTCACAAAGGGAGTTTCTGCAGACATGAAATGCAAGAACATCTGTTTTGTTATTTGCAATTTACTATTTCTTAATAAACCTTTTTATCTCATTGAAGATCTTAAAAGCCCCAATAAGAACTCTAGTCGCATAGTTTGTGTACAAGTGTTTCAAGCATAACACAGTTAAAATGAAGAACTACTGTTTGGTAAACAGTGAATTGTTTGATGGTAGCAGGGAAAAAACTTTTCTCTCTGGCCATCTGTTTATTACTATTCTCCTGAATAGCATGCAGTTTTTACATTATGGTATATTAAAATATAAAATGCACCTTGGGACTACACCTGGCAACACACAGGCAGTGTGTCCACATATAATTGCAAGCATGCAGGTTTTGAAAGATCACCTTAGCCAGATTATATCCTCGACAGCTACAGCCAAAGGGAACGAGTCCACAATGGCAGCGCTCTTTAAGGAGATCAGCAAGTCACCAAGGACCAGAAGCCAGGATCCTGCAGACCTGTCTGAGAGTAGTGTGGGTCCTGAGAGGTGTCAAATGTGGGGGAGATCCAGCAGTCTACCCTGTACCAAGGGGGACAACTGCTTCACCCAAGAACAAGATGAGGAAGAACTCTGATCACAGAATCACAGAATGGTTGAGGTTGGAAGGGACCTCTGGGGATCATCTAGTCCAACCCCCCTGCTCAAGCAGGGTCACCTACAGGACATGGCACAGGACCCTGTCCAGATGGCTTTTGAATATCTCCAAGGAAGGAGACTCCACAACCTCTCCGGACAACCTGTTCCAGTGCTCAGTCACCTTCACAATAAAGAAGTTTTTCCTCATGTTCAGATGGAACGTCCTGCGTTTCAGTTTGTGCCCACTGCCTCTTGTCCTATCACTGGGCACCACTGAAAAGAGTCTGGCCACATCCTCTTTACACCATCCCTTCAGACACTTATACACATTGATAAGATCCCTCCTCATTCTCCTCTTCTCAAGACTGAAGAGTCCCAGCTCTCTCAGCCTTTCCTCATATGAGAAATGCTCCAGTCTCTTAATCATCTTCGTAGCCCTCTGCTGGACTCGCTCCAGTAGCTCCATGTCTCTCTTGTATTGGGGAGCCCAGAACTGGACACAGTACTCCAAGTGTGGCCTCACCAGGGCTGAGTAGAGGGGGAGGACTACATCCCTCGACCTGCTGGCAACACTCTTCCTAATGCAGCCCAGGATATCATTGGCCTTCTTGGCCACAAGGGCACTTTGGTGGCTCATGGTCAACTTGTTGTCCACCAACAACGTACTGATGGGATGGGGAGTTCTTCCATAGATCCTCCCCTCTCAGCTCTGCGCACAGCTGGGGAGCGATGCGGGGGCATAGCAAACTACTGAAATCGCCAGCTGCAGGGTGCACATAGTCAGCAGCATACAAGTCACATGTATTCTTTCACCAGACCCTGCCCTGCTTACTCAGTTGCTCTCATTCTGAAGCAACCTCTAGAATGAGGCTGTGAATAGGGTTTGGTAGGTCTCTTTCTAATTATGAAAACCTCTCCGGGAAATATATTTTTATCAAGGCATGCTCAGACTCAAAAAACTCTGACTACATTCTCTGGCCCTTAATTTTCTATTAAAAATAGTTAAGAGAAACTGATCCTGACATTGTTGTATCTCAATATTTACAACACAGGATTCACGACCACATTTAGTTTCAGAATTCTTTTCTTAAAAGGAGCGTTACGTACGTATGCAGTTTGTTCCATTGTCTCTGTACCCTTCTTTACATTTGCATTTGTAGGATCCTTGTGTATTGTAACATCGTGAAAAAGCACCACACTGATGCTGGCCAAGGGAACATTCATCTATATCTGCAACAAAAAGTTATATAAAAATCATTTATATCAAAGGAGAAACCTGCCTTTCTCCTTATCCCCACAAAAACACAAGCAGTACATATGATCATTATGACAAAAATTATTAATTTCAAAAAATTCAAATTAATTTCAAAATTTAACTGCCAGTAGAAAAAAGACAGGCAGTCATAAATTAATGTGGTGATACAGGTGTCTGGGTAAAAGGGACTGTTGTGTAATTCTTCTACTGCTTGGCTGATAGCTTAGCATCAGCTTTGGTGATTTGCTGTGGGTAGATTGCATTTGAAATCAGGAAGATTATAATTTCAGTAACTACTTCTTGAAGATGACTTGGTAAGAAAAGAAAAATTGAGTTTAGGAATATACATGTTCCTAATGCAGCCAAGCATTAAATTGTTCATAAAAGGCTTCCTCTTTGTTATTATACCTGGATAGAATCTGCCTGAAACATCTTCTATGGCACTTCCACGTGGCTAGTGATGCCAGCAAAATCTCCAAAACTGCAGTGCTCTGCATAGTGATTTCTTGCCAAAATTTCACATGATCCTTTTCTCAGTGAAGCGATCATAGCCAGTTGAGGCACTGAGAAACTTAGACAGTGAGACCTGGAAACATTTTTTCTCTGTCAGAGGGCATACATCGGCTGCATTCCAGCCTCGTGTCCGGACACAGACTTATTTCCCAGCCCTTGTCCTTTCCCCACCCATTTGCAGGGGAAGAAAAGTTGCACAACCTAGGCAGGAAGGAGCTGGGGTGTGCCCTAGCCACATTTTATCATCTTGGAGCTTGGGGCATGCTATGAAGCACACCTGTGCAACAGTGCAGACATGACTTACACTCATACACTGTCCCAAACCTACAACTGCTTATGCCAAGTGAAACCTGCAGGGACAAAGGCTTTGGGAAGGACTTCCTGAGGTCACCAGCTCTGCTCTCCCACTAGCTTCCTAGTGAGAACCATTTACCAGAAGGGAGCCAAATACATGCTTTCAGTTATTTCTGTCATCCATCCTTTCCTAAAATATCAATGCAGAGCAACCTAAAACAACCTGCTTGAATGTTTCAGACATAACAAGTGAACATTCTTCTTTAAAACATTAATTCCCCTTTAAAATATGTAGCTATATTCCACACATACAAGCAACGTGCTGTTGTCATTACCGTAGCATTGGTATTTGCCTCCAATATACATTAGATCGAAGCCTTTATGACATCTGCAAATGTAGCTTCCAAAAGTATTGATGCAATGCCTAAATCGGGGACAGATAACTCTCCCAGTAGCACATTCATCAATATCTGGGAAAAAAAAAATAAAAGAGGAATAGTATTATTCTTTATAACAGTTAAAATGCTGTCTACATTAAACTGGCTTCGTGTTACAAAAAAATGAAGAACAGCCCAAGTATTTTTGAAAAGCTCTTTTTGGCTGCAAGCTGGTCAGCCAGCAATAACACCCAGGCTGTGGCTCCTCAGTTCAACTCTTGGTCACGTACCCAAATTTTTGTCTCCCCCGTGCCAAAAACAAATACTGTGAGTGACAAGAGATGCATGCATATAATGGGTATCACTACTGGCTTCTGAGTGCTTGCTGTACGGTCCTGCGACCTTGAGACCCTTCCCCTGGGAGACGATAGAGAAAATACAGAAAACTCAACAATTTCTTCAAGGATATTCCTCAAAATACTCATCCTTAAAACTGTAACAACTCTTGTCTAAAGAAAAGCTACTTCATGCCATTTGTATAACTCTCTTTTCTCCCACTGAGCCCTGCATGGTTATAAAGACAGCACCTCGATTTACAGCCAAGGAATTACAAAAAATACTCCAGCAATTATTTTTAAAATACTCTGAAACTTCTCTGAAATATTGTTCCTGTAGCGCGGGTCATATGCACATGTTCAAAATACATCACCCTCCCGTAGAAAGTGGTTTATTCTTTTAAAATCTCAGGCGTCCCTAATCCATGGACTGCCCATCGAGCCTATCAGAAATCTTCATCCGTTCAGGACTCACTTTGAACAAAATGTCCAAGCTAATGCTGGGGGATGGGGGTATTTCTGGGACTCCTACCAGTCAGTTACCACAGACCAGACGCTTTTGGAGTAACTGCCCCTTTGCAAGTTCTTACTGCAGTATGTGCGCTGCAGCTGACCCCTTTCAAGAGGGGTTGGTTACCTAAGTGACCTCCAAATATCTCAGGTACTGAGCTACACGTCTCCTGCATGCTCACAGCAGGACCTGCAGCAGGGCTGAGACCTGTATTCCAGGCAGGGACCGAGGCTTAGGCAGACACGGGTGATGCCTGATCAGTGTCGGATGCCTTTCCTCTCGCGGAAGCTGCTGTTCGTCATGCTGAGTAACTAAGCCAGGCAGAGGCGCCGGGAGCAGCCAATGCTAACCCAGTGCTGCTTTCGCTGCCTGGAACAACTTTTGGCAGGAGATCAGGCAGATACACAAAAGCCACTTGCCCTACCGCTCACTTTGTAGCCCTTGGAAACTCAGCTGAGGCTTGCTAAGTACTTGACCCCTAATTCTTCACTGAGGTAGAGACGTGCCATGCATGGCTGCCTCTGACGCACGGTGCTTCTGACGTGTGTTGGTTATCTACAGGGCACGGTTCAAGCCTTTGCTCTGCAGCTCTATCAAGCTCTTGATCTACGGGAAAGCAAGATTTTGCTCTCCAAGCAATTCTTTTTCCAAAAAGGAGCACTTCAGCTGCAGGTGTCAAGAGTGCAAAACAAAGCCAAGTGATTGATGCCCTGCTCCTTGTGAGAGAGGCCTCAGCAAGGCAGAGAGGGGTGCAGGATCTGAGTCTCTTACAAAGCACGGAGGAAATGTTACTGCTGGCAGACAGTTGCAGTGTCAGAATCAAGTATTCTTGATTACTAAAGAACAGTTCAAACAGGGAACTAAAAGAAACAAATGGCTGGTTAGTTAAGGCAGCTACCCAAGGTAGGAGATGTAACTTCAAACTCTCCAAGCTGCGTTTCCCACAGCCAAAAGGAGTAACCTAGAGTCATGAGTTACTGGCTAGACAGACTCTCCCAGTAGCTCCTGATGGCACTGTCCCACTCTGCATAAAGAATTACAGAGGAGAGCAAGGATTCAAACCTGACCTCCCACATGCCTGGCCCATCAGACTCCTCTCTGACGTGAGCAGCTCTCCTTTACTCTGAGATTGGAGCACTTCTGCTATGTCTCAGTAAAGGCATGAATAAGAAAGAACAAGAGACCCAAACTGGGCATATCTCCTTTTCCTACACACCTAAATCTTCCTGTAATAATATATTCAAACCAAGAGGTAGATTTAACATTTTTACAAGTGCTGCCATGTTCTGTAATGTCATTTAATTTACAAGCCATGATTTTCTACCTTTTATTAAAATAGCATTTCAACACTGCCTATTTCAGATTGTTGATTACTATGAGGTTTTTTTTTTATCCTAACTTCAAAAAGCAATTCAGTAGGAATAAATCAGCTGCAGAATATATTTCAGCACGGCATGGAGTATGTTCTTTAAAACCTAATGTAGTTTGTTCTGCCTTTCCTTCTGTGGTCATGATATTGCAGACTCACTTAAGGGAAGAGGTGCATTCAGTAACTAGACAATTATAGTGGTATCATTTGTCTGTGCAGTTATACACCCTAAACGTATAGGACTGAACAGCTGATCAATACCCCTGCTGAAAACTGACACAAAAATTAATGGAAAAGTGTTATAAAATCCATTGCGTGCCTTTAAGATGAGATGTGGATGCTCTTTACTAGCGGAAAACTGCTTTTTGATCATTAGCTAAAATACGGTATGCAAGTGCTTATGATCAGTTTGCTAGGGTTCTCAAATAGTACAGTGCGTGTGGCTTCTTTCAAGCCCGTGGGCCCATGCCAATTTACACCTGGGTCCAAAGAGCGTAAGGCTGTTTCCTTTCGCCTGTTGCAACATGCCATGGCTCACACCTGCTTCCTATGAAAACCAGGGCATAAGGGGGTCATTCATGTTCCCATTGCAGCCAGGTCCGGAACGGAGGTACGTGCCCAGACTGAGCATCAGGAACTGCTCCAAAGGCAGCCAACACAGACTAAGTGACTGCGACAGTCAGCCTTCAATAGGGAAGCAGAACTGCAAATAGTTGCTTCTCTCCTTGTGTGAATAAGGCCATATTACCAACCCAAGTACTAAACATAAGACTGATTTAAAAATACTTTGATTTTTAGGTTTCCAAGACCATATTTTCACATTTCTCTCCACGATCAAAACTAACAAAAAGACTATTTTGCAGTGAAAATAATTATTTTCAGTCCTCAAATAATTTCAGACCTTTTAAAGCTGAAGAAATATGTATATTACTAATTTCACAGAATGAAAAACCCAATCAAAAAAGCAGGCAACACTGCTTCATCAGTTATTTTTGGATTCTAGAGTCATTAATAATCCCAATTTTTACTGAATACTCTGCTGAATTCCATTTTGATTCCTTTTTATTTAGTTTATGTGATTTACCTTCGTAGCTGAATTGTTTGGTGGTTCGTCACTGACTGGCTGAAGGAAACATTTAAAAGAGAATGATCAACATAGCAAACAAACTAAGAATAGAATAATTTCTAGAGGAATTTCCACCTGTGGTAAAAATAAGCATTAAATTCCCAGCTGTCTTTTGAACTCTCCTCAAACTAGGATTTCACGAGCTACAGCCAATGCACATTTCAATTTTCTTACCACCATCTACACTTTTGCTTGTGCTGCAGCACTGTCTGGAGGCTCCCTATAGCTGACGTGTTCCCCAGCAACGATGGGCTTGTACACACGTGAGCAAAAGACCTAGCCCTAGCTCCACATAACTTCAAATCTTGAAGGCATTTACTAGTTTTAGTACAGCTCTAACTTGAGAGAGAAGCTTTGATGGACTATGTAAGAAAACAAAAAAGAGTGCATGTCACAATCACGTTTTAGCAAAAAATGGGAGTGGAGCGTATTATGACCCATGAAGGATAACATCTGTTGCTGTGACTACTTTCTCTGCACTGTGCAAGGCTGCTCTGAAATTTTTGTGAAAAATTTAAAAAACAGGTTATGAGACAGATCTGAATGGTGCACACCCACTGAAATGTGGGTACCCACACATGCACACAGTTCTTCACCCTTCAAAAAACCCACTTTTTTCTGAAAACTACACTACACTGAACTGAACAAGCTTCATGTAACAGGTTTGAGTGCTAGTCTTCTGATTATTTAAAAACAACATTAAATGTCCACTTTGTTTATTTCAAAACAGGTAGGAAGTTTGCTTGAACTTTCTATAGAAATGTACACCAGGAGGATCTTGTGAGTATTTTTCTAGCAATTTTCTGCTTTAGGTACAACTTCCTTGAATTCGTACCAAAAATCACTCACCTCAAAATGCCACAAGTCTCTTCCAAAGACCTCCATTTGCCATGTCTACAGCACAATTAATCATAATTCAACTTCTTCAGCATCTGACAATCGTTAGTTTTTCTACTGTTGACTCCATTCTTTTGCATACATACACATGCCAATCATACACTTGAGAAAGCCTCTGGCTAAGTGCCTGCTCCTTACATCAGAACTGATTTGTGTCCCTTGCTCTGCCACAGAGTTCTTGGTCAGCGTGGATAAGTCACTTCAAGAAGCAATTGTCTCCCCTGGACAGTTGTGATACCCAGAAGCATGATCAGGGTCATCCACATTCTCTTAATTCTTTCAGTGCAAGTATGCACAATTCCTACAGGTTATGGAACTGTAGCTCTGCACAGGGTATCAATAATAAAATCAATGGAGCATCGTATCCACTCAGGATGTATAGTTGATGACTAATGAAATCAGACGTCATGCTGTTCTTCAGACCATAGTAATGTGTGGCACAATACAGTCTGATTAACCATGAGCTCCTTAACCACATTCAAGAAGGTGAGAATAAAACATTTCACTTTAATGCTGTCTGAATTTCAGAGTTTATTTTAACTTGGGGTTTTCAAAGATACCTAAGAAAGACAAGAGCCTAAATCCCATTAATATTGGGAGTGTGCACAGACCTTCATCATGCCCCAATCTAATCTCAGCAATTTGTATAAATTATCCCTGCATTCACTGAACCAAAGCACCACCCTGCTTTATAAGTGTATGAGGGAAAGCTGCCCTCCCCATTTCTTTTTGATACAAGCAAGTATTTTGGAGTCCCTATCAGCAATACTTTAAAATTACCCAGTAACAGAAGGGAGTGATATGGGCCAAAAGCTTTGATGCCAAGCAGCCTGTGCAGGCTTTAAGCAGGTAGTCAACAAAGCTTGCAGGACTGGAAGAAAATGTTAGGGATCTCCAACTCACACCATCTGAGAATAGCTGAGCAACCTCCCAAACCTCATTCCAATAAAGTTTTTACACTGTATGTACTATGCATTTTAAATGCACCTGATAAACTCTCTTGAACTGTGTTCAGTGTATGGATGAAAACATTTTTGGAGGGGGAAAAAAAAATCTGCATCTTATCACCTACCTATGCAGGTCCTCCCATCAGGCCCTAGCTGCAATCCTGGAGAAGGGCAGCGGCAGCGTATTTCCCCTTTCAGCACATCACAGCCATACTGACAGTTTGCCATGGAACATGTAAGGGCACCTATGGAAAAATAATTGCACATGCTTAGATGAGGACCCTGACCCATACCAGAAAATCACCAAGATTTTTGGAGAATTAAGACATAGTTCAATTGTAATAAAGAACAGTGGGAAAATGCTTGTTGAATTTAATAGGTGTCCATTCAGGCCTTTGAATGGCAAGCCCACATGCAGTAAATTTTTTCTTTCCATGAATTGCATTTATAAGAGAAAAAAAAAAAAAAGAAATACAATTATAGCAAGTTGTGTTATGAAATGCAATCTCCATGAGGAAAATAAATCCCAGTATGTGCTATAAACCCTCCAGGGCAGTACTGCCATTTTAAAATAGCACCTTTAATAAAGGTCATTTCTCTCCCCTTCTCTCTGTCCAGACACTCAAAATATCCACTTTTACGGGAGAGAGAAGGAACCTGATCTCCAGAAAGATCACAGTACAGTTTTATACCAGTCAAACAACCAACATCTGCAGCTTTAATGACTTTAGATTTATACAGACATAGCACTGCAGAACTGCAGGTGTCTTGCTGCTCTGAAAACTGCAAGCCCTTGTCCCTGAAGGCCAATTAACAGTGATTTACAGCACTGGAGAATGTTTCTGGGGAAGCTAGTAATAAAACTAATAAAATCAAAATATTTGCTCTTGTTTTGTTTAGCCTCGTTTCATTAGAACAAAGCAGCTCATTTTGTGCAATTGCCTGATTTCCAGCACGATTTACTTTTACTTTGGGACTCATCTTCATTTCATACAAGTTTCCCAGGGAACCCCGAGCAGTAACACAGGGATACTGAAGAGGAGGTTTGAAAAAAGAAAGCAACAAGCCTTGACGTACTAGAGCACGTTCCATCTGGCATGAGCATGTAGCCATTCAGACAGTAGCACTTGTAGCTGCCGTAGGTATTCATGCATCGATGTTTGCACGGCCGGGGCTTTAGTCCACACTCATTTAGATCTGAAAAGAAGGGTACAAGGGAAGGGAGTGGGAGAAGAAAATATACAAAGTATTTGTGAAAATGCTAGCAGTTAGAGTTCCTGAAGAAAGAAGGAAAAATATGGCAATTCGCTTTTTATATACTGTCCAGCTCATCAGCAAGTATCCAGAATATCCTGCATGAAGTCCTATTTAGTCCTCCTGCCAAGTGGAGTATTTTCTTCTATCTGCATCAAAGATATCCCTTTCAGAAACAACAATATTAGCTTTAACTTATGTACTAGTAGAAGTTTTGTTAGGGAACACATAAGCTCAGACTGCTCACATCCTGCCACTATCCACATCAACCCTATGGCCAGGATCAACCAGAACACTAGAGTAGGAGAGGCAAAGCACACACCACTGCTGCAAACGCTGTCAAAGACCACGCTTCAAAATTAGTGGAAGAGGAAGGCAGGAAAGCTGATGCTGACCCACTGAAAACAGTCTAGTGGAAACAATGTGCTCCTACCAGTTAGACAATACTTCAAAAAGTACCTGCCATCAGTGACATTTGCCAAGGACTACCCATGAAGGCTAATATTTCAGATTTACAATTTAATACATACAGAATTCATCACTTAAAATACTCAGCCCACAATGTTCACATTAGTAGACAAGGCTTCTAACAAGAATTAAAGATTGACTCAAGAATTCCTTCAGAATTCACTTCCAAGAACGCACGTTGATTTTATCTGGGTAAACCAGAATAATCTGTTACTGAACATAGTCATTTGCTGTAGTTATGCAGTAAAGATGACAATAATAAAGTTGAAAATAATAAATCTATTCACAAATCCTGTCAGCAGGTAGTTTTACAACTAAACTACTAACCCTCGTTTCTAATACTGCACAACGCTATCGGGGGTTTTGTTACAGTAAAAGAGTGAGTGTTACTTCCAGGAACTTTTCAAAGAGCCATAACTCCCTAACCAACATCCTAGAAAGGTAAGCCTTGGCTCCTAGCATTTAGTAGGCACATGAACACAATACCTGCTATATACCCGCTGAGAGGGAGATGCATCCTTTTTACGGACTAGATGTGAAAGGTTAGAGATAAGACACTAAAAGAGAAAGACAAGTGTACCTCCAGTTAGAATCATGTCAGTAATTCATTGACTACTTTATGCACTACAGGTAGCAACCTTAACAACAGTCTATGTTGAAATGGAAAGAGAGAAAAGTTGCATTCACTATAAGGAGGAAGTCAGAGAGAACATTGGTTTTAGAAAGTCACACACACAAATCTCCAAATTCCTAGTATTTGGAATTTAAATTTCATCTTGAAACATTGTAATCACTTAGTTTTGGAGTTAGTTTTGACTATGTTTAGTTACTTCTCTTGTATTCACTTTATTCTATTTCTGCCTGTGAATAAATACTGTCACATCAGTTTTTGACTCCTCTGATTCAAATCTTAAAAAACATGCTGTGAGTAAAATGCCTGTGTCTTTCAGCAGTCAATTTTCTTCTCTGGATTGACATAACAGAAAGCTAAGGTCACAAGGCATCAGAAACAGGCTATTAGCACAGCTCCATTTAAACCTATAGCTCATGTGTCATGCGTTTTCATTTTTGCCTTGACATTAGCTATTAAGAGAAGGATGTTTTTAACCTTACGGAGTCAGAATGAATGCTACTGTTTAGGAAAACAAGGATTAGCAATACCTTGGCTGCTTAAAAGCAAAGCCAGCCTCCAAAAAGGTTAGATATGTTCAAGCACACAGAGCAGCCCATCTTATTTTATTTCCTCCCAAATGCAGCTTTTCTGGTTCTCATTTCCATCAGCACAGACAGGCACATACTCAGAAACCACACAGCAAGCAACGCTCCGTTTCCTAGGAGGCATATTGTGTGATTACTGGCAAGTCTTACTGGTTCTTCATAAAGCCCTGCATAAATATGCTGACAGCTCGCTTTATCTGCCTCCACGCTCCCATAATCTGTAACAGTGTGCTTCCCTCAGAAGGGTCCGGAGGTACTGCACATGGACTAGGGGAGCACTGAAACAGTCTGGCTATTAATATACTCTATCTGCTTCAGACGGGTGGTTTTGGTTCTTTAAGTAACGCCTGGTTTTTCAAGAACAGGTTCAAGCTAATGTTAGCAGTTAACAAGTCAGCTATAGCAACATACTTCTTGAACATATGCTGGCTTAAAAAAGGTCAGGTTACTCACCCAAAGATATCAATTGCGTATTTCAAACAACATCTATAAAGAGATCTCAGTATAAATGTCTATACATCAAGAGTAAAAAAGAAAACAGCGGAAGTCTCCTCTAAAAAAAGAAAGCTAAAGAGTATGAATTCAAAGGGTAATGAAAACAACAGTTTTACATCCTTTTTCTTTGTAATAGAGTATCATCATTCCTTCTAGTGACTTAAAATCTTGCACTGCAATTTCAACGATAAAGCACAGCACTATTAAGAATTTAACAAATGTCCATTCGTTATTCTGAAACTGATAATCTCACTGCTCAATCACTTCAACTCAAATGTTGCCTGCAATTATACAGGCAGTATAAAATGAGCATTCTTAACTTCAAAATAACGCAAGACAGTACTGTATACAAAAGCAGGCTGAAAGCTTTAGGCACTAAGGAAAGCAGGGCTGTAACATAAGCGCAGGCTGCCAAGCACAAGTGTTTTATTTTAAAAGAACAGCAAAGAAAATGTGAATGCAAGGAAAGGACAACAGCGCTAGGCTGGCAAATCCAGATGTGACTTCATTGACTGCTGCGTGGCATCACATGAGATCTTGGGTAATGCCTGATGTCTGTGTGCACCTAACAACAGTGGGCGTTCTTCCTAGGTTGATGTTGTACACCGTGCTGTTTGCCTTAGCTTCCACCGAAGACTCCAGCCTACTTTTCTGCCTACTAACTTGGATCAAGCAACACAGAGGTCAAATATTCAATACCAAATTTGCTCAGACTGAGGTAATAGAAAGCCAGTGACCAGAAACCAAGTTAAAAATTAAGCTCTTACCACCTGCGCTATACAAAGTAGATCAGCTTTCATTCTCAGAGAGTATCATCACACAACCACATTAAATTTGCTCCGGAGCAGATGTGTATCACCCTATGAATTTTCTTTACAGTACTTAGGTCTGATAAATGAACAGCTGCCAGATTCAGAAGTTAACAATCCTCATTTTCTTCAACTTTCAGCTTTGTGTGAATTACAGTTTTGTCTTTATCTGACCTGATAAGCAATTTCCATTGCTTTCAGTTTAGAAAGGAACTTAGAAATAAGTAAAAAGCAGTGCAAGTCCTGAAAGAAGAGCAAAGAAACAGTAGCAAAGGTACAACAGTAACTTTTGTGGAGTGTCAAGCCTTTCCAGAATACAAGCACACAGTATCAAGGAAATACAATCAGTTATTTGCTCTGCATGCCAATGACTCTGCAGGCTCAGCTTTCACATTGCAGCCACTAGCCTCCAACCTCTTTGCAAGACTTTGCATTTTTGTCTCAAGCTGTGCAGCCACCTGAAATAAAGGACCGTCTCACCCCTTGAAGGTGCAGTTGTAGCGTGAAGATTCAGGGGCCGCAAAAGAAGTGGTTCACTGTTGTGGCCAGGTAGACTTGCGTACAGTTGCTCATCTTCACAGGATGGGAAGAAGGCATAATAAAAACAAAATGACCAAATCTTTCTAATACACATTACTTTATCATCAAAAAAGAAAAAAATCAGGTGCTGACAAGAACTGCCTTACAAAAAGAGAAAGAGGTAAACTTTCACAAGATGTTCCTGGAACAAGCAGATAACAACTTATAAGAGAGATGTGATATATTCTTTTATGTGAAGTCAACCTTTCCCAGCCACAGAAAGCAATCCGCATACACTTCAGACAACTAGCAAAAACTCTAAGTTCTCAACTATTCGTATTTGCCAGTGAACACAGATTTTATTGAAGAGCAAGTATCAATTTTCTGATGAATACATTTTGAAAGAACTGTAAGTTCCATTATGACCACTATGAATTAGAGAGCTGGCAAAGGGTATTTTCTTTCAGAATGCTCAGCAATTTTATTTTATTTTACTGGCTACAGCTGTAAACTTGGGCTCAAAAAGCTAGAAGGGAGACACTACATCACTAGTGAGATTTGAATGCATTTGGGAGAGCATGTGGTTACCTCCTGTGCAAAGCCACTGCAATTTAGTTGCTGCTGCTAGTAGTACAGTAAGAGACAGTATCAGCTAATCCTACTTTCTGTGAGTGACCTAAAGCAAGGTCTAGATTGCCACTGCCACCACAGTGCCCCTGGAAAAGGACTAACATTCAGGCATCATCACACAGTTGAAGTTCGACAGTTCAGCTGTGAGGCTGGATTGCTGTCTTGGCTTGATCTGTGGAATATGGTTTGATCCGTAAGGTCCATGAGCAGATGAGATGTAAAGCCTATTTATCAGCACTTGTACTCAAAGAATGCCTTTCACCGCAAATCTGAGCATACTTTACAGCCCAGTACCATTCACACAGCCCAGAAAGACTTCCATCTCTGCAAGGGGACTCCAGTATCTCTTCTGCCAGCACCACTACTTTTTGTTATTACTAATGATTATTCTAGAACAGAAGCAAGAAAGATCTCCCAAGGACTGAACAGGACAGCTGCTACATATCAAGATATAATATAGGCTGTGTTTATCCTGTATGGTAACTGTGCTTCATGGGATGCCCTACAGATCTAATGCACCCAGTACTCCAGATCAGGAGTGGCTGGACCGTGCTGTGGCTCTCTTCCCAGCCATACATTTGGATTTCCTTCCAGCAAAAGTAGGGCTGCACATGAACTATGAACATTCAGGTCTCATCCTCATGTGGCATTAGCACACGGCAGGGGTGCACACCCTGACCCCAGGAACAGCTCTAAGGTCTCAGCATATAAGGTAGCATAGACATAGCTGTAGTCACCTAAACTGATGTACATTTTGGCCACGACAGCCAGTAGGCACCTCATGCACATCTGCCATGGGAACCTTGTCCCTGATACCACGCAAGAACATTTGGTCAATACTGCCTAAAAGGCTGCCTTTAATCATTTTCTACCATGTTTGTTTTCCTTCTTTAGCACTTCTTGGAAAGTGAATTGTTTAGTTCAAAACACCGCAGCCTCCAGCAATTTGCACAGCATATATTTGACATTATTAAAGTAATATATTTATATATAAAACTTACATATATACATAATAACCATTAGTTCACTGCACTATATTCTAGAAAAGTTCCAGACTGACCAAAACAGGTGTAGAATACGAAAGTCATAACATCCTATCCATGTCAGCCCAGAGTGAAGGGAGAAGGAGAAAGGATAATTTGAGAGATGACAGAGTAAGTGAGACTTAAAACCAAACTGAAAAGCACAACATTTATTTCTATATCAGTTTGGGACAGATTAGTAAATCTGAGAATAAATATTTATATATTTTAAAGAAAATAATTCACTTCAAAATGAATGTGTCAAAAGGAGGTTAGGAAGCATCAGAGAATACATTTCTGGACAGCAGCTTAGCCCTAACTTTGGCTGATTTGTCTACCATACTTCCTCAGCATACTCAGAAAACATTTACGAACATGTATGCTGCGACAACTGGAAAAGAAAACAGCCTTAATGAGACATCTCTATAAGTGAACATGTCTTAGGCATCAAAAGCTAATAAGTTCTGTATTATAATACTGTTTTATACTATATATGTTCTTTATATCACTACACATTTTGGAGGTCAAATTTGGGCAAAAAAAAAAAAAAAAAGGAAAACTACCTATGATAATTTATTAAGAGAACGCTTCATCTTTCCAACTTTTAATTGCATGTTACAAGTTTTTGCTAGCTAACTCATTCAGCATTAGAAACACAGAAAGAAAAATGCAGGAATGAAATTGTTTCTAATTAAGCATATACTACTCCACTACCCAAACCTGAGAATTGTTACTCTGCTACGAAATAGCAATCCTAACCACAAGATTTAAATTATTTAATCCAAATTCAGGAAAGCGTGTAAATACATACTTCACATTAATCCCACTGACTTCTTCTGAATGAAAGTAAATGTTTTCCCTGTATCATTCTCCTGGAGATGTCATTCTCCCTACAAATGTAAATCTCAGTATCAGAATAGCTGCAGCAGGAAAAGACCTGGTATTTGAGTTCATTATCTATGACTGCAGGCAACATACACAACCTTGTGATGAATACTACACACTTGTGAAGAATTAGCAATGTATGAAAATTAAAGTTCCTAGGCAAGATACAATTAGCACTTTTTTTTCAAGTTCCAAAATACTTCTGTGATTTCATGAAGGAGTTCTCTTTCTTGAATTTACCTTGGTTGCAGGTTTTTCCAGTGTATCCTGGATGGCACTTACACTTGTTTGGTCCAATACATTCACCATGTTTGCATCCTGGCTGGCATATAGCTGCAAATGGAAAAAAAAAAAAAAAAAAAAAAAACCACTCATTACTCTTCTGTTCCCATCATGGCTGATGGCACATTACTTTCAAACAAATGACAACAACCTAACACATAGTACCATTTATGTTCCTCCCTTAAGCACCATTACATGTTTCAAATACCCACTGTTCAAGCCACAGGTACACTTTGAAAGATAGTCACCACCCCAATATACATGGAAAGGATGAGCCATCCATTAGTATTCTATTTCTGTATAATAGTACACTGCGCTGTCTCTGGGATAATAAATGCTTTTAGCACCTGACCAGCAAGCGGATATCAGGCCTTCTGTAACTCTATGTATATATGTACTATGATTCACATCAAGTTTGATATACCTGGAATATGCTCTAGCTCCATAGGAAATGTGTACATCAATGCCATAGTTAACATATGTACAAAGCCATAGTTCAATCACTGATAAGCAGCAACACAGTTCCTACTATTCACAGATTTCCTCTATGACTTCTTCGGACAATGACATTTTTTACCCCCCATTAAGAAATGTTTTGGCTGACTCTAATCCCTTTTCAGGTGTTGGGATTCTGGCATGGGAATGACATTTATGTTTTCTTTTGGTGGAAAAAAGGAGTGGGTAAAAGCAAAAGCAACACTGCAATACACTACTTTATCACTGCATGCATCTATGTCACTTCTATTCAGAACATTTCAAGTATACATCATCAAAACTGCTATACAAATATAGCTGAAGAATGTGATGTTCTATTCTGCTTCCAGAATCAAACTTGCCGAGTAATTTCTAATTCCCCAATTGGAGCATAAATACAGAACTCCAAGAAATAATAGTTAGGAAGCCATTTTTGGTGCCTCTCTTTCTCTTACTTTAAACACAAATAAAATGCATAAAACAGGCTTTTAAAACTTCAATAATAAAAAAATTGCTTTTGAAAAAACATAATTCCAAGTCCAGAACTTTAATAATAAAACAAACATTGCTTTTGAAGAAACGTAAGTTCAAGAATTTATTCCTACTGACCTACTATTATCCAATAGGAATATTTTCAGAGTGCTAAGAATCCTGCACAACTCTGGAAAACATTTCACAGCTGAAACAATTTTAAACAGACATTGCCAAATACTTTTATTATAGTGTCTTCCTATTACTAAACATATTGTTTTAACCTACCAAAAAAATGAAATATTTACTATGCTCCAAAATGATGTTTATCATGATATATGACAAAATGCAGATGTAAAATGCTGGTGAGCTTACTGTTTAAGCAAGACAGACACAAATTAGAGAGACACCAGAAGGTGGCATAACTTGAATACCCTACAGTTAAGATTTATTATTTATCCTTGCTGTGAGTTCATTTTGTAAAATAATGGTATCATTTGGATATAATTTTAATTAATCTGACAGAAGTCTATATCAAAAAATTGGATGTATTAAGAATCTAATTTAACAGAAATCTGTCAGAAGGCACTCACAAATGTAGCCTGCATTCTAGCCCAAGCTGTTCTACACAGTTGAAGTAAACAAAATTAAAATCCAAACAAGAGATTAGTTTTTCTTTTGGTTGTGAAAGAAATATGCAAATGCATCTCTGATGTTCTAAAACCTTTTCCATAAGATTCAAAGAATCCAGAATTGGCAATTCCCACAATTACATCCACAGAGGGAACTATAGCACAGAAAGGGTTTGCGCTATTTAAGTTTTAGAACTGAGTTTGCCCTCTACTATCAGCACATCTTTCTGTATGTACATGTACATACATTGTATACATTGTACATAAATGGCCAGCGATGCTCCCTGAGAATACGAGACCTTGTTTTTAACGCATGGCACTGCTCTTGATGGCTTTTCCTCACAAGTTGGTGCAGTCTCTCTCCTAAAACTTTCTTAAGAGATATTTTAAAAGGCAACACAGTTGTTTTTTGGTTAACACAAGATGTTTTCCCTATAAACACAGCCCAGAAACAAAGAAAGAGTATTTGGAATCACAGAAACTTCTTTCACTTAAATAGTTAGGGGAAGGGGCTGCTTAGACTACTAAAAAGAATGTTTCAAAAAGCATGACCTTGAGCAATGCTTGGACAGATTCGACTGAAAAGCAACTGATGCTCCATGGAAAACTTCTACTTGAAAATGATTACTTCCCCTTTTTAATCACTATGGTCACAAACAGAAAAAAAGATCTTTGTTACATAAGACCTCATTATACACTGTGACTCTTAACTTCATAGGCCCAACTCCAATTTGGGACTGAGGATGGCAAAATAAAGACGATTGAACCAACTTCATGACTTTGAATAGGGGAGAAAGAAAAAGATGTGATCTAAATCACAGTAGAAACAAAAATGACTACAAATACATTTGTGAAAGTTTCCATGAAATTTCAGCTGTGTTTTAATGAGAATCCATATCGAGAAGCAGGACGCAGCTAGATAACAATAACAACTTTAAAAAAACCCACAAAGCACCATGGGACCAGCTAGTGTGAAGTGTTACAGTTCCATAACTGGATCCGTGGCAACTTAGGTTAGCTGACAGTAAAGACTCTTGCCCCCCCCCACTGATGTTGAGTGTAAATTAGGAGCAGCTCAGATGGAGAAAAGAGATCTAAGACTTGAAGATAAAAAAGCTTATACAATTTAGTAATGGAAATTTTTCAACTAATTCAGAAATTCAAATAACTTTGTCATTAGGAATGCGATGTGTTTATCTGCAAGCTTGCTCTAATTCTGTCAGTCAACCAAGTAGGTCAGATACTGTCCTATAACAAAAATTATATATTAGCATCAGGAAATAAACAGTTTAAAACAAATGATATAGAACTGTCTACAGATAAAAAACAGGGAATGTAGGCTATGTTATTACATCCAACAATAGGAACTCAGGGATCCTCAAGAAATGATCTAGTGCAATACATCTCAATCAGCTTAGCCCCACAGTACAGCTGCAGTCATTTGGTGTCTTGTATGGCATACAGGTAATGGACAGGAGAAAGGTAGGTCTTAATTTTAGACTGCCTCTCAAGTCCCAAGAAATAATTAAGTGCACTTAAATTGCATGACAGATGTGTCTTTTGCCTGTTTTCAAAAGTCTCAAGCGAAGGCAATTTCAGTGCCTCAAAAGTCTACTGCTTAAGAATCCCTGCTATTATGATTTATAAACTTTCTGTGAAAGTTTTCTAGCAAACCACAGCCCATAAAGTCAAAGGCAATACAGAATGTCATTTTGCACATTAAACGGGTATTTGGAAATCCATGTTTGCTGCCAAACACCGTCCTTGGGGAAAAAAAAATGTTTATTAGAATATAGTCTGTGTATCTCAGCTACTTAAATATTCTGTATCTTATTTATACATAACAGCTGAAATTCAATACAGTGTTATGACTGGGAATTAATACATAAAAAAGGGAAGCATTTAGCAGTAAGCTTCACAACATCTGTAATTCTGCTAACACTACAAATACATTTTATATCACTTCCTACCAGGAACCAAGCCACTCTCACTGAGCAATGGGTATGTCTTCCCATTAATTTTAATGAAGATTTGTATGGTGCTCAGGATTTTTAAGAAATAGGCCACATTCAGCCGACTCTGCACACGTGGCTTGGATTCCACTGGCTCCATCTAAATTGCTTTTTCCACTGCACCTCTACCAGCCCCAGAGAGGCGGCTTAGCTTGCATTCTGCCATCTCTAGGATGCAAATACACCTTTCTTCTTAGCTGGCTTTCCTTGCTAAAGGGACTAGTAGATTCATGCTGGAGCTCCAGGAGTGACCTAACACATGCTGTGTGGATAATCAACAGCCGAAAGAGGGGCAGAACCTAGGTGCTAGTAAAGATACACTCCTGACTTCTGAAGGGTTCCATGCGCGTAAGGTCAACAATGAGATCTGGGTATAAAAATAAACTTGAGCCTGACTTTCAGCCTTTCTTTTAATAGCAGGCAGTTATTTCAGTTGTTGGTCATGTCTCTAGACTGTGTGGTGAGGGCTAAATTTCATACGTTGATTTTGGTGTGTTTTTCCTTTTAATTTTCCACTCAACTTCTTTTCTTACAAAGTTCCAAACACTCCTGCTCACACACGAATACACTGAGTATGTTCACTTCTTACTACAATTAGACTCATTAGTAGTTAAAAAAAAAAAGTCTCCCAAGTAATATGCTGTGCATCCTGACAACAAAAATTTCCCCCACAACCAACCACAATGAAACAAATGGAATATCATTTCCCTTAGATCAACTCAAATTTCCGATGACTGTTTAAAAATGACTGAAGTAAGCCTAGTCCATGTATGAACTTTAAACTGCTATGTGACACTCATTTCCTTACTGGACAAGAAAAAAATGTAGATATTGGAGAGTGACACCAGACTGAGAAAGTCACACTCTTACAGACTCATGACATTCTCTTAAGACAATGAAGTTCAAAAGCCAAGAGTCTGGGAAAGTTGCCAAAAAGAAACAAACTTTCTACACTTTATAAGATTAATTTTTTTTAAACAAAAGTTAAGAATGTCTAAGTACACTTGTTCTATAGACTAGCTGGCCGCTAAACAGAAGACTGCTTATTTATTATTGTATTAATGTCAACAAAAAACTATGATTTCTCCCAGGACTCCTTTCTGAAAGCACTGAAACTGGCATCTCATAGTACAGTGAAGTGGGTTTAGACAGACAGATAGAAGGAAATTCTAAGCACAGCTATCCTGCTAATTAGTCAACTGCTGCTTACTTATCTAGGACATAAAATAAACTACAGCTAAGCTTTCCATTTCACTTGATGCCCAGTTCATTCAAGAGATATCAGAAAATAAACACTGATCTCATGATCATTCATTCCTGTCTGCTTATTTTAAATTGTTATTCTGGGCCAGATGCGAAGAGTTGCTCTCTCTCTTAATTTCCATTGACTTCAATGAGACTTAAGGAGGTATCCTATAGCCTTTTATTTGGCCATAAATGTAACAGTACTTATTTTAAAAGATTGGCAAGAACTCACTTTTCCTCTCAAATAAGATGATAAATACCACATTTTAAGTTTCACTTAAATGTCAGGACAAATTAAATTTCCTGTAAAAATAATACAGGGAATTGAAACATGAAAAAGAGAGTGGTTTGGGTTTTGGTATTTTCAAGTGTGGGAGAAAGAGAAGTTGTGGTAAAATGCACACACTGTCAGCTTGTGTTAAGCTTGTGTAAAAGCTGAAAGCCACCCATTCAGCCACTACTAACAGCTGATGCTGCCTAAACATGACTAAATCATCCTGAATTATTGTTAACTGCTGCATAAATTTAAGAAATGAAAAATGCATTCAGTCAATTCATTATGGGCCTACAAATGGGTTGGGTTCCCCCCAGTTTCATGGGTATTTTCTCCCTGTACATACTGCCCTCAGAACTACTCTGGAAGTCCTCCTCAGGTTTTTCTCAGTTGCAACGGGCTAAACTGCCTAACTTTTGAGGACATCAGTGACTACCATGTGTTGTCACCTCTATTCCCATCTAAAATTTTAACCTTAATGATTTATTGCTTGATGACCATGCACTGTCTGGTGTAGTCCTAACTAGATGGCTGCACTGCCTGTGTACCTAACTGCTCTTTTTCATTTGTGGCCAATAACAGAAATTCCACAGCTTTCTAGTGGAGTATCTCTATTATTATAATTCTTACTTGGTTCTTCAACATTTCTAGCTATGTCTTCGATGAATTTAGCCTCGAGCATAATTCTTTGAGGACATACCCAGACCTTGCATCTTTTTCTCTGTTTTGTCTCTTCTCTCAATTTCTACTTCTTAATAAAGTTATTTCTTATTCCACTTACCTGCTTTCTTATATGATGTCCACAAGAGGGTTTCACTGAAAAAAGCTGCTCTCAAAGTCTTTAGTTGCTCTCTCTGCATCCCTCACTCAAATCTGACTCGAAATGGCAGACTGCAGATGTTCAGCCTGCCCTTGAACTTCTATTTTCACCTCTCTGAAGTCTAAAAATATCCATAAGAACACCTGCATCTGAAGCAAACTGTGCTTACTGTCCACCCAAACGGCTTTGCTTCCATCCCCTCCTCCTAAGTAACATATAGCCACTCATTTATTCCGTCCTTAAATCACAGCTCTTTAAAATTGTTTGCCCAAACGCAGGAGGTAATTTATGCATCGGTACAGAGATTATTATATATTTATTATTCAGCTTCACAAACCTTTACTGGATCCTTTTACACTGCAGTGCCAACTTTATTATCCAGACTTGCTCGTTGGTGAAGCAAGCTGTCTTTTATGCTGCCTCCTTCACCGCAGTCTCCCTTTCTCCTGCAGCCTAACAAACCATAACCTCAAATTCTGCACCTATTCTCCACAAAGCCAGCTTGGTTTTGAAACACCTGCCTATTTCTGTCTATATTTGGCAATTCTACAGATTTAAGTAACGATATGTCATAACGACACACTCAGTAAAACAAAAATCTGCCTTATTCACAATTATTTTTATCTAGAGATTCTCCAAGATACTAGCTACCTCGCAAAATAAATTGCTGCATATATTCAAAAGATAAATATTTCTTTTTTGGTCAATCACATACCTATGCAAGATAATGCATAAAGTTGAACCTACCACACAGTAATCGGCAGGTGGTAAAAGCATGCCATACCTATAATTCACATTACAGAATTACTTGTGAAAAAATAACTTTGCTTCCTAAATAAGTGTACCAGAAGTCATAACATCTCTGTAGGCTTCAGTAAGCCTGATTAGGGCAACTGGGTATTGATTCTCAGATAATTTGACATGCAAACCATTCCTTTATTTTTGAAAGACAAATGTACTTGACCAACTTCTGTAGCTGAAGACTGATAACATCATCAGATAAAATGGTAGTATCTAGTGACTGAGTCTTTTTTCAGAAATGATTTGCACTTATCTGTAATATTCATGATAACAAATGTTGTCAAAGTGCATGTATAAGCTTCTACCTAAAATATACAACACTATTAAATAACCAGCTCCTAATTTTACATGCACAACTACCACATTTGCCTGGGTAAATCAGTTACTAAATTTGCACATATGAATGTGGTAATAGCACATTAACATGATAAATTGCAACCAGGGGGGGCTATTCATTGCAGTGAATTCTTTGCTTGCCTATGATTGCTGCCAAATGTGCTCCTAAACTGCATATGCAAATCCAGATTCTGGTTCAAGAATGCCTTGCTATTCAGACAGAACAACTCTTTAAAGCACGCACAGCTTTAAACATAAGCTCAGGTAACACTGAAATCAACAGGACTTAATGAAGTCAGTGAAAGGTAATCAAATGCTTATGCACTTAAACACTCTTTTTAAAAATCAATGACAAATTCATCCAATGAATATGCAGAATTGGAATTCTTCTCTGGAAAAGCAAGAAATATTTCATGTTTTGTCAAGCTCTTCATATTTGCACTTTGAGTGGTTCATGATAATCACTTAAAGAATGGAGCTTTATCATCTCAAATGCATGTTTGCTACCTGCATCTTTCTGTGCGTGTATTGAATTCCAGCCGGTAGAAGCAGGCTAGCATGAGTGTCACTAGGTGTGGTGGCAGAACAGAAATTGGGCCCTATATCACTATCTTCTTTATAACATGCAATACCCACTGGCTTCAGTGAAATACATTCTGCATCACAGTGACAACACTGAATTTAATGCACAGCTGAACAGCTGATTGCTTTGCTCCCCTTCTGAAGACCAGTGTTCCCAGCACAGGGATAACTAAACAAGACGTATCAATTCCTAAGCAATGCGAGACTATAACCCTGAATACTAACAGAAACTGGTGTTGATTTCATCACGCTTTAATATGCCAGATTATACACTGCCGTAGGTCAGGGGCTGTAAAGCTTCCCTGTTGTTGGAATGACAACCTGCAGCAGAGGTGCAAAGCAGACAACTAGGGGCAATAAGTGCTTCAGCTATCCCAGACGAATCTCCCACTGCACATGATTCAATACCTTGAAAGCAAAATCAGGCCTCTTAAGTCTGTCAGTGTGTAAATGTGATGCTGGCAGCATAAACGATTTGCAGGAAGGCAAAATATTTCTTGGGGCTTGAGGGGGAAAAAAAAGGAAAAGAAAAAGGGAAAAGTGCAAGATTTTAGATGATAAGCATGTATCTTTCATTAAATAGGTGAATGGAATAGAACAGCCCTGTAAATTTCTTCCCCCCCCCCCCATCTTCCCCAAACCAGATAATTTAAAAAAAAAAGAACATCTTCTTGCCATGTATCATAGTTTTCAAGTAAACTTATGACTTAGAGGCCATAACTCCAAGCCATAATCTTGCCAAAATTATTTCAAGAAATATGTTCAGCTAACCTTTGGGCTGGCACCTTAGGCTGGCTATTCTCTGCCTTAAGACGTAGAAAGCTGCAAAACAAATATCCAAAAAAAGAAATTCCAGCTTTTTTTTCCTGTAAGGAGGATGGACTTGGCTGGGGTTTTTATCAACTTGTTACATTCCTGGAGACTTACACACATTCAACATTCAGAGCTTTTCTGAAATAAAAAAAATTCTGGTACACATTTTAAAATAGAAATACCTTACATCAGTATTTCTTTATGAGATTTAACAAACATGTTCTGATACATAAGAGTAATTAAATATAATGACGTGATGCTATTCTTATTCAATCAACTAAGGAGCTACTTTGTCATGTTTCATATGGGTACATAGTTGTAAAAATTCTCATGTTTCATGGTTTAAGTTCAATGTTTCCATCAACAGAACAGAAAAGCTTTTCTTAAAGAGACAGTATCCTTTCCCTTAAATAAATGTATATATTTTTAATGCTGCATCTCTATAAAGGAAATATAAATGGTTAGCATCTGGATGCTAATTTGAGAGGAATTAAAGTGATATGCATTGTTAAGTTTCTGAACATCTGCAACCAGTAACGATGTTGGCATATAAATTTAATGGTCATTTTTATAATGTTTAAATTTTGAATGTCATCTAAACTAAAACTAATGCTTAGAGACCTTTTCAGCTCTTACTAGCATATGAAACTAAATATACTATGAAAGTAAAACAAGATGCAAACACAGATCTATGTTTTGGGCTCATATTAAATCAATTTATTTGCCAATAAAGTGAACATTAGCAGCACAGACTGTTAAGCTACATAACCTTATTATAAAAGACTGGGACTTCAGCAACAGCAGTTCTTCATATTTTAAGTATTATGTGACCAACACTTAAGGGTTTGCTTTGATTGCAACTTATTCTAGTTAAAACTGATTTAAACTGGTAAGTCCCTTAGTGGCTGTTCCAAAAGCCTGCTGGAGGCAGGCTCCCCATGTTGTTGCTGGGCTTTGAGAGAAACTTCAAGTATGAATATACTACAGTTGTAAATGGTCAAACCATGTTACTGGTATGATTTTCATGGGAAAAACTAGACTGCAAAACTGTTCTCCTACATATGAAGTGCCAGATGTACTGGAGGAGTACAATGGGGGAATGGGAAGGATACTGTATCTTTAACATAGTAAAGTCATATTTTCATAGCTGCTTTAAAACTGTTAAGCTTCAGAACTGAAAAAAAGTAACTGAATAAAAATAGCAAAACCTCATTTTCTTTCTTGCATGGCAATATTAAAGTGGTATTGCAATTCTGTATAAAATGTCTTTTCTTAGAAGAATACATGAAAATGCACAAAGGTATTTGTCATTTCTTAACAGCCAGATATGCTGCATATCATTGTCAACACAATGCATTCACGCAGGCTCTATTCTTGCAACCACAAATTTACTAGCAAAACTATTACCAAGCTTAAGGAGGCTTCTGCCAATGGGACGAACTCCCAGAAGCATTTTCATGGTTCATTATTGACAAAATCACGGTTTTATTTTGCTAAAGGTTTGTGCATCTTGGACTATACAGAATTGCCATTTCCATTTAAAGCATTGTTATGTGTAAGGAATAGAAGTCCCAAGCAACACCCCTCTTCTCCCATTGATGTATGAGAGATGATTTATATGGGTAAACTCCCATCAACATTACTGTTGGTTATGTAAAATCTCCTTCTAGGCATCAATGGGAGCACAACCATCCCTTCCCTCCCCCCACCACCCTGCATATCTGTGATTAGATTACACAGCATAGATACAGTCTTTAAGCTCATGAGGACAGCAGCAGCAGCATAGGCTGTGCAAGTTTCTTCACAGCTGTTGTAAGAAGGCAGCAGCATGCACAATTTCCAGCGAAGCATTTGGTTATGCCTGCATCTGCGGTGTCAGCTTGTACAAGCTCCCCCTGTCTCTTGCAGGTCATCTAAGAACCTCCGGAAACAGTATGCATTTTACTAGGTTTGGCTAAGCCTAAATCCTAACCAGACAGCCTTTGATTAACATTTTTTACTGATGCATGAAGACAAAGTGTTAAGTGATCATTTGACTTATACTTTTACTAACGTGCTATTGTACTGTATAACTTCTTGATTGCTCTGTCCCTATGCTTTTAAAAATTAATTTGTCACGATTTTACTGTAAGATGGTGGGACACTACTTCGTTGACCTACTCTGGTTTTGTTTCTTAGGTAGAACACTCAGAAACCTCAGCATGGGGAAATAACAAGACTAAGTTACCACATGCAGACACCCTAAAAGTGCACACTCATCTTCATAATCCCTTCTCAAGATATACCTGATAGACTTTGTTATCATTTAAAGAGAATTCAACATTTAGATGAGTGAAGTAATTGAGTAACATCACTACCTATAAAATCCAGTGGGATTTTATTCCTGTTAAACATCTCTTGTTGATTTAACTTTCTGTCCACTGGACAAACTCTCGGACTGCTTAAATAGGCAGACCTCTGCTGACTTCAGCAGTCATGCAGACTCATGCCAACAGAGACTCTGACAGTAGACCAACGTCAATTTGCAGAAGCTGCAGATCCAACCTTCTATTTTGTATGCATGAATGCAGCAAAACGAACTATTGCTGCCATTGCCTCTAGCAAAGGAGTTGTCCAAACTGTAATCCAGAATGAAAATTCATGCAGTTTTTTAGTGCCCTTCTTTTAAAAAAATGTAGCTTAACCTTTTACATCTACATTAAAGTAATATCTCTTGCTACCAACTCTTCTATAATAAAATGAGTTTAGTTCCTGGCTGTTAAACTGCAGCTGAAATTTCAAAGCAAAAGGCAGGCTACATCTTTAGTGTAGCTTGACTGTGTAATAACTAGCATACAAATGAGTTACAAACAGACATGCAACCAAGTACAAAGCAGGTGTATTTTGTTCATGAAGAGATATTTGCAAGCTAGCTAGAAGAAAGGCAGATAGACCACTAGTTCTAAGAATGACATTCAAGGAACCCAGATGGAATATGAGCAAATATGTCCACAAAGCAAGAAACAGTATTTTTCAAATAGCCCCTAGCACAGCCTGTTGGAAGGTAAAAGGAAGAATTTCGACTTTCACACAGATAAAAGAACATCACAGAACATGTATGTCTCTGCATGAAATTAATGCATCTTTTATCCTGTATTTTAGTTTTCTGACAGGCTAACCAGTTTGCAGAGCTCAATATGTGCATATATATTCATCACAGTTGATTTCTGTACACTAGTTTATCAGCTGGTGTCAGTCAGCAATGGTTCCACGGACTTGCACATGGTTTGGTCTACCTCTGGCCCAGCAGAGACACGTGGACAAGGCCTGGATTATCCTTTCCTTGAGAACGGCTTCGAGAGACAGTCATCCGTACAGAATATTCTCACAGACATTTCTTTAAGCGGATGAAATGGGCTTCAGCTGGAAGTGCTCTCATGTGGTACCCTAGACTAGAACTACAATACACGAATAGACACAACTATTTTATACCCTGGAGTTGTCATTTCTCATCTAGTGCACAAAGAACTGAGCTCCAGCCCTACCTCTGCTGGGAATTCTCTTCCCTCAGATATTATTGCTAAACAACACATCAGAAAAAAGGTTGAATTAACTTTCCAAGGCAAAGTTTCTCTGCTAGTGCCTGAAAAAGTGCACCTGTGTGAGATATATGAAATGATGCATGTCCCAGTTCAGTTTTGTCTTATCCATCTGTATACTCTAAAATGCACGGAATGGGTTCTGGGTCAGGAAAACACTGCCAGTACCACAGATGCAGCGCCTCACAATGCAAAAGAAGTTTATGAATCAAAAGCATAGTGTGGATATTTGCTCTATAATTTTGCTGTGTGCACAGCAATAATGCATAAAAATCCAAAACAATAGCCCTAATTTTTACAAATCTCTCATCAGGCACTTTTATTAGCGTAGCTTTTTTCACAGAAGCAGGCTTTTGGGTGATTACTCCCACTTACTGTTATTAAGACACAAGTAAATTCCACAGACAGGGCAACAACATGGGATTTTTGGACTAATTTCAATTGAGAAGTTTAGCAACATCTAACTTTAAAGCCCCAATCCTGTGAGTTCATCAGTGTGCAGAGTCAGCTCTACTGATGATGATGTTACTTCACATGAACTAAGACCTGCTGCTTAAACAAAATTTCTGCTGCTTCCAAATCAGCCTTTCTACACACCAATAAACCTAGTTTATATACCAGACCAAAACATGAGAAGGCTACTTGGTCATATTAGTGATGGAATCTATCCACTGTTCTAAATCAAGATTAGGCCACTAAATAAGAATGGCTAGATTTTCAGTTTACAATGACTTAGAAATGCCAATGTATTTATTTGCACTTATATTTGTTCAGTACTTTTGAAAATATGGCTATATTTATATCATTCTCAAAACGGATTTAGCTGCCTAAACTTGGATCTCACTTTGGTGTTCATAACCTGTTAGGAACTAAAAAATCCAACCTGCTTCAAAATTGCTGGGATTACTGCAGTGGGAGGGACACCTTCTCAGTGTATTCTCTGAAACGGAGAAGAGCATTCGGGAGGGCAATTTTATGACACAGCAGAGAGCATACTGAAATGTTAAAGCTGATACTGAAGGCTTCAGAAATCAGACCTACTTACACCTCTTTACATATACAAGTCTAGACTGCTGTAATTCATTAACAGGAGACAGATGATGTTTCAAAAGAAAAGCGTAAGTTAAAGAGGAGGTCTGATTTCAACTTCTTCCTACACATTTATAGGAGTGAAAGACAGCTGAGTTATGCTGACTTACTAAGCAGCAGTAAGCATGGTTATGCTGTATATACGCTCCTATGTTACTGAGTCAAAGCGACATAAAATTAATTACTCTGCACTTCACAAAAGCAAGTTTAGCTAACCCCGTCCAGTTGCCATTTGCAACAGATTATGGATGGACAACCCTGAGATCTGAGTTAACCATAGCTTAATGAGTTACCACATGTCAGCTGAGCGACATTCCTACCCTGTTGGAGCTGGCAAGTACTCACTTAATTCTCCTTCACAGTTAAACCCTTACCTTAAACCATAGAGCTGGTTTAAGCTAACACATTTCCTTCTCAATAGCTGTGGGCTGGAGGCCTGTCCACGCGTGTTTGGAGAGCAGCTAGCACAGGTCAGCTGGACAGCAGGAAATGTGTCTGCATGTGTTTGCAATCACTTGTCCATGGCTCATCATGGTTCAGAAGACATGTAGTAACTGTAAACTGGGGCAACTCTGTCCTGTATCTGAGCCTACATTCTTGCTGCTTGCTGGTTCACAGCACCTCGCATTTGTTCTCAGTAAGCTAAACTCAGAGGTGATCAGTACATTCACAGTAAATTATGCATGACTAAACAGGAGAGTCCAAAAGTGCTGGAGCACTCACAGACATAGCAAAGATGGTTTAAATAACTTAATTTGAGTATAGCAGTTCAAGTCTGCTAATACAGAGCTCAGCACGGTCTTATTGCCTGAATATTTACAGCTCCTTATTGGACTAATTTGTAAATTGGGTCTCGCTACTCATTTTTAGTTTTGACTCTATACTTGTTTTCACTGCATAAATGTAACTTATTCCAGAAATGGCAAAGAAAACACCCATTTAGTAAAGAAAGCCTGGCCTGTATATGTGCCATCCATTGCAGGGACAGGACTAAGAGCTTTGTCTTTTGCCATAGAGAGCAGGAAAAACAATTGTGTACTTGGATTTTCAGAAAATTTTCAGTGATATCCCTTTGCACAGTAAAACACTCAAGGTCTCCTTTGAGGCCAGGAATGCTGCCTTCTGTGCCAGGTTAATCCTTCATACTGAAGGCCACATTCCCAAGGTGGAGAGCTGACTACAGATTTGCCGTTTGGATGCCAGCACTAGAAAGATTCACTCTCATTAAGTGTAACCTCCCACTATATGATACCACTGGAATTTTCACCACGCACAACTGGGGCAGATTTTCTTGCTTTATTTTTCTAAAAACACTTTGGCTTCAATTTCAAAAACAGAATGAGCTGCTATATTTTTAAAAAGGTCTTCACTCAAATGTCCAAGAATCTTCTAAATCAGATACTCAGAAATTCTCAGCATCTGATGTATGGAAAATTGAAGAAAAAAGAAATGTACTGAGAATGCAGTAAGAACTGCACTGCTTTGAAACTCTGGTCCCAAATACTAGAGATGATCACATAAAATCCATCTCTGCATTGCTTGGAAAAGTGAATGAAGAATAACTCTGTGAAAAATGGACTTAAATGCAGTGGAAGGAGAAGCGAATTTACCTAGCTTTTGTCTTAAAAAACAATGCTCATGGAATGTGAAAAAAGTGGCTAAGTCGCTCCAAATGGCTTCACTGACAAGATTCAAAGACTAAAAAAAAGTTTTTACTTTTTGATTATTATTGTTTTCATCTTGTTTTCTACTTTTAGTTGTGCATTTTCTGCTAATTTCGCTTTATGCTATTATCTCCCCAGACTATAAACCTGGCAAACTGCAAACCCAAATCAAACTTGGTAGTAGCAAGAAATCAAAGGACAGATATAACTGCAGCTGACTTCAGTCTAAATGTTATCACTGAGCTAAAACTTACGTTCATAACACAGGAGACAACTTGACTAAGAAAAGGGACAAAATAAAAATGTTTTTTACAGTGCAAATTAGTGATGTTTGCCAGTTAGAGTCTTTGTAGTCTTAAACATTTAAATGCTCAAGGATTTTCAAGCAAAACTGTGTTATGAAAGGTGGATGTAGATTCTATCACCCCTGGAACAGCCTCAATCAACATACTTCACATCCTCCTTCCTTCTCTACAAACATTCATCTCAGGGAAATGACTGTTTCTGTTATAAACAACAGCCCTAAAATCAAAATGATTCATGGTATGGGCTAAGAGATACCAACCTGAGAACTCTCAATCTAAAAACAGTACTGGGGATATTTTGTTCTAGAAGTATTTTACATTGCTACATATATGTGTATATGTATATACATAAACACACACACCAGTCACTTTATATATCTATTGAACATTGTGTGCTTTTAACAAACTTGGGAAAGAAGGAGCCAGTCTTGCTGTTTACAGATTTGAACAAAACCTTTGCTTAGAGTCTAAAGTTGCATCTCCAATGCTATCGCTATCTCCTGTCTACATTCACTGCTTTGCAGACTAAGCAACTAACAGTATTCAATACCTGCTTTACTTTAAAAATGGTTTAGCAAAAAATAATCTAGCTTGCAGACACTTGTATCTAAATCAAAATGCTGAGAACCAGTAATTATAGGTTCATTCCTGAAAAAAAACTTACAGGAAATCACTCATGTATGTACTGTTAAGCACATGAGCAATGGTTCCCAAGAACAAAGTCTGTAATTTTAAGAGGCTGAGGTATGACGCTCCTAACAACTGTATCTTCTACACAATGCTAGCTGCCAGCATAGAATGAAGATGTAGTTAATGATGAAGACCTATCTATTTGATTATCCTGCAATTATATCAAAATTTCTAAAAAGATGTGAGAATTTCAGAGAAGTTTCTCTTGATGTGTGACTCAATAAAAGGATGCTTTCAGGCTCATTTATACCCTTAGTCTGGGATTACGGAAAGAATGTTTGCGCTTAATACCAACTGAAATATTTCCATTGACTTTTTAAATGAAATATCAACAATTTGGGTTTCCTTCTCAGACGTAAATATTCCTGCCCTGCAACACCTGTAACATTACACACTGCAGCATTACGTCAGGCAGGCTATTACACCAGACCATGAAACAAAGTGGAAACAAAACAAATTAACAAATTCTCATTGCCTTAACCAAATTTTACCTTATTCAGTTGCAATCATTTGTAGTACTGTTACTAACACATGGAATTTTAACCTGACAACATCCTTTTAAGTAAGTCAGACTCACATGTGCAAAAGCCTAAGCCCTGCAATGTAAGACTGTGTGTGAATACACGAAAGACAGAACTAGGTGTGTGCAAGCCTTTTCCCGAGTGCCTAGAAGCCCCAGCAGCAGCGATACTCACGTTGGCACTGTCCCCAAGACAAACGGGCCCAGCCCCAGCAGCAGTCGATTCTACTTCCAAACCGACACAGTCCTGCAGAGGAGATTATTTGTCTGGGCCACCTGAACAAGACAATTCAAAGAAGTCTGGTGAAACATTCTGAAAGTAGCTAAAGTTATTCTACATTAAGAAAAACAAAGACAAAAAAACAGGAAAAAACCTCTCTGGCATGGAGATGTATACCCTTTTTTGGGTAAAAAATAGCTGCTGAGTATATAATAGTTCTGTCATTAATACAGTGTTTAGCTCTGACAATGTAAACAACTACAGGGGAAGAGGAAAAAAGATCATTAGAATGACTTTTTAAAGCCTGAAATAACTGACATACTTTGCAATGTGCTCACTACTGCCACTCTCAGGTTAGCATTGAGGGATTTCAGAAGTCTAAAACACAGAATTTATAATGTGCAATAAACCACCATCATGAAGTTTCAGCACTCATTTATTTCAAGATATGTGGCTAAATTTTCTAGCTGAAACATTAAGGGAAGAAAATCAGAACAAAAACGTCCCATAACCGTGATAACCGTGACAGGTTATCAATACAAAAGGAGAGCTGTACTCTTCCCTTGCCCGAAAGAAAGCAGATACTGCAGTCTGAAACGTTACAAAGTAACGCCACAAAATTGTTAACGTTTTTTAACAAGGTAAAATAAACACCCTATCCGAACAAATTCTAGACAGAGATTTTGGAGAAGGGATCGTGTCAGCTGATTTATGCGCACACTAAACCACTGCCTTTGAAAGTCCATTCATTTTCTTGCGGCGTACACGGAGCACCCTCCAGCTTGCACCAAAGCAGCTCCCTCCACCTGACGCGGCTCAGCACTACTCGTCAGGCACACGCGCTGCGAGCGCTCACCTTCCTCTCGCTTCATGTTAAAACTTGAGCTGCAATCTTCATCGCGTTTTGTTTCAAGTGCCTCGGGGCATCGACAAACTAATTTCATGTTTGTAACACATGAAGCATGTCGTTTTTAATTTTTATAAGAATACAATCCTGCTACAGCAATGAACTTTTCATATGCGAGACCATATTTATACTAGCGAACAACGCGCCCCCCCCCCCCCCACACACACACACTGTGTGCAGACGGCGGCACTTACTTCTCATAAGCAAAGGGTGAAAGACCGGAGCAGTCTGTTTGCACGGCGAAGCGCCGACCCGCGCCCACCCCCGCCAGGTTTATCTGTCACCGCCGCCGCGAGGCGCAGGGAGGGAGCCGGGCCCGGCGCTGCGCACCGGCACCTTTCTTGGCTGCGGAAAGGGGCAGCGCGGTGCCTCCGCGGGGCGCCGCCCGCGCCCCCCTTCCCCTCCCGGGCGGCCGTTAACGGCCCCAACGGCCGCGCGCGGCGGTTGGGCGCCCGGCGGCGGCGAAGGGCGCCGCGTTGCCCGCAGCGAGCTCCGCTGGCCGCCCGGCTGCCGGCCCTTACCTTCTGTCAAACGCGGCGGCCGCCCCGAGGCAGAGGCAGGCGGCCAGGAGCAGGCGCAGGCAGAGCTCCATGGCCGCGGGGCGCCCGGCAGAGCAGGGCTGGCGGAGGCGCCGCCCGCCGCCAAGCCCGAGCCCGGCGAGAGGAGCGGCGGCCGCTGGGGAGCGGGGCGAGCCCCTCCGCCTGCCGCCCGCCCTCCTTCCCTCCGCGCCGGGCGGAGCAGGCACCGCCGGGGAGCCGCCGCGCCGCCCGCAGCCGGCAGGGGCGCCCGAGGGCGGCCCGCGCCGCACAGGGCACCTGGCGGCCGGGGGCGCCCAGAAGGCTGAGCTTCGCTTTAACGCACTTCTCCGGCTCTGCTCCCCGGAGCAGCGCGGCCACCCATCCCTCTCCAGGAGCGGGGCCCACATCTAAAGCCAGCGGCGTTAAGAGTTGGTGTTTCTTTCCCCAGCCCAAAGCCTCTCCCTGAACAGTGCTTTCCAAAAGAGGTACAAGGTGTGCATGTTTTCTCCGGGCTCACATGCTCCCATTAACAGCCCGCAGATGTTGGCAGGCCTGACATGAGGTGTCCCAGACCACGGTCAGAAGAAAAAAGTGACAAGTTTGAACATTACCCATACACCATCTAACAACCTCCCAGTGCCACTTACTAACAGCGATCCTATGGCTGTATTCTGCATCAACATGCTGAAATAAGGCAATTATTTTTGTTTTGTTTCTATGAACTACATCTTTGGGGACTTGCTGAAGGGACACTGTTTTAATAACAACCTCCCACCAGTTTAATGTCAAAGCTGTTCCAAGATCCGGTACAATTACAGACAAATTGGCCAACAGCTTTGATTAGATTACAGCGCTGGTTTTGATTTGAGCCTAAATCAAGGCTAAACCTCATCGGTTTTTCTTACAAGGGTGTGGCTATAGCTCAGAACCAGAAAACAAACATCGTGGGGTCTGGGCTGCGATACAAAGCCAGCGTTTGGATGCCAGCTTCCTGAAATACAATTCTGGGCTTTCATTTTGAGCTGGTGGTTTTGCTCAGGGCATTTTGCACCTTCAAAACGCTTCACAAATATTTAAGCAAAGGCAAATTCTTTTTTGCACATGGTACCGATTTGTTCCAATAAGCTCTATAAAATTACACCACCACCAGAGTGGTTTTAGGATTTTTCCACAACTCGACTGCAGAAAGCCCCCTCCCAAGGCTGCTTCCCTTCCTTCTGCCATCTTCTCAGGGCTATGCTTTCCCTGTGCTAAGCTTTCAGTCCGCTAGTCAGACATGTAAAGCCTACAAGGTCATGATTCTGCAGGGTGCTTGTTACCTATGCTCAGATAACAGACAAGCTCAGTCCCTTAGAGGACTGAGATAGAAAAATTGCACCAAGGACCTGGTTCCCTTCATTCGTGTCAGGACAAGCTGATGACCAAACACTGAAGACAACTGTCACAGTGGCATTTGGGGAAGACAGCAGAACATCTGGTTCAGATTAGATCATTGTTGAAATACAGAGCTGATTTCCAGCTCTTGACTGACTGCAACATTATTTCCACTTAGATATGTGGACGTGGGATCATCCCACAGCCCCTGCACAACAGAGTCATTGTCAAGATGTTATGGCCAAATGGGGAGATATCCCACTGCGATACCTACAGGGATTTCTCTCTGGTAACAGCATCTGTGGCTGCATCGCTACAACTTGTAGATAGGAAAGGTCCACAAATTACACTGCAGGATGGCTGCTAGCCAAATTCCCAAGAGGTGCCAAAAGCAACACTTCAACTTCATTGTGACTAAAGGTACGGGGCAACCTGACACTTTCCCTTTGATGTACAAAAGGACATGTCCTAATGTCAATCCCATTCATGCTACAGTGTTACTTAGGTACGCAGTCACTTTAAAGCATGCATACTCCCAAAGGAAAGTAAAATTGTTTAATCTCTCCAGACTGCACTCAGAATTTGAGATTTTCTTAGCATACTGTTTGGCACTTTTGTAGGTTACATACAGACCACTATGTAACACATACTAGTGTGCTGATGAGACTTGGTATCTACTTAAGACCATCAGCTCTTGGTTAACTTCTGCTGCCTTTGCAATTTGCTTTGGAATATCAGTGTGAAAAAACAGTTAACCAGTAACTAAAAGATCATATATTGGACCTCCATACCTATCAGTGGGACTGAACATCCAGTCACTTACAGAATTCATTCATTTTGGAAATTTATCTATGTCAGTGAAGTTTTTTAAGGGAGGTAGTTTCTCATACCCAGGACACTGGAAGGATTACTAAGTAAGTGTAGTAACCAGATCTCTAACAAATGAAAGATGTATAACGCTGTCTTCCCTATTCCATTGCTACGTGGATGTGCACCACAGAAGATGGAGAAGAGATGGAGAAGCTGTTGGAGAAGTATTACTAGAAGTGCTTCAGTATCTTACATTCAGTGAAGCAGCATGAAAGCCTGGCAAATGTCCAAGTCATACAGTGGGCTGACCTGATACTCATCAAGACATTAGTAATAAAAGCCCAATAGCAGGCCATCAAGCACTCAAAACGAGTGAGTAGCACATCCCCAACTACCATACAGATGATGAAGTGGAGCATGGACAAAAGAACTATTGTCCACAAAGCTCTTTCAAAGATACTTTAGGGACCCTTGGTTGAATGCAACTTGACAGTCAGGTTTTTAGCTGCAAATTGGCAGAAACATGGAGGAAGACACAGGGTATTTAGAACAGTAATGCTGTACCCTTGTGTATGAAAAGCTTAAAATATGAAGTATGCAGCAATAGCAAATGAGAAGGTAAATTTTGCCATAAATGGTGCTTATTTTACACAAGCATGGTGAACTGTCTTCATTCTGCCATGCTTCTTTTGCTTTTCTCCATTCCCCCATAAAGATCCTGTGATCTCAAACCACAAGGGACTTGTGTTCCCTGCGCCCAAGAAGCCAAGCTGTCAGTCAAGATCCTTACCTCAGATTTTCAGTCTCATGGTAATCCTGAACTCAAGTTAAGACCCTTCCACAAAAACCAAGACCCTAAACTTACTAAGGTACTCTATATTGCGAGCACAGGAAAAGTTTGATATACTTGTTGTAGCTAGTGCCACTAGAAGTCTGTGAAGTTCTGAATTTGCTAGCATTTCCCAGGGGATGAAGCCCTAGGTATGTGTTATATTGTTGCATTTTAGACTGTGAGTGACAAAGACACACATGACTACACATAAAACTGCATTTTGGTGATGAGAAGGCAGAGAATGGAGAAATGCTCTGAAGAGTGGGGCTTGCTGTTCCTGCTGCTGAGAAGAAGGCAGGAAAGGTAAGGATGGTTAATGACAACTGCTGCTTCTAGGACGGTTAGTATAATAGAGTGGCGTTTGGCATAGTATATTATATAAAGCATCATACAGGAATGTGTTCAATATACCCCTCAGTACAGTAGTTGGCATTTTACCGAAAACATTGCAGCACAGTCTTAAACTCTGTTAAACAATCAATGTTGTGAGCAATATATGTAGCTATTATTCTATGTAACATCAATTAAGAAAGCATATAAACAACAGAAAAACAAGTTCTAATTAAATGATGCTTACTTATAGGTCCCTCTGGTGAAATGCAGACGTTACATGTTTGGGACCCTGCTCTTCTTCAACAGCAATATGTACTTTTACTTAACCTGGGGTAGTAGGACTGTACCCAAACTGGCTGTCTCAGTATTAACAAGCTGGGTGCAGTGAAAAACTTCAACTACAGTCCTAAATACAGGTCTCCAAGACATTCTTTGTAGATGCAACTGTTTCTGGAAAAAAAAAAAAAAGTAAAAAATAATTTCTGGAATACTCTCTGACATTAACTGGACAGGCAGTACTAAGAAAAAGAGAGCTGAAAAGATGCAAGTGGTAGATATACATAAAATCACAACAGAACCCATCTCAAATTTATTTTCATTGCTGCAGATAGCTGCAAATTAGACATAATCACACCAGTAACAGCTATTGTCTGGAGGCAATCCACTGCCAGGTTAACTTTTGAAGAAGGCATTAGATTAGCTTTCTCTTGCAAATCTCCCTTTTTTAGTATTAATTTCATCCTTGTTTTCTTAAAGCACATTGCAAATATTAATGAATTAAGCCTTCTATCCAGCTGAATCAGGCAATACTTACTGTGACTCCCCAGTTTATACAAGCAGAAATTAAGGAAAGAAAGAGATTTTTGCCACAAATCAAATAAATCTGTCATCAAACTGGAAATGGATCTCCTGTTTTCCAATTTAATACTTAACCACAAATCCATCCTTCTTTCTGATTACATATTTCACTCCCATCAGGACTGAGCAACTTAACCACAAATACCACAGTATCCCAAGTCACTACAGCATGCTATGACATAAGTGTAAAATACATTTCACTTATTTGCAATTAATGGTGTGCATGATCATATTCTGCACTTGTAGTGCTAATATAACATGAATACTTCTTGCAAAATGGAACAGAAGAAAAGAATCCAAGTCTATATTATCTATGAAACTTTCAATGTCATTTTATTTCATTTGGGGCTATGCAATTCTGATTTTCAACCAACTTAACATATGGTATATTTAACAGTAGTACGTATTACATAAATATTATCTCAGCTATACAATAGGCAACAATCTCTGTCACTCCCACACTAGTAAGAAAACTGTGAGGCATCAAGAAGGTGCAGCAACTGCAGCTAAATCAAACTTGGTATTTCATCTCCTTCTTAGTAACCTTTCCTGAAAGGGTTAGAAAGTCAGCAAAACTATCAGACTCTGTACTGCCAAATTACTTTCTGTGTACAGATAATCACTGCACTTTGGAAATACTAATCCAAAAAGCTTCCAGATGCTTTTTGTGAATCACATCTTACTAATTAATTTGCTGCATTTGCAATAAGCCTCTTCCACATAGACTTAATCCTTCTTTAAAAACTGTGAGTGGTATTTGTGCTGAAGTTTTCTGGATTTCATTACAGTGTGAAGTATTTCTTCTCCCCTGTAAATAAACAACAGTTTTCACTTCAAAGCCCACTGAAATGGACTTTTGTTTGATTTTCATATTACATACATCTTTTAAACAGATTTCTAGCTGGTCATGTGATCAAATTTTGCACTAAAGGTATTTTGTGCAGAAGACCAGATCGATAATCCACCAAACTTACCACATCCTTTTCATTAGGGAATTGATCTACTTGGCCTCACTTTAAACACAATCGTTAGATGCAGAAAGATGTGCGACCGAGGTAACAGACATCCTCAGCAGGATGCTGAAGTACAGCACATTGAACTTCAGGAAACGGTGGTAAATTGCCTGCACTGATCCCAGCCTTGTGTGTACCATGCTCTCAGTGGTGCTAACTGTGAAGGTCATGCAACTGTCGGAAAACATGGGTCTGAGAAATTCTCTTGTGGACAAGACCACAGGCTACATTGCATTGATCCAAACTTGCAGGCATAAAGGCAGAACTGGGATAACTTCTGCACCTGAGAGAAACAACTGTGAATGCCTTCTTCACACATCGAGTGAAAACACATGCGTATGGCCTCTGATGCTGTCTGAAAAAGAGTGAAAGAGGAGCAAGTCCTTCATTGTAGAAACCTGCTGAATAAAGGACTGACAAACTATTTTGTGCAGTCAGCACTGAACAGAATGCCTCCAACAACACATTAGCATCATCACTGTCTACCTGGGTCTGTTTCAGCCAGTTACCTCTCATCCACTGCTCCAGTTGGGTCAGCCTTTGGGAAAGCTGTCACAACAAACCACCTTGGGTCAGTGAAACAGACGTAGGGCTAAGCATCCTAAAGAGCCTCACTTAGTCATGCATCTGTAAAATGTGTTTTCCACATAATTTTTGTGAGGTCTTACTGTTCCCATGACATAATGAGTCCAACACAACTCCTATATAGCTTTACAGCAGGTAAATCATACTACAGCTCTTCATGTCCAGTTTTACACTGTGCAGTCAATATTCCTCAGGAAAATCAAACACTTAAATGCAAAAACATCACACTATGCATCACTAATACGTTACCCCCTAAATCATTTCATTCCCACCTCCAATAGCTTCATGCACACACATTTACCAGTCAAAGTGAGAAACCAGAACTAAGGCACAAGGGAGCCACTTAGGGTGACTAGCGATAAGCAGACAAATATCACTTGTATGGTACGAAAATACACGTATTCTGGAACACTCAGCATCCACGCCGCAATTTTTCATGGGTAAAAAGTGCAAAAAATCCTTCTGTTCAATAGTAAAAGCTGATGACAACTTTTTAAAAAAACAAAACAAAACTCAAAACACCAGGTTACTATCTGTAACTAAGAAAAAATATAAAGAAAAGAAAACAGGAAAAGAGTTGCATATGTCCTACAGAGGGTAACAATAAAAAAGCTGTTACGAATCCAAGAACCACAAGGACATGAGTTAAAACCAAACTTAACCTCACACTTTATGCTATAACTTTTACTAAAGAGAAAGGCAACTAAAGAGATCTCCAACATGAAGAAATGTTCCTGACAACAGCCCTAATGTGAACTAATTTGCAGTAAGCAGGCCAGCTGTCTGCATGTTATTTCAAATAATTATGGACTTCACAAGAGCCTTCTCTTTCCACTCGACCTTCATGAGCCCAGGCTGCAAGCTGAAGCTTCTTGGACTGCTGAAGAATCTTAATGTGTAAGAACAGGCACAAATCAGCCTGAAAAGTTACCAGAATTATCCTTAGGACAACGGAAGCAAATGAATCTGGTGCAGCATGGAGACAATTGATTCTGCCCATGAAATACACTCCTTAAAGCAAGAAAGGCAGTGGCAGATGCAGACCGACAAGGAAATGACTTATGATAGCCTAAGCTATCAGCTTTGACTTCCACAGAGTTTTTGTATCTTTGTTTCTCCCCATGTTAATACAGGTATGCCACCCACACTACCTATATCAATTGTGATGATGCCTTTCCAGAAAGAGAGTTAATAAAGCACTACTTTAACTTGATTCTTAGGAATTTTTTTTCCATACTGAATCTGAATTGCTACACAAATTCTTGCAGATACAATAATGTAACTCAAAATATGTAAATCACTCTGGGTCCTGATTTTCCCTCTGTTTCATTTGATTTCAGGTGTGGTGTTATAACTGCTTGCCTCAGCTGTGTAAAGAGGTGACATAAATGAGTTTAGACTGCTATTCTCAAGGGAAAAAAGGTTTGTCTAATTCATTCAAATCCTTATGTAACTTCATATGTAACTAGCTGACATACAGAAAATTCCTAGTAAATTCTGAGATATCAAAGGTGCCTAGCAGGCAGGAAAACCTACTACAGATACTCAGACGGAGAGTTTTCAGGTAGCTGTGATATTGTTGACCCAACTCCTCTGTTCAACCCTGCATAACTGCAATTGATGAAAGAACTTTCAAAAGCTAAAATACTGTAGACAGGTGATTATTTCTATTGCTGCTTATGTTACGTTGGTCTTTCAGAGAACTTCTATTCTGTGGAGTTTTTTTTAAGGTGTGTCCATGGCACTTAACTAGCAATAGTTGAATGAAAAAGGTCTAGCTCAGATCAGAACACCCAAGACAACTAGTCTAACGTTATTTTAGCAAAGCCTTTATAATAGTCCTTAGTAATGGACTGGGACAATCCTGGGTCAGATCCTCAGATTTTGTAAAATTAAATAGCCCTATGTTCAGTGAAACTCTACCAATTTATACCAATAAAGGTTTTATACATTTTAAGTCAAAACCAAAAAGGATTCCATACAAGCATAGTCCAGTAATTGTTACACAAAGCACTTGCCTGGTATGATGGAACACAGCACACACAGCTGTTTGTGAGCCTTTTACTGCATTTCAGGGTTACAGATTTTGTTTGTGGTTTTCATTAGATATGATTTAAGAGACTTTAAAACGTGCACGAAATTCATGTCTTCAGAATACATTAAGAGAAACCGTAGGATGGAAAAGACTTAAGACAGGCTTAAGTGCTCAGTAGGAAAGGAAATGAAGCAGTTTCAGGGTTATCTATAGGTTTTGGTAGAAAGTTACTGATTCTTCTAGATTCTGCTAAAATGATACAGTACCATTCAATTATACTTTGTAGTGTGTTCTTTCTGAGGCTGTATATTCAAAAACAGTAACTACAAATAACACATCCAAAATTAGAACAAAAGGCAACAATAAAAATCATAGGCATGGATTTTTATGGATACCATTTGAAAGGAGAAAAAAATTGGGGGTTCAGTATTAAAATGTACTTGGACATGTGCCTGAACTGTTTTAATAGATACAGAGTTTTCCTAAACCGAGAATTTGATAAGGCAGAGAATACAGTAGTTCTGGTTGAGATGGATGGGACCTCTAGACAAGAAGCTTTTTCCTCTCAGTAATGAAGATACTCTGCAGAAGGAAAAAATGAGAAAAATTCAGAAACAGAAAACAAACTGTTACCAGTGGGGTGAAAGGAGATGGAAAACGTAAGAAAGTGTGGAGCAAATCTGTCAACAGTTTTAAAAACTGGTTAGCAAACCATGACAAAATGGTCTAGGACAAACGAGAAAAAGTCCAAAAGGGACCCATACAGCTTTGAATATTAGGATCCACAAGTAACAATTAATGAAGAGGTCTATGCATAAAGAGAGAAGATGGAACTGGTACAAATGAATGACAGTTGTTTCCTGTCACAACTAAGAAAGTACATTTTATTCTTGCCTCTTTAGCCCTAATACATGAATAACCACAACTGATAACTGTACCTGATCCAGTAGGGAAAGTATTAGAGTTGAAAAGATAAGGAAGTTTATAGAAAGCTCTATTGTTTTCCAAGAACTATAGCCTAGGTTACTCTTTAAATTATTTTGCAGTAATCTGAACAGTATGAAAGCTGCACCTTTAAACAGACAAACTGTCAGGTCTTGAAGGCAGAAGGAAACCATCCAGGTAAGTGAGGTGTCATTTTTCCTTGGAGTGAAGTTAAAGAATGTCAGCTGCCCATCGGAAGATTACATTTGCAAGCTTGTGTAAGTCTGAGCTTCTGCTTCTAATGAAACTGAAGGTAGTAATCATATAAAGAAAAAGAAATACATTTTAAGCATGCAAAAATCAAGAAGCACTCAAATGAAATCCACTTAAAGCATCGGATTTCTGTTTGTACTGAAAATGACAAAGAATGCTAATCTTTGGTTCCTGGCTCCCAGAAGCTTTTGATTTGCGGATTCAACCCAACAAACATTTGAATCCAAACCTAGTTTTATTCACATGAATCATTTCCCCAACATCAACAGCATTACTGACATGTACAAGATGTTAGATGTGTGCATACTTGTAGGATAATACTGTACCTTATATACAACTCCTAAAATGACTGCATTGGTGGGCACTACAGACATGTTTCATTAAGCAGACAGGTTGTAGAAATTATTCCATAGAGTCCTCCGGTACGTAGAAGCCTGACTGCATTTCTCACCCGTCACACAGTGACAACACAATCAAGGGTCTGGAGTATAGCTTAGAATTAAACTAGCACCTCATCACATTTATTGCTTTTAGTCATTTCTCTCTATTCAGCTTCATGGGTGTCAACTTCAGCTTTGATTTTCTTGGTTAAAACTAAAGAATTATTGAATAAAGAAGGGTATTTTATGCCCTTCCGCTACATGTGGAAGATGCATATGCTTAGGAGAGACAGATAGCACTTACAAAAAAATTGCTCTGCTTCATGTAAGGTACAAGTCTCCTCGATTTGATTGCCCAGTCATAAAGTATTACTGTCCTAAAATAGCTTGAGAGCAATAATTACAAATTTTGTCCTACTGTTTTTTGCACCGTGTTGGCTCTTTTCTGTAGATGGAGGTAGATATTAAGTCATAGCAATTTGGTGCATGTGGATGCCTAAATTTTCATGGTCAACAGATGACCTTCAAAAAGAAGCTTGCATTCTTCAAGCTCTGATGCATAGGAATGACTATCCTGAAAGATTTTAAAACTTCTGATAAAATAAGCATGGTAGGTGCACACATCTCAGAATCATGCTGTGTTATCATCAGAACTCGAGGATAACTTGAGACTCCTGTTTCTTTCAAGCAAGGTAAGTGCTAACATCAAATGAATTACATTTGTAAACGTCCTCCACATTGACAGTATACATGTCAATAGCATTTATTTATTCTTGTAACAGTAGCTATTGTGTGTACTAACTGTATACAGATATCTTGCTAATGTAAGATTGTCAAATGCTAAAAACAGCTGCAATTGCAAATTCTCTCAGTAAGGATTCTTCAGCTGGAACATGTTTTACTTTAGATGGCTTTCTGGTACTTATTACAGAGCATATAAAAGTAATCCAATTGTAATAAAGATTCATAAACTAACAGAAGGTTTCAAATTGCACAATTGTTTTAAATCACTTAAAATAGGATTTTCTTTCCAGATTCCTACTATGAACATGAAATATTATTCCAAAGTGGATGGATGTACCTATTTATAACCAAATGTTTGTGTGTAATGGTCGAATGCAAGAAAGAGGAATTAAATATTTATTTTAGTCTTGATTTTCATCCAGTACCTTGGGTAATTTATCCTGCAACCCTAATTACATCCCCCTACATAAGCACTGCAAACATGAAAACTGAGAAAATCTATTTGCTAGGGCTTTTTTTTTTCTTCTTTTCCTAAAGTAAAGAGATGCCTGCGGTCAAATTACTTAATGAAAAGAATTCAGTGTGTCAGCAATCATCTCGACAAAGAAAACATGTCCATTTACAGTATTGTTTAACTATTTCTATAGCTGGTGACCACATTAAATGGGTATTTGAATGGCAACATGCTAGATGAATAAAAACAACCTTCATGGGTGCCAAGTATTAGCTATTTCTACAAAATTAGCTAAAAGCATGTAAAAGCAATGTGCAAAACTACACATATCTGCTACAACTACTGGCCTCTTCGGCTGCCTGAGTAGTGTGTAGTTTATTCTACGTGATTTTAAGAAAGAAACATCAATAAAATACACCCAGAGTTATTATACAATCCTATGCAGCCTATTATGCAATCCAAGCTTATACTGAACCACAGCAATATATGAATCATAGCTCAGGGACTGTAACACAGCAGGCATATGAAAACTGGTATCTATTTATGAATGAAATCTACAATTTGCACTGAGGTAACATGAAAAATAACATTAACTGTTAAAAAATTGTAATAACCAGAAGCTGTGCAGTTCAATAACCTGGTAGTAATTTAAGAATAAACTGAATAAAAGTTAATTTTAGGAAGTCAGTCACTGCTGACCTCAATTAAAAGTGCCTTGACAAATAAAGACACCTAGGATTTGCAACAGTGAATCAGAACTTTGATTTTTCTGGTTTGCAACAGCGGTCCAGATTGCAGGCCTCAGAGAAAGGAGCAGGGACCTTTTTAGCAAACAGGGGTTGGCTGAAATGTGTTGGCCTAAGTTCTAAAACATGAGGCTTCCATCTCCCACAATTCTTTCCTATTGACTACTGTAATCACAGATAACTTCATTATCCGTGTTTAAAAAGAAGAAAACCCCTTTATTTAAAACCTTGTTTTAAATCTTGGCTCAGTGATAGTTTGTCACAAGGAATTCCACTGGCTAAATGTAGATGCCACAAAGCAACATGCATATTAGAAATATGATCACTTAGTTTGTAAATGTACTGGTACACCACAGTTCTGCATTAAGTACTACATTGGCTATGCTACCCCAGGCCACCATTTTTGTATTTTCTTTGCAAAATAACAGGATTCTTTGCATATAAGCTGTTAAAATTGCTTATATGCTTTTCTTGATTTCTGTATGTTTTTAGTATTTTAGTATGTATTTTTATGTAGACTGAATGCAAACAAACAGCAGGTCAGCTTGTCACAAAAACCACATAAGCAACCCCTTCATTTATCAATTCAAACAGGAATAAATAATCCAGAAGTGATCCATAGTCCAGGAAATGCCAGATGAAAAACCTTTCTCCAAATATGTTCTGTGGGTAGGGGGAAAGGAAGAAAGCAAATTGCTAGAGGGAGCGAGTTCCACAGCTGGAGCATCTCAGATAACCATCCTTCATTTGATTCACCCCTCCCTCTTCCACATTTATACCCCGCTGCTCCATTCCACATGCCTGCACCAAAAATACCTCAGCTGTCTTGAAAATATTAGACCAGTCTATATTATAAAAATCAGTTCTTCAGTGGAATAGTTACTCCATTACTTTTTTTTCTTTTAATCGGTAAATTAAAACAGAATTCTAGACTTCATATTTATTTCACAGGTAAGACTTCCTTCATGTTTAACATTTTCTATCATATCACAGCCACAGCCTGTTCCCTTTGAGGCTGTTCTCTAACCCGTACAAGTCTATAGGACTAGATGGGCTGTATCTGAGGGTACTGAGAGAGCTGGCTGACATGCTCTTTATTATCTTTGAAAGGTCATGAAGATTGGGGAGGATCTCCAATGACTTCAGACAGGCACATCTTACAGCAAGAAGGACAATGCAGGGAACTGAAGGCAGGTTGCCCTTACTTCTATCTCTGGGAAAAGCATGAAGCAAGTCATGGAAGCCTTCCAACCTGATGATTCCCAGTAACTGTGTAGCCTCCTTAAGAATCATATCTCACCTCCCAAGTCAAGCTCTAAAACCACAAAAATTCTCTCTTCTTTTCCATACCTGCAACACCTTTTTGTCAACATTTATTCTGGCATATCAATCCCTAATCCTTCCAGAAGGAACTTCTTGATTCACCTGTAACTGGAGTCATGCTAAGGTCTTTGATGTGCTACTGTTACAGAGTGAATGATAAAATTACAGCAAGTCTAAGGAAAAACCGCTGAAAGTGAGAAACACATCGAGCTGGGCATCAAGACAACGCACAAGATAAAGGAAAGCTAACTGTGAGCTTTCTGTCCCTTGGCACAAGATTAATTTACTTCCACATTTTTGCCTAGATGTGTCTTTTACTCTTTATTTCTTTCCTATCCTGGAGTTGATGTCCCTTTGTTACTTCTGTCCATTACTGGATGACTGCGTTTCTCTTGAATATAACTTAGAATTATATTGTTACAATTGCCGGTATTTTAGCTCCAACAGAGCGTGATGTTGGTAACAGTTTAGAGTACGGTAACTTACTCATCTTAATAAATTTGAAAATAATTCCTTCTAAAACCTCTGAATTTGAATTATAATGACAAATCAAAGGTTAGAACATTAAATGCAGCAAAAGTAACTGAAAGCAAACCAAACTCTTAAAAATGTTAGAAATGACAAAAATGACATATTAGAATAAGGGGCACTTTAAGTACACTGGCATGTTATTTTAAATTGACACTTTACACTCAGAAAAGCTGTTCACAATTAAAAATATGCATGGAATGCTATTCCAACACACCCAAAGTAATAATCCAGGCTGGAAAACTAGCACCGAGAGAGGAGAGAAAAAGAAAAATGGGAGCTATTATAACACATTATTAGAAAGATAAAATAACAATTACTTAGGACTGATGAAAGCACAAGAATTTCAAGATGAACCAACATTTTTGATGGATTAAAGTGTCCAAAAATACTGACTAAGGACAGTTTCTAAAATTAGACTTTGATTATGGCACAGGAAGTGAACATTGCTAAGAAGCAGAAATGCCTTTTCTTCTGGATGCTGCATCTATTTCTAATGCTTTTGCAATTAGCAAGTTGTAGTTTTTCCAAATTTCATGGCCACAGAGCATGATTATTAAAATTATTTTAGTTCTCACATAAATAAGATTCTCCTGTTTGGCTTCACTATTCATCTAGTTGCACTCTGATTTTGAAAGCAGACAAAATAGAGATTTTTATTCTAAGCTTCAGAAAAAAAGGTGACTCAATCCTCACTAATTTAGAAAAAACACAGGGTGCTATTGTTGATGAATGGATACCGAATTCAAGATGACAAATACTGAAAAGAAGGGATGAGAAGAAAAAAAGAGAAAGGCAAGACCAGCAGTAGCATGATGGGTAATAAATTATTTCCATGCTCCAATATACTTGCTGCCAACTAAACATAAACCACAGCTGGCAGAGGAAGTATATAAGGGTCTAAAACGGCAAACAAATGATATCACATCAGCATGATGCCATCACATCAGCAGCATTTTCCAGCTTCAGACTTTTTAAGTGAGAACCAGTTATGGTTGTTCTCTGTCAGGGGTTTTTCTATGCATTTCGATCAGTGGGTAGTATGTGCTTTTTACAAGATTGTCACGGTAAGTCCAATAACACTGAGTTGCAATACATCTTACTTCTCCTTGTGCCATGTATAGGTGCAGTATCTTATGACCTGCTAATGAAATGCTTCCTTAGCGCTAAAGGAACGAAGTCTGCATTGCAAGCATCTGTCGCTTTGATTTGGGCACACTTGGTATACCCCTCCGGGCTATTACTGTATTACTATGCTTCGTAGTTACATAAGCCATGACCCATCTCACTTGCACGTCCGTGTAAGTACAAAGAGCTCATTGTGGGTTAATATTTTCTGTTGTAGTTCCAACCTCCATACCCATTTGCCTTTCTGCTGCATGCACGTCTACTTTAGAAACTTACAGAATGCATAGGATTCTACCACTGCTCAAGTCCAAAATAGATAAAACAGTTCAAGAGCTTTCCGTTTCTTTTCATCTGGAGGTCATGACTGCAATATCGTATACAAATTCTACTAGCTAATTTTTACATGACCTCTCAGAAGATCAATTTAACCCAAACATTAGTATTTACATTTGACACTAACTCAGGTGTTTTTAAAACAGAAGCTCCTTAAAACAAATCTTAAAATTCTCCAAATACCCACAGCAATGGAGTCCAAACACTGAAGGGGCTCTGGATAAAGAAAAAAAAATTAAGCAGTCAGGTTTCAGCTATGTAAAGTCCGTGAATGAAAATCTATCGTCTTCAACATCATTGAGAGGTTGCCATTATCCTCAGTACAGATTTCAACCTTCATATATCCTCAGCAAATGCCATTCTAACTCTTTAAGCTCAAGCGAAACAATACACTCGAGGAAGAATGACAAATCTATTGCAATAATATGATAATAAAACTGCTGAAACAACACAGGCAAGCTATTAGGCAAAGACGGGGCAGTGCCATGTACTGGAAATAAGAGCTAAAGTAGGAACAGTGGAGATCAGTTACTCACAGACTGTGATCAATTAACAAGACTAATTTAAGGTGCATTTCAACTCATGTAACAGATTCACATTTCTGAATGATATTGAAAAACTAAAAAACTAGGTTAGCAATAGAATTGGTAGTACTATTCATTATAAGTATCATAATGTCATTTAGCAAACCTGTTTGAAAGTCTCCATCACAGCTGGTGCTGTACAAACTTATAGAAGACCTGCAACAATCAGGTCTAAATAGTCTAAAAGGGAAAGAGCATAGCGTTAGTCAATAATTTAACCTCTAGAATCACTGATTATTTAATCAGTTTATTTAACTTATTAATTGGTTAACAAGAAAACCTCAAATTGTATCACTCACTGCATAAAATGAGCATCTCCACTAGCGCCTCTGAAAAAAGAAAGTACATGAGAAATTTAAACAGTCTAAAATAATTCTGAGTTATAAGTTAAGATATATACGACTTGACACATAAGAAGTTAAAACCGCATTCTGCTTTCACTCAGAAATGACCTGAGTGAAAGGTTTATTAGTTTATTAATAAAGGTTTATAAAGGTTTATTTATTATTACCTTATTTATAAACATTTATGAGTTTATTATAAACTTACCCTAAATACTTTTCCTTATACATGAGGCTGATCATGACAATTTTCAAAATACAGGTTATCTTCATTGAACAGATTCATTTTCAGGCCAGGAGTGCAGAATGGGACACTTCATTATTTCATTAAATTTCTGAGGAAATAAATGCTATAATCAAAGAGAAAATGAACCTGGTTTCAGTGTTACCACTTGCATACAACTTTAATCTACTATTCATTTAGAAAATCTAGTGTCTTTTAATAACAGTTGTAATAAGCTGAAACTTGCTAAGGGCTAGCTACTGAACCAAAACCATGAAAGCCAGATAGTTTAAGTGGAAGTTTGTGTGGAAAGTTCTGAGGTCTGCTTCCTTTCATTAAAAATGCAAATGAATAAAAACTTTTCAAACTAGATATGTAGACAGCTACATGTACCATATCTAGTTTTTCCTTTTTTAAAAAAAGCAAAAGCAGCAAGAAAATGGAACTATAGGAACTTAGGCTGAGACTGTACTGACATCAGGAATCTGATGGTATACCAGGCAAATGCTCCTAGACAAAAACGATAGCAGTACTTTGATATGTTTAAAGGAAATTCTGAACTCTGCTCTTCTTTCTGCGACAACTAAGCAACTAAACACTAGGATAATTCTAAAACCATCACTTCAGCTGTTCAGTTGCATTTTTTTAAGCAATGATCTTCTAGCTCAATACTCTTAAAAAAAAGTTAAGAATGATAATCGGGGGCAGGGTAAATTGCTAATCCTAAATCAAAATCTTGACTGAAAACAGCTGACACTGATAGTGCCTAGCCACGCTAATACCCATATAAACCCATTATAAAATCAGCTGTTGGCCATTTCAATGCAGACCACTTAAAGCCTACAAATTTACATACATACACACTTGTGCACTCGACACCCTGGACAATATCTACTTCTTGTTACGAGACACAGCATTGCATTATAATGGCATGTCACCTAGGAAGATACCAAATAAAAAGACATTTCTGCTTATTAACATTCCCTTTAGAAATGAGAGCTCTACCAGTTAACTGTAAAGTCAAGCACTAATCAGAAACAGAAAGCACCAATCTATAATTTATTGCAGCCCTTCAAATGAATTATTTTGCATGTGTCATTGTACGAATAATCAGTGGGGGATTTTGACAACGTGTAACTTTCATAAATTGATTGATTGGTTTAACAGAATAATACTCACACTGCCTGCAGGTTTTTTGCCAAGATTAAGCCACAGAGGAAACCTAGGGGGGGCACAACATTCATACCTAGGAATGCCCTTTGTATATTACTACCTATGCCTAAATATTCGCATTACTAACACCTCTTGAAAGGTCATCACTGAAGAAGCAGATAATTAACATGATAAGGATAAAAAGAAACAAGGAAAAATAAAGATACATGCACCCACAGATGACTATCTTTAACATACAGAGGAACTCAGTTCAGTTTGGTCATCTGTTCCCTGTTATAAACTTGGTTTTTTCCAGCATTACTGGCTACAAGGGTAACATTAAGTCAGACTGGCAAGACAATGGAAAATTATGACTATGTTAGGACAATGTTTTGTTCACCCTACTCATCCAGATAGTCCCAATGGGGCCAGACACTTGAGAAAGACCAACAGCATTTAGGCCTGCATCTTGTACATCAGGCTAGTTCCTTGCATAACATGCTGCTAGAAGCAAAACCACCGTTGTTCACTTATCAGGATCACACTGTCCAGTCACCTTGCTCACAAAATTCTCAGCCCTATTCATTCTGTATTGTTTATGCATTAACAAAATAACATATCTTAACATTAATATAATTGAACTCACATTTCTAGAGCAAAGTACATGGCACAGAATGGCAATTTAATCTGCAGTAAATCAGCCACGGTAAGCTGTTAAAAATATGCTGCTAATGCTTTTTTCATGTTTCTCTTCATGTTTCTCTTTTCAATAAAGAAAACACCAGTTCACCTCCAAGCACAGTTCAGATTTTACTATTCATAGTAGTGCACCTCCATCCTTAGTCAAGAGAAAGGTTCTATTCTCCTGACAGGAAAAGAAACAAGAGCCCGTTGATACTGATAGTGACCAGGTCAAAAAGCAGTGTTACAAATGGGATGCAGTCTCACTATCCTGCAAGGTTTATGGGTGATCGGTACAACAAAATGTCATCAGAGTACCCACAACCTATGAAGCACCCTGTCACAAAACTTGCTTTCCATAGTGTGGACCATCCAAGAAAAGTGAATGCTATGATGCACATAAACACCACGCTAACTTTGCTGTTTCTCTCCACTGCTTCTGTAAATCTTTTTCTTCCTGTGAAGCCTAGGTCTACACTAGACAGCAGATTTTTGCTGCATCTGTGGGATATTTCCTGTCTGCATTCAGAAAATAAAATATTTTAAGTCATAAATAGGCACACCTATGGGAAACTGTCTCATTAACATGAAAACAAGTACTTAAAAAATGACCAAGCCCCCCTCCCCCTCCCAAAACCAGAGACTGGTATTTGGATTCTTATAGGACTTTAACTATTTTTCTTGATTGTGCCAAGTATCTAATGACCTCTTGGATGCTTGTCCAAATGAGGTTCCACCTCTGTTTCCAAGAAAGACTGTTTCTTCCTGTTCAAAAACCCCAGCTTTATCTTTTATTCAGTGACACCCATGCTCCCCATGGCACATCTCAAATGCACTCCCCCTTCTCTGCTTTCTGGTGGATTCAAAAACTATAGGCTAGTGAGATACTGCAGAAATTTTGAAGTACATAACAGTACAGGTTTTTGGTCTACTGAAAGCTAATTAATATTGTGCAATATTAGAACATGTAAAATATTCAACATCACCATATTTAAAACCAACATATTAGTATCCGTTGCTTGGAGCACAGCCTGGTGAAAATCCTTACCATGAACAACAATGAAGCTTGCATTAGGTGCCTTACCTTGATGAGTTCTTCTTTCAGCACAAAAAGCTGGCGAACAGACATTTTCTCTCCCAGATATAATACCCGGAGTCCTAAATAAATTAATTTAACTGGAATAATGTTCAGACTTGAGACACAGCTATCTTAAAATTAAGTTCTCTTTGGGTGAGTATGAGAGAAAAGCCTGGAAGCAGTTGGTGCTGCCACATATTTTATATTCAGGCTACATCCTTCCAACCCCCAACTCCTTCTGTGGTTATAAAAAGTTCCAGAAAAAGTACTACCACATTATCTACTCAAGAACTCAGACTAAAGGTCTGAAATCATACCTACTTACATACCTTTGTGCTTCCAAATAAAACAGTGCAGCTTCCTTCAGACTTCACATAAAACCCCCAAATATTTAGATCTTTTAGGGATATAACTTTTATAAGGAACAACAAATTTCATGGTCCCTTTTCTCTCCAACATCTTTTGCTGCCCTGTAGGTCGGTTTGCAACACTCACTGAAGATATGTTCACATTGATGAGACTTTGAATATATTTAAACTAATCCATGGCAGAATTCATAAATGTACTGAACCTGTAATCGTGAAGGAAAAATTTCATTTTCCATTGTGACAGCATCTACAAATGATTTGAAATTAGAGTAGAAAAGTCCTCCAATCAGAGTACAGAGCATATATTTTCATTTTACAGTAGCACATCTGTGGTTGATCTTTTCACATAGTTCCACAACTGCAACTTTTTTCAAATTTTAAACCAGATGTGAAAATAAATGGAAATGATGTATATAGACACGATTTGTTCTTCAATATTGCTTTTGTCAGTGAGTCTCTTAAGAATGGAAAGCAATACACTTCAACTAGCAGAGGTGGCAGTGAAGTAATAGTTTGCTGATATGTTCACCATTTCCTGCTGTCTGGTCAATGAATAGAGTTCTACTTTCTTTAACTACACATACTTTCAAATACCCGATCACAGAAATCCTGCATCATATTTAAAGATGATACAAAAATTTTTTTTTAAGGATTGATAAATCAGAATACATTTTTCTATAAGCAGAATGATACCAGAAGTATTTCTGCGAACTTTATTAAGAAAAATCTTGCTACAGTAGCATGGAATTCTTTAGTAAAGTCAAGCCACCACCCGAAGCCTGCCTTCAGTAACACTATAAATTTGATCTTTTCAGTTCCCCGTTGATTTGCGTTATTGGTAGATAAATGTTCTGCCTCTGGGCACGAATGCTGTTTTGAACATGAATGCAATTTTGAAGCAGCCAAGACAGCTTTACTGAAAAGCAAATCGTTTTCCCTTCAATGAGACCAACTCTCTTCTGAACTTTTGCTGGTGGATACGATTCCATGGACAGGTGTCACATCAAGAAACTTCCCAATAAGAGAACCAAAAGCTGCTCAATAACATGTTACAAGTATGATCTGTGATGCTTTGCAGGCAGTGCATTTTCTAAGACTGTTCCTGCTGCTTCCATTTTCCAAACACAATGAGTTCAAGATGCCTGATGTCTGGCTCCCAGCTCTGCTCGTATCTGCTGGATGTCATTATGCACCAAGGATTTATGTTCAACTTCAAATTAAATGCAAGTTTCACACTCTAAGCAGGGGTGCCCACAAGCATATTGTTCTTTGGGGAACAACTCTCTGGCTCCATAGATATCACTTGGACAGAATAATTTCGTCCTTCCGCAGCCCATGCCCGATCCAGATCCACAAGCCCCATACACTGCTTTCCTAAAATGAAAGCAAAAGGAGAGCATAAAAAGTCTAAAAACATAGAAACACATATCAGAAACGTGCACTTCAATATTCAATGTCAGGAAAACATATCAGTAAGTAATATAAAAAATAACTAATCTACTTAAAAATCTATCATGATCACTCCTGCTTCAAATAGACAAAGCCAATGTTCCTATCTCTTTTCTCTTTCTTGACAGCACAGTTTAATATATTTGGGGTCAGAGATAAAGGGGAGACACAGGAGTATTCATTCTCTTTACCATCAGGATGTAAGTCAGGTATTTTGAACTACCCTCTGGAATTGCCTACTTCTCTCCCTTGAATATATAAAGAACTTGAACACCCATCATCATGAGCTCTGGCATGAATCTGTTCGGTGCTCTGCAGAAGTTTATGGTAGATGGCACAAATATGACCCCCATAGTATCTTTGGATTTCAGTACAGCTGATGCACATCACACTTAAATAAAGTACTCAGTTAAATCTATTTTTTGCCTTTTCACAGTGAACTGATGGTTAGAAGTATATTCTCCTCCCCAGCTCAATTTCTTAGTTACAAAAGAAATTCACTGCTTCTACATCACCCAGATGAAGACATTTATACTCCTTTCTGTAGGTGGCTTGGAATTTGAGAGAGGCAGTCACTGGACAGGAAACACTTTAGTGATATGATAAGGTCAGGCCTGAAAAACATCTTTCCAGCTATGTCCTGTATGGATTTATATGTTGCAGGTAGAAATTATCAGCTTATATATCCAAGAAGGATAGATCTCTGTAAGCTACTTGTTGTGGCACTTCTCTCTACCTTTGGGATTTCAAAGAAAATTACCTTCTGTGACTGGTTGAACAAAATGGCATGTACACGCATGTGCCACTGACAGCATTATCACCATTATTCAGAGTCACTCAAAACAGAATATATTAGGTGGTTTGGAGTAATATGCATGAAAACACTGAGTATAATTACAATCAAGTCTCACTACTGCAAATGGTAGATAAAACAGATGTGTGCAGTGTAAACAGAACTTTTTTAATTTAATAGGGAATTATTGTGTGTAGTGGAAGTGGGTACAATTTTATATTTTCACATTCACAGAAACTACAGAAATTGGTGATACAAACCCTTTGAAAATTTTGCTGTTTCAGCCATGACAACAGTCACAGCCTGTATGCTGTACTTGGAGTACAGTGGGGCTTACAAGTAATGAAACAAAATGGTCTGTGACTTCACTGAAACTGTATAAATTCAGTGGGTAATTGCTAAAATATATTTTATTAATCCTAAAAAGTTGAAAAGGAAGCAGAACAAGTCATTTTGCACCATCTACAACTAAAAAATGTGTCCAGATGTTCAGGGAATATTTTCATTAAACGAAATCTACAGAGATTTCTCAATAACTGATCATGCATTGCACAAAAGTAAATAAACAAAACCTCACCATGGCTGTAACACTAGTCTGATTTAACCTTTACTCTAATTATTTGAAAGCAAAACTTAAACTACTCCAACAAGACTCCTGTAAAACCAGTTTCAAAGCTGAAACAGAAACCTGGAATGGGAACAGTCTTCACTAAAACAAATTCACATCACGTGTAACTTACAAGAAGAATTAAGATTCTTAAAAATAGAAAAGTCAGTGATGTTTCCTGTGGGGTAGGAAGATGAATAAGATTTATGCTTTTTTTTGCCATGGAAAAGCACATGAAAATGAAATTTGTGAAGAGAAGTTGCAGTTTCAGAGACAGAACAAACAGTTACAATCTTTCAGAAAAGTTGTTGGTCCTTTTCCAATTTTCAGTTTACCTGGCAAGCAGCAGGGGACAATGTGGGGTGCTACACTGTTAACAGAAACACTGCCAAATTTTTTTATTCCAAATACCGTGATGATGGCAAAGGAGCTGACAAATTTATTATAAAATAGATAGTTATCTCAGAATCCATATTATTTTCTTTCTGTGCAATAAGTATAGGAAATACTTGGAATTCTTCAAATGAAGCTTTTTAAAAACATTATGATTATTTGGTCCTACAGCTTTGATATACACTTCGTAAGTGTTTTTTCCAAGCCAAGCATGCACAGTTATATCCTGACAGTTCCCAGCCCCTTCTCTCTCTCTCTTCTGACCTGGAAGCTACTTAATAGCTTCCATCAGAACATTAATACCACACAGGAGCATATTCTGCCCTTTAATAAGTCAAAGAATACTAGAATCTTCCACATAATGAATAAATTGCTTTGTTTTGCTTATTCCAAATTTTCTGTTCTTATATTTTTATTGATTTCTATGTTGTCAGAATTTAAAAAACATTGCAAAAATATTGAAGACAATAAGATGTGAAGCTACTCATAACATTTTTATGATGATTAAATATTTGGAGTGTTAACATTTTGCTGTCCTTCTGAGTAATGAAATTCTCTCTACATTTATGATGTCTTCTTGCATATTATTTTTCTCAAAAATTGTTGACACCTGATTAAGCAAATGAAATCTGAGGGATGAACTTGCCTTGGCCACTAATTGCATGGAAGTGACCTAACAGAAGGCAGCTGCTCTTACCCCAAACCGTAACAACGTACACACCTGAAACAGAACTGACTGCTGAAAGGTGAAAACTGAAACATTCACTGTTTCAGCTATGATCTAACTGGCCTTTTCCCAAGGGACGGCTGGTGCACTAGGTAAGGAGTAAGCCAAATATCATTTTGAACAAACTCCCCAGATTACAGTTATTCTTCATTGTTAAAAAAGAACAACAAAAGAAACATAAAACCTTCTAGGATTTTTTAAATTGTGCTCCCAATAATGAGGTGGGCTGCATAGCTTTGTGTGCTCTTATGCCTGTCTATACCAAAGCTAGCCCCACCTCTGCTATTTAGCCTGATGGTTCCCACCTGGCACTAGATGTTTGCCCTTCTAAGTGAGCTATCATCAGTGACTACAAGCATGGTAAAGGGGAGCACACTGAAAACCACTACTAGGATTAATGTGTGCTTGCAGTGAGAGATAGACTGGCAACAGCAGGGCTCTACTGAACTTCATAAAAACTTCACTTTTTTCAGGGAATGCTGGGAGAAAACAGGTGCAGAGGGAGTAAAAAAAAAAAAAAAAAAATCAGTAAAATGAAAAATTACGCCCTCCAGCTAATATTGAAAAATCTGAAGAAAGAAAACAGTTTCAACTACCAGAGTGGGCAAGAGCAAGGGGAAAAACCTGAAAAGACTCAGATTTTTCTAAGTATAATGAGAAGACAGCAACTTAATGCTTTGTTGATAAATGTACTATTTCTTCCATTATAAAAGAAGGTAAGCACATTACTACGTATAGTCTACACAACAGCTGCTCTGTAGAAATTCATACCTATTAGTCGGCGTTCAGGTGGAAGCTGAACAGCTGTCTGATCTGCAAATCTGCAAAGAATCATGTGCTCCTAGAAAAAAAAGTAAAGACATCTGATCCAATATCATCCCACCCCACAAAAATCTGACTAAACAAAGTACAAAAAAAGCAACATTTCTAGAAAAATTATCTGTGTGCAAATCCTAATTTGCATGCTGCTTTTGCTTGTGAAAGTGTGTGTAAATCAAGTCTTTATAATCAGTCCCACATTTCTACTCACAGTATTTGTTCCTGGCTCAAATTCATCCAATTCCCCACAGCAGTGGAGCTGGATGCAAACTATACAAGATAGCATTCTTCAGAGGCATACTGCAGACTAATTTTTCCTTCAACTACTGATAAGCAACAAAGTCTTCTTTTAGCACAGTCATCACTGGACAGTACGTCCGCATTAATGAGCGGTCAAGTCAGAATTCTTAAATAGGCAATTTTAAATACTGGATGTTTCTCCTAAGCAGTTATTCAGAATCCAGGAAGAATCAGCTTGTTGGGAAAAACTTCCTCTGCTCTGCCAAATCATTTCAGGATTAACCCAGATGGTGAGGTAAAAAAATATCTGGCTGTGGATGGAAACGTTTCCTGCCTCAAAATGAATGTAAATCACTTTCAAATTACCCCTTTGACTTAAAGCTTGTGCAAGGCTTCCAAGGCACGTACTGTTGATTTCTTCCTTCCTTGCTGCCCAAAGGTATGGTGTGGTGAAGGTTTAGCACTCCCCTTACTCCCTGCCTGGAACACTGCAGAAGCAGCCCAGAACACCATCCTCATTTGCCTTCAAAAAATGCCGCCTATGCTACCCAAAGGATTCCTCAAAGATAAGTCAACCTAAAGAAGGTGAGTTAACCAGATGCTGAGAGAAAAAGCCTTGAAGACATAACAATGGAATTGATGCTCTGACAACTCTGCTCTTTGGGACAGCTGCAGTATTAAGCATGAAGACAGACTAATCAGAACCATTTGAGAACTGTACTACCTCCCCAAGTCTCCTGTAAGGAGTAAAGAGAAACAGACAATAACAAAAAACCTCTGCTAGGCAATGTAGAAAGCTTCCAGAGCTAGTTTTGAAAAACGAGTTTGTCTCTCATATCAAAAGAAAAACGTTCTTTGATTATTGTCTAATATACAATGATGATTTTAAAGGCTTGGTTCTTGTAACAAGTGAAGAGACAGCAACTTCAGCTAAAGATACCTTAATTCCAACATTTTACTAGGGAGTCATAAACATCTAGAAGTCTGCATTTCACAAAAACAAATGAAAGAAATCCTATCTTTATTAAATCAAGATGGTAGCTCCTTCCACAGTATGCTCCATCCAATCCATAAATTTTCTAGACAACTAATTGCAAAGAAATTTGTTCATATACTGTACCTTTTTAATTAAAATAAAATATTCTTGCTACTTGAAACTCCAAGATTACTGATTTAAATGAATATACAATATCTTGAGACAGGGATGTTTTTCCCCTCATACAGCTGATTTGCACAATGTTTTTTTGGCTCACAGCTTTATAACAAACACGCAAGTGAGACAAGAACATGCTATGACATGTTTAGGACTCAGCGTATGTTTTGCTCAGTGTAATTTAAATACAGTTATTTGTATAGTAAAAAAGAGCCTGAAAACATTAAATCCAGAGCAACTACTGCAGAAGAGGGAAAGCCAGAGGCAGTGTGGCTGCTGTTAGGTAGGCTGGGGCAGACTGGTTTTGGAGAGGGAGAAAAGTTAACCCAGAACTCTCCATCAGCCTATAGGTACCAAGCCAACCCAGCTCTTTGCAACACCAAGCTCTTGGCTTGTTAGACTAGACCAGAGCCAAGATGAGCCTCACCACTCAACCTGAAAATCTGTATTGACTCTCAAATGCACAAAAATGTCTTGGCTTTCTACAGACACAATCTGAAAAGTTACAGTCTGAGTTATGACTACATCATTTTCCCATGACACAATCAGTAAATTGTCACGCTCCCTGTTGGCAGAAATGAGGAGAGTAACATTTCTAAAGTAGTGAAGGTTATAATTCTAAACTGCCCAAGCTATGTGTGTGGATAAAGAGTTAACTTGGTTTCTCCAACACTCTCAAATTCTATTAAATTTTCAAAATTGTATTTCCAAAGTAATTGATTTCTACTTCCCAATTCTCCTGCAGGGAGCAAAGCAAATCAAGTTTCCAAGTGTATCATGCTAAGAATCTACAGCTACCATAGCCTTATTCTTTGCAGCTATAAACTAATGAATTATGGCATAATGTTTTCATCAAAAAAAGTTTTGGAATTGCCAGACTTCTAGATGTCTTTTTAGATCTCACTAAAATGGAAGATAAGAGAAATGAATTTAAAATGGGAACTTGGGGGTTGGGGGGAGAAGGACACAGAGTGTCTGGTTAACACATGGCAGCTTTGGCTACTAGCCAATAACCTTTAACAATTTATTAATATGAAATATAAAAACCACATATAGCTAGCGGTATAACAGAAGTTATTTATATCTAGGATTATCTGAGGCACCATCCAGCCTAGGATGCATTTGTATATTCTCTTACATTATTAAGAGAAGCAATATTTTAAGCATTGTTATTGGCTCCCTAGGCACTTCTGCAACACAAATAAAAAGATGCTGGAACTTCTACTGTGGTGATAAGTGCTGTGATTTAAACCTCCATGGATTAACAGATTTAAAGAAAAAAGTCTTTGCTGACTTTTAGTAAGATTACACACGCTATCCTAAGCTAGGTTTCCTTGATTTTGTATGTGTTACCCTGTCCTTTTACACTGTCAACAAATCTACATTCAACAGTATCTTAGTAAATAAACTTCTGAACTCAAACCTGAGTTCTTCTTGATTTCAGCCATACTGAAAGAAATGTTAATTAAGAGAAAAACTAAAAGCAGGTCCAAATCCACTGTGCCACTTTCGACATCTCAATCTATGCAAATTTATTTCCATGTAAATTAATAAACTGTACATAAACCTGATTGTCATGAAGATAAGATTAGTGCATTATCAAATAACTGAACTTTCCATATAAAGTGGCTGGAAATTTTCTAAATTTTAAAAAAATGCCCTGTTACTTCATGATCAAAAGGGACAATTCTCCATTTTTCTGCTACATATAGCATCTTTGCTACACTCACTGTTCCACAAACCATTTGGAGACTACAAATACTGTCTTTCCTGCACATTTCTGTAATACAGGATTATTCTGCATCATACTTTCAGAATTCATAGGCTTTTCGACATTCTAACCACTGAGACCCCGGTCCAGGATTTTACCAGTTTTTAGTAAAGTTCCTATCACCTTGCTTCCTTGTAATGCAAACATTTTCTTCCCTCGCCACATTAACCATATCTAACCTTCAAATCTCTGAACTGGTTGCTCTTCACTAACCAGGTTATATATGCTATTATATATGCTAGACACAGCTTTAGGAATCTGTACCAGTTGTCTCCTGGCCACTTCTCTGCTGCTTTTGTTTTTCACTCCCCATCTGTTATCTTCCTTCTGCCAGTTCTGCATGTTTCATTGCTTCTTTCTCCCACTTCTCTCTTGGACTATCTCCACCTAGACCCCAGCTCCCCAACTTCTCAAACTCATGAGCCACACCAATAGTTTCTGTCCATCAGCAACCATACACAATTGAAAGAAACAGGTTTCCCAAATACCGGATGAGGTTCTGGATTTAAAGTTCTGTGCACTATCATGTGAATTAAAATTATGGTGAGGAATTTAAAGAGAACAAAACCAAAAATGACGGTATTTCTAGTTCAAATCTCTAAATACAAAACCACAGAGAGCCTTGGAGAAGACAATGAGAACTATCCCAAGAAATACACAAAAACAATTTTAAGACAATAAAATCTTTCTGTCTCTGTGTGAACTAACTATTGAACAAAAGCTGCTAACAAAAGTTGATTACAGGACAACTATGTGTTGGTCTAATCTCATGCTAGATCAAACACACAAATATTTTTTAAAATCCTTTTGAACTGAGTTTTTAAAACTATACTGTATAACGTTCTTGCTGAGTGTTATCTCTTCCTACTCATAATGTCTAATCTTCTGGCCATAAATTAGAAAGAGAAATCTGGTGTTTATCAGAAAATAAGATCCCTAGAAGCAATAATTCCACATTAAAAATTTTTGTACATTTACATAGTATAAACTTCAGTATTTAAGAGCTAAATAAATAAAATGATTAGTAACCTGAAATTCTTAACTTATAATTGTTGTAATAACACTTCTATCTTAATAATATCTTAGCAGTAGGCTCATTTATGCTCTATGAAAAAAAAAGTTCTTTTGTGGAGAAACCATTTCATTTTATTGAAGGAAAAAAGCCTTAAAAAAGGGATGGTGGAGAGAAAGCAACACAAGTACATCTGCACTGCTAATCATCATCACATGCAACACATGCTCCCTCTCACAATTAAAAGATAAACACTGATATATAATTTGACAAGAAGACCCAGTGAAAGGCGGGAAAGGGCACATAACCCCCCCTAACCCACAGCAGTATCTTTTACATACCTTGTAGGATAAAATTTCCTTGAATTGATGGCTGGAGGAAAAAAAAAAAAAAAAAAAGACTGACCAATTCAACATATATCAAAAAACAGAGATGGAAGATAGAAGCAGTCTTTACATATTTGACCACATTTTAAGCAAAACAGTAATATCTGTAGCCTATAGAAAGGTATTCAAAAATTACAGCAGTTCTGGTTTACTAGAATAGAAAAGCACACTGTGTGTCATTTTTTCCTACTGTATTCTTCATAGAAATTCTCTCCTAAACCATTATAAATGCTACAGAAATTTACTGTTTTTTTCCACATTTTCACATAAATACTTAATTTTACATGTATACAACCTCTAGACATGCACATATCTTGTGTGAGTCTTATCGTGAAAGTAAGCTATCTCTAGGATGGAACTAAGTACGCAATCTGGTAATATGTGCATAGGGGCAGGCTATCATGTTTTCTAATCCTACAAACTTAGAAAGAAAGGAAAAAAAAATAAATTGTAACTCAAGCCTGGGTTGATATGCTATGAACCACATCTTTCCTACAAGGGCTAGGCTTTAGATTCAAAACGTTAGCAAACACAAAACCACAACAATTTACATTCTTGCAGCATCCACAGCAACAGAAGATTCCTAACAGGAAGGGCAGTCTTCATTACCTACAGATGTAACTGACCAAAAATTAAACAGCATCTAGTCAATTTTAAAACAAGTCAATAGAGAAAAGTTACACGCCCACTAACTTTAGAAAGCTTTAATCATTTTTTTGCCTCTTCCTTAAGAATATTTACTTTACTGTGTCAGAGGAGAAAACAAACAGAGGGGACATTTATAAACAGATGAAAGAATTCAACTGACTAAGAAAGCAGAGTTAAATGCAAAGTTTATCTAACAGAAAAATATAAATATTTACTCTCCAAGCACTTTTACGCCAGCACACTTAGATGTTATGGAACAGCATGAAAAATATTTAATACAGAAGTGTAAGGTTTTTTTAGATTTGTTGATTCCTTTTAAGACAGAATGTTTCCATTTCTTACTTTAGCAAATGTATACCTAAGACAATGTTGTAATTCCTACTAGAATTAAATCGGATTCATTTTGGACATCCAAAACACAAAGCTCAACTTCAGAAGAATAACCCTCTCCCCCAACTAACTCTGCCTTGGAAAGCTGTTACCTTCTGCCACTTCATGCCTACCTTTTACATTATATTTTATCAGAACCATTAAAATTCCTAAACCTAAGAAATACAAGCATCTCCAACATGGCAGATTTGGAGAAGACAAAATATCTACACAGTCCATTGAAGAAGTATGAAAAATACAAACTGAAATACAGGTGAGCTTGCCTACTTGAGAATAAATCAAAAAAGCCTCACAAGCAGTAAACTGTGATATAGAGCAGATCTGTTTCTTTAAGCTGATCACTTACATCTTTCTCTGATATTAAACTGTCAATTCCCCTTCTTACAGTACCTTTCATGAGTCTTCTATTAACACTGTGATTTCAAGGTAAGAGGTCTGCATATTACACATATTCCCGTATCTACTGTATTGATGCTATAAAGTCTTTGTGAACTGCTGTGAATAGATAAATCCAGAAAAGATATTCCAGGAATTAATAATGCATCTCCATTCCCAGGATACATTTGCAAAGAGAAAGAGGAGGAGACAGCTGTATGAAATGTGAACCTATTCAGCCTGGACACTTGCAATTATCTTCAATTGACTACTTGTAATCCCTTTTAGTATTTTCTTTCTTCTTTTATATTGGCATTTTAAAACTTATTTTGTTAGCCTTAGTTTACCTTTGTGGATACGTAAACTTCACTGTGTTTTGAATGAAGCCATAACAACACGGACAGATGACAAAGGCTGCCTGAGCCTTGATGCAGTGTTCAATCACCATGTCTGTTGCCACACCGCAGGCATGCAGAGCTACCTGCAATGAAGAAAACAGGAGGGGAGGGGGGTGCCAGACAAATTTTGATAGCAATGTTGTATATAAAATCCTGCTGTAGCATTTTCTTGGTTGTTTGAATTACTTAAATATCCAAAGGAGGGTCTCCAGTGAAAGCTATTAAGGCAAAGACCTGGTCCTTAATTCCTCTGCTTTTCATTTCTTTTATTTCCATGTCAAAGGAACTTCATGACCCCTCCACTTGAGGAGCTGTCAACACTGAACAAGGGTCACTAACCAGGTGCACTGATTCATCATCATATCAACTGAATTGATAACATAGCTCCAGAAAAACATTAAAATATAAGCAACCACAGTGATTAGTCGAGTTTTATTTCAAGCAAAAAGCACCTAGAAATACAAAGACGTGTTTCAAAGATGGATTTCGGTGTGAAAGGATGTGCAAAAACAGTAACAGAAGTAACAAATAATACCGGAAGGCCTTATTTAAAGGACAGTATTTAAGTATAAGTTTTGATCATTTGATTGTAAGTTACTGTGTAAACAAACTAGAGAGAGAGAGAATGGACAAAAGAGTGAGAGTGCTCTGAATACACTGGATCTCCTCTCCAGTGTATGGAGGAAAAAAAACCCACAAACCAAAAACAGCTACTGAACTGCATATGAAAAAGAATACTTAAGTAAGTATAGAATACTTAGAAAGAACACTTAAGTAAGTTTAACATGAGAATTACAGAAATTAAATGACAAAAGTCATTTTGAAAGGACATTTAGCACTGCATAAGACAATAATTATGTAACACCATCACTAGCACTGGAAAAAAAACATTTAAAGACTGTTAAATTATTGATTATACAGCTTGAAGAACATTTTGGCATATCCATCATTGCTGTCATCTATACTGCACCTTTTTTTACTGAAAGAATTTAGGAACACAGTTCAGTAAACCCTCAACTACTTCTCTCCCCTCCTCGCCCCAAGTGCAACAATATGCCTTCTTGAGACTTTTTATGTGAGGAGCTCCTTATTTCATAAATGCTGGTAAGATCAGTATCGTACTTTGAAACAATACACACATATATATAAAAAAAAACTAAATAGCTATATCTATTCTCCCAAATTCATCTCTCGATTGCATATATGATTTTCTTAAATAATAACTTGATTTTACATAAAGAGTTTTTGTGATTGAAATTATTTCCAATATGCACTGATTATATAATGGCTTAAATGATATTGAAGTGGTAACAGTACCAGCTTTCAGCCTATCTTCATCTCATAAAATAGACAATTGTTTTGTCCTGAATAACTATGGTTCAATAGTTCTCCACCATCTTGAAAACACAGAGCAATGTTGCACATATGCACAGATGCAAGAAGGCCTCCTGTGATACCAGCCTCAGACCTGGCACTGCCAGAGCTTTTACATCTACTCAACCTCACCCTGAGACTGTATCAAACTAATACAGTGCCTGTACACAGCATTTCTGTAAAATTCCTCTCAATGTACATTTTTTGAAGTGGATGAAGGATTGTTAATACGGTGTGTTCAGGGATCTGTCTCAAGTGTAACTTTTATTTTTTTTTTTATCTATGAAAATCTACAATCTGCATTAAAAATGTTATCTCTCAGAAATATTGTGCTTTCTCTTCTGCATGCATTTCCAAAGATTAATACAAAGATGCCAAAATTCACCTTCAAAAAGCTCTTTTTATTTCAAACGTTTTATTGTTTCTCTTCTTTATCCCAAACCTACTGCCACAGTTTTGTTTGACATTATGATGAGATACAACAGGAATTATGTTACAAAGACTACAAGCAAGAGTAAGCAACAGGGACTGATGAGTTCTAAAGAAAAAAGAAACCTGTCTCATTTATATTTTTATTAAAAGAAAATAAAGCAAGTAAAGCAATCCAAAACATAATGAGTACTTTAGATCATTCTAGCAGTGGGGAGAAAATAAGCCATTTGCTTGCCTGTTAAGGATTCTTTACATGCCAAAAGAAAACAAAACCAGAAATAAACAAAAATAAGGAAAGAACCCAGAATGGCTCTCAGAAGCGTTCTAGGAGAGTTCAGAAAAGCCTTGAGGGGAGAAAAAGAAAAGAAAAGAAAAAAAGGAAGAAAAGAAAAAGGTGTGCAGACTAAGTGGCAAGACTAGATTAAGATTTATACCTAGTAAGAAAGGTGTTTCTGAAACTGTATTGATTTGTTAGTACTGTGGGACACTTACTTATCTGTGAATAATTAAATTATATTCAAAAGTCTTGAAGTCTTGATCTAAAAATCAGTTTTCCGATAAGATACCGTTAGGACAGTTCCTCAGCAGGTAAATTCCACCTCTCTTTGAGGGTCAGTGCTTATCGTATGTGAGATAAAACACTTCAAGCATTTAAAACTGATGTTTGAGGTTAACAGACATCCAGACTAATAATTCAAGATTTGTGCATTACATGAGTTCATTAAAAAAGTCTGCCAACACATTCTGTGGACAGATTAGATGGAGAAGAGACTAGACTGACTCCCTGAAGTGTAATAGCAATTTATGGGTGTGAACTTGGGAGATACTAAGTTTCATGTGTTACAGCTTCTCAGCTGTATTCAGCATATCAACACTCTTGGGCGCTCTACAGAAAAAAGGATTTCTAGACTTTTTCCATGTTCCCTGAAAAAACCCCCTGGAGTCTGAAGATACTGGAGTATCTCACTCATTCACATACAAATAACAGATGAGAAGATGAAAAATTTCTCCCCTGTCCTTCACCTCAGCCTCTGAAAAAATAAAATATGTCTCTCAGCTTCCTCTGACTTTTGGTTCTCCTCCTCTGTATCTAGAGCAGAGGTGGAAAGCCTGCCTCTGTTTCGCTTGGGGTCCAAAAAACTCTCATGTATTAAACCAGCAACTCATTTTTAATACTGCCTCCTAGGGACTATGGTACAAGGCAAAGCTGCTGCCAGAAAGGGCTTCAATCTAGCTGTGTTAATTTCTTTGCTGCAGTGAAGAAGCAAAAAGAAAACCGTAAATGTCACTGACACGCGCAGAAGGAAGCCACGGAAGATAGTTCCTACAACACTTTTACTAAACTGAATTCTAGAGATACATTAAAAAAATGCCAACCAGAGTCTTACCAAGCACAGCTGTGGTTTTCAGAGGTAATTACTGATCATGGGGATCTAAACTGAGAAATCTTAAGCAAGGCAGAATTTTTCAAAAGTATGCCTGAAACTTTGTTTACCTTCTTGCCCTTTCTCTGCCTTCTCTATTTGGATTCCAAACACCCCAGAGCTGGAACCATCAATGAATGTTTATACTGTGCCTCCCACAGCACTGGACAAAATCTGCTATGTGTCACTACAGTGGTGCTCCCAAGCACAGTTTGTAAAAAAGAGTCAGTTAGGAATGTTATTATTACATGCAATCTTACTCTGAACTTCATGGAGAAACAGCATTCCCAACACCTGAAACTTCTCAAAATCCAGGTGTAGAATCCACCTTGTACCATCCCTAATACGCACCCTCCTCCACGACTAGCTCTGGTTTCTGTCCCATCCAGTCGCCTTGGGACCATATAGCGCTGCAGGGCACAGTTCCTGTATTCAACAGGGCTCCGGGATTGCAAACAAAACTGCATCCTATACCAGAATGATGACGGTGCTACACTGGGTGAGCTAATTAGATACTATCCCACACTATAAATACAGAGGGGAGGCAGTGCTTTCTAGTTCTAACCAAACATGCTACTCAAGTGACCAACCTTTCCATTCTTACTATGCTTTTCTTTCAGTAAGTAGTTCAGTAAATACAATATGCTGTAAATACAATATGCTGAATCCTAAATTATGATTCTTAACTGTAGTGAGGTTGCATGCAATAGTTCCTTGTTTAATTTCCCTGACAACTAAACAACAACTTCCTGAACACTACAAAGAATAACATAAATGCTTTTACACTTCGAAAAAAGATCACTGCATCAAAGGCCAGTATCACTGACAAAAGCCATTCACACACAGGAGACAAATACCCAGCACACTTCTAAATGCTTGAATCTGACAAGTGACTCTTTAAACAGTTTTTAAGTGTCAGGGAAAAAATTGTTCCTTTGACAAATGGGGAAGAGAACTTAATGATAGTAAGTTCTTAAGTTTTAAGGATGGCAAAAAACTCCCATTCCCATTTGTACCTTATTAGACAGGAGAGAATCCCAAACATCAAATGAAAAATCAAGAAAAGTCAGGCCTCAAGTAGATCTGCTTCTGCACTCTCTCAGCCCTGAAGAAAATATAGTCTGCCTCTCCCTTAATTAAATATTATGCCTGTTACTTTATGCATATTTGTAAAATTGTATCTTTTTGTATGTGTTTTACTCATGATAAATTTAGAAATAAGGTTTAAAACGGCAAAGCTCATATTTTAAGGTTCAAAGTTGATTTTCAAGTACAGCAATTGGAAGTAAAACTTTGCTCTCAGATGTGGATTAAAATGAAGACAATTCTTGTTTGCAAACTGCTAGATGAAAGTTCAGCTGAGCAGACCATTAATCACCAGCTGAACTGTAACTGCATGCAGATGGTAACAAATACTGTCATCTCAAGCAGAATACTACAAAATTAATACAGAAATGTAGCTATTTCACAATGAAAGCTTTCTGTTGATATGAATTTAACAACAAAAAAATAAAGATAGTTTAACATCAGAAAGAGATTCCTAATATCGCAGCTATTTTAGATGCATCACAGAATATAGTTATAGCTACATGTCCATTTCCCCAAGCAGAAGCCAAAGACTTCTGCTTTGTTTGCATATTTGGAAAAGAGACATTAAACCATTGCCGGATTAAAAAAACAGTAGCTTTGTTAAGCCTGTATGAATTTCAAACCAATTGATATCTTATTTGGGTTCCTCAGAATCAATTTAAGTGAAAAGTCACAAAAATTCAATACAGTTTTCTCAGGATGCCCTACATATTAAACTTGTTATCTAAACTAAACAAAAAGTGAGAACAAAGGCAGCTAGCATGTTTAGTTCACAAATCCACACATCTGCAGACACGGGAAAACAATATGGCCATGATCCTCTCCCTGAAGACAGTAATACAGCTAATGCAGCGCGAGTCCACTGCCCCCGTACTATACCTCTGCATTGAAACTCCCCTGCACAGCCTACCACACACAGAAACATGGGAGGAGGAGACTAAGGTTTCCTGAAACCTCACCTTCACTTTAGTATTCTTAAAAAGAAGAACTCAACACACTAAAAAACCCCACAAAAAACAACAACAAAAAAAACCCCTGAACATTTCAACTTATTTCAGCAAGTTCCCACAAATTAGCTGAGGCACTATGAGTACTATAAAATAATAAATATTAAAAACAACAAAGAACTTAAAGAGTATGCTGGCTGTTGGCGTGTAAACAAACACTACATGCAAATGTTTGGGAAGTTTTCACTTTTAGACTGAATTCCTTTAATGTTTGCTGGTTGTACTACATCATGTAACATACCAATGTAATAGTAAGTTTGTCATTCAAATAAACTGCTTCAGAACCTTGATCTTCACTACTCCAATGATTTAGAAAAGCAGCAATTTTATGTGGAGCAAAAGAGAATTAGCTGGTTGACAGATTTTTTCTTAACCTACTTCTGAACTCATGGCAGATAACAGATAAGAAAAATAGCTAAGTAACGTAATATAATTTTGTGTCAAGGTAACTAAAAATGCATTTAAACACATTTTAAACTAATACCAAAACGAGAGAGCTCAAGGTTAATTTTTCTATATCTCTTTATATTTCAAGCACTTTTTATATAGTAGCAAGAGGACACGTGACAATTCATTTCAGAATGAGAATATTAGAAAAGATCTATGATTTAATATTCACTTGAGAAGTCCATAACCAGTGAATTTCTTGTCACCATGTCCACTCTCACAACTATGCTGTATTATTTTATTGACAATGGCGAAGTTATACAATGAGTGAAGAGCTTACAAGTCAGATGGGTTTGTAAATGATGAATTGCCAAACTTTGTACGTACCTGTATTTTATGTATTATGAAATTATTTTGCCATTTTCCCTTATACGAGTAATAGTTTTAAAAAATGGGAAAATAATCTGCAAAATACTTCATTTATTCTCTCCTCTTTCTCCTGCAGTATATTTCACTTCCTTTCTTAAATAACCAAACTAAACAGTTAAACAGCACTAGAGGAGGTATGCCCATCTGTACCACAAACCTTCGGCCTTAAGCAGACTAAGCTACAACCATAACAGGTCCTCGGATAGATGATTTATAGAACAACTAGATCACTAAAAATTAGGGCATGCCGTAAAAGCTCATATTTTATTAACAGAAGATCAAACTGGAAGACGGGAATCTTTACGGCACTATAACAGACTGTTTATGCCTTCTTCTTCACTAGGGCTGCAGAACTGTGGAGGCACGGACATTCACATTATTTACTTTCAGGAACTAACATGGACACTCTGAATCAGCATTCAAATCACCTACTTTGCTTCTGCAGAACTCAGGTCCCTACTGTGGTCTGCTCATTTACAATAATGACAAGACACCTAAAATTGAGAGTCAGAATAACACCTGTTGACTGCAACAGGAGTGCTCAACATGAATCCTACAAAATTAGGGTATCAGCCTGCCTTTACAAATCTAGCCTGAGTATACCTTCCGTAATGAATATACTTATAACATTAATACAATAATCTCTCTCTCACGACAGTTTGCTCTAAGTTTTGCATAACGTAGTCTTGTTTGCTTTGCTTTAAAATGCATTTACTGTCACCTAAAATACAACTCTGATCTCACTTCACTGTACTCACTTTGTCCAACTCTGACTTTGACTCACTTTGGGTAATTCCAAGTGACAGTAGTCTTTTCTTCTCTTCTTCAACACTCTCTCTAGAGTACCTTTGTTAATAAATCACTAATTTTAAAATAATAGGACTAAACCAAGAATCTACTGCACTATTATAGGTCAACATGGCAGGCAACACTTATCTATTTTGTACATGATTGGAGCAGCCACTTCTTTCTTCTCTCTTCATATAATGACAAAAGTGATGCCAATTTGCAACAAATAATAAATAGAAAACTAACTCAACTAATTCAATGATCAATATAACAAGAGCTTTGTATAGCATCAGAAATACTTGTCTGTAAGAATATATACAATTTTCTTCTCTCAAATATTTTAGTTGTTTTAAGAGCAACTAACCAAAATGAAATGAAAAACATCTCTCACTTACCCCAATATTAAAAGTCCCATTAAAATAGTCCAGATTTGCTTGAATGAACCAAATGTTGTTTAAACCTAGTTCATCACTTCTGTCTTTAGCACGGATCAGTGACAACTCCTTATTTTCTATGAGCACCACCTAGATTTCATACACAGGAAAGTGAGGCAAAAGTATACTGACAAATCAAAATACGTTACTAATAAGCACAAAACTTTGTAGTTCAGTTGAGAAAACTTCTCCAAATTGTTTGTGACAGGGCTTGAGATCTTCTCCAAAGTGATCTAGTAGGGAACCAAATACAGAGTGAAGGCATTTAAGACATACCAATACCAACCAGATGGCAAATATTTTATGCTTTCCTACAGGTACAGCTCTCATTTTCTTAGAGAAGAACCTCCCAACATTTGGGATTAAGTTAAAAAAATTGCAGAGGTTTTAAATTTAAATCTCCTCCACTGTCAGGTGTTTGCTTCTGTAGGTTTGATTGAAGACTGGAGGATTGAACTCTACTGCTACTTTCCTGACTTCTGCATCAAATTTATTATTAGGATGAAGAACCATTTTCCTCTAAATCAGCGACTAGAATTAAGGTAGAGCTAATAATGATCATTTTGTGAAAAAACATTTGTGACAGGACCCCAATTTGGTCACAGCTTTGAGGTAGCTGTTTCCAGACAATTTTGAATCACTCTACAAAGACAACCAAAAGCTTTAAACTCAAAAGGGTGTATCTGAAGGATAAAAACACCCTAGAAATGTAGTTTTCTAAACAAAAGAAAGTCCAAGTTACTGGATAAGGGAGAGCAGAAGTAAATAAGGTATATGGGGAATAATCCCTGTCCACCATGTCCTTTCATGGGGATGCTTGCTTCCGGCCAACTCAGTAACTCCAAGTGAGACCTGGCGGTCCCTGAGGAATTCTTCCTCTCCTCTCTGAGGCTTGGCTGCCTGCTCCTCCCTGCAGAGTCTTATTATTTTCACTGGTTCCCATCTTTGGTCTGTAAGAGCTCTGGACCTTTCTCTACACAGAGCATGTCCAGGAGCACGCCTAGGAAAGGTGCAGTCTCTCACTCCTTTCACAGGGTCCCATCTCACCCAGTCAGTTTTCAAAGCAATGCAGCACAATCATGAACAGAATAATAAAAGCAAATAATGTCCATCACAATGTTCAATGTTCTTTCAGAACATTTTTCAGAATACCTGTGATATACTGTTTATGTTAAAAACAGAGAACTATATAAAACCAATATAGGACACAAACTTAGTTTTTCTACAAATATAGAAAAAATAAGTAAAGAGAGGTGCCACGCTTTTTAATAATTACCAGAAATCATTCTCTTTATCGAATCTCTTAATTTTACCTTCATCTCTATGACACAGCACTACAAAGTTAGAATTTACTAGTAAATTCTTCTGGCATATGATACCTTTCTTCTAGAAACATTTTATATCAGTCTGTGCATTATTCCTTAATTGGGCATACTGAGCCCCAGACAGAGCAAAACATATTAATTACCAGTACTAACATATAAGGATAACTTCTTAGGAATTTCTAATAGCAAATATCTTATCATGTTATTTCCTTATTCTCCTTTATTTGGGGTTCACTAGGCTACATCTGAAATACTGTATCAAGTTTTGGACTCCCAATACAAGAATATGACCCAGTCCAGTGGAGAGCCACCAGGATGGTCGAGGGCTTGGAGTGCTGGTTCTGTGAGCAGCAGCTAAGGAAACCGGGCTTGTTGAAGAGACAAGTTTTGGGGAGGGGACCTAACAGCAGCCTGCCAGTACCAACAAGGAGGTTATCAAGAAGATGGAGGCAGGCTCTTTATGAAGGTGCGTGGTGGGAGAACAAGATACAATGGACATAATTGAAATGGACGGTTCCGATCTGATGCAACAAAAGAAATTTTCACCACAAGGACAGTTGGGCATGGGAGCAGGTTGCGCAGTCATGTTGTGACATCTCCATTCTTGGAAGTTTTCAAGACCCAACAGGACAAAGCCTGGTCCAAATTCAGTGTTGGGCCTGCTTCGAGAGGGAGTTTGGACTGGATGACTTCCTGAGGACAATTCCAGCCTGAACGGTCCTCTGATTCATTATAATGTTCAGGCTGTATTAAGTCCCCACAAGGAAGTCTGAGTCTGATCAGCAAAACTACAGTTTTCAATGGTGTTTGTTAACTGAACCCTAGAGTTTACACAGCAAGCAGCTGGAACTGAATAGCCAGCCACTTGGTCAAGCAGAGACTGAAGTACAAGACAGTTTCTTTCAGAAGAGCAGAGAGCATATACTGGATGGAGCTGGTGGACTTACACGGGAACTTATGCTGCTAATAAGCTCCCAAAACCATTAAGATTCTGAGAAAATGGGAGCAGAGACACTGCCAGAGGTTAGCCTCATAACAAGGGCTTCATCTTCACACTAGCTTTACAATACAAGCTTAAGATCTTTGTTAGAGAGGTATAAGCTCCCCCATGCACTTTAATACTCTAATTAGATGCTTTGCTGAATCAAAGCATACCCAATTAAATGGTTGTACACTAAAGGAATCTTCTTTTTTTTCCCCTCCTTTATTTTTTAAGAAGTACTTTAATCTAAATTCTCCTTCTCAGGGATGGCATCTCCTCTTTTCCCCACTAATGTAATGTGATAAATACTTTTACGTATGCTAACGAAAAATTTCTCACTAGATCATAAGACTTAAAATTAGCAGTTATGTCTTCATGCTTACTCGCCCTGTATGCATGCCTTTTCAAGATGATTAGAGATCAAAAGCTGACAGTGTCTGTACTTCTTACTTAGAACTTACCTGACATGATGGCATCATGTGAGCGAGAACAATTCCAACATGGCCCTGTGAAAACAAAAATAAACAACAAAAAGCAATCTATAAATCCCTTTTCAGTGAGCCTGTTCTTGACCCATTTCAGGCTAAGCACCCTGTAACCAATGACAGAACCTCTGAAAACAACTAAAATTTCAGAGCTTGTGCTTTTGCTTTGTGGCTGCATCCTTCAGGAACTGCAAAGCTGAAAGCCAAAAGAAATTGCATCTTGTAAAGAAGATATACATTACCCCTCCACTGCAAAAATCCACAATCACATCTCCAGGCTTAGCAAGCTTTTTCACCACTGCTAACAAATTATTCAATTGCTGCTGTTTCCTCAGAGCCCGGTCTCTGGACATCTTTCCTGGGGATGACAGAGAAAACGCCTAACTAGTAATCAGTAAGTCTCAACATTGAGAACTGAAAATCCCCAAATTTATGGCTGAGCCAAAAAAAAAAAAAAGAAATGGCTAGAAGACTTGGACATCCAATCCCCTCTAAGCTAAATTCACAAATACTTGAAAGAGCTTTCTCTATACCTTAGCATATTTAAAATTTTATTTTCCAGCTGTTGCTTTTACTGAATCCTTAGGCACAGGCTTTTCTAAATTGAAAGCAGTATTAATATAATATAATCAAATGTGTGTATGTTTTAACCTGACAATATTTCAAACCAATGAATCATACCCAGAAATAGAGTTCAAACACATTCACAGTTAGCTTGCCAAAATAAATCCTACAACTACCTTTAAGCATCTTGTTTTAGGAAGTCGTACTCATTCTCCTGTCAATCTTTCCTTTTTTAATAAGCAGCCTTCTTTGTCTGAATGACTATCTGTGCAATAAAATGCTTCTCAAAGTTGACTAAGAATTCTGTGCAGCAAAGTCTGACCTCTCATCTCATCTGTAGTGCAGCCAGAAATGGAAAAACAACTAATTTCTTTCAAATGTGCTTGGTATAGTCCAAAATATAGCTAACAGAGTGCCAACAGGCGTATTTGTTTAATAGCCTTTTTGTTTGTTCAGGAAGCAGAGTTTTACGTAAGTTGATAGTAAAAATATATCATTCATAAGCTAATTTTTACCTTAGGAAAAAACGTGCTGAGACAACTCTTTTGAACAAAGTTTCATGAAGGAGGTTTAGGTGCATCAAATAAGCCTAACATTCTACTTTCTCTAAAATATGAACATCGTCCCTACTTCAAGCACTACATTATATTTGAGTATGGCAGAGAAATGCTTGGGCCAGTAAGCGTCCGCTGCTCCAGTTTTCTATGAATTTCTTTGTTAACTTTGTCCATTAAAAAAAAAATACATTTTTTCCAGTACTAACAGGAATAGTATAGAACTAGAATCAGTGAATTTTCCTGATTACTACAAAAGCAGTTCAATTTTATCCCATAATAAATCACATTTATTATACAGTTTATTATTTAAACATCTAACCTGAAAATTTATTATTTTGTATCATATTTTTTTATAAACAACACTTCATTTTACAAATAATGTATTAAATTGAACAGACTCCTCAGATAAAATTATCACTATATTGCTCTGTGTGGAATCAAAGAGGATTCCCTTTTCAGGACATTACATTGTACTCTCCCAAGGCAAAGAAAATGGAAACCAACACCAGAATGTAGAGGGAATAATGCAGAAATCACTCTGCACAGTTACTGCACCAATAGTCATTTAAATAAACAGAGTAACAATGTTTAAAAAAACATTCCTAGGTGACTGCACTGCATGGTGACATATCAAAATGTTTACTACTACTTAATGAAAATTAAAAGATGGACACAAACTGCAAACATATCAAAATCCTACTTCCCTCATTTCTTGTCACTGTTGTAAATCTAAAATAGTGATTTCTATAAAAATAAAACTACCGTTACCTTTTTGAAACAATCATTTTTACTCCTTGTGAAAGATAATACAAGAGTCCTAGAAAATTAAGCCTTTTAATGACAAAAATGCACAAAAGTTCTGTGGATATGAAACCTTTACCACACTATGCAATATAATAAGCTCCTTTTTAAGGAATCACCACTTTCACCTGAAAATACATGCTAAGAAAATCTTTTATTAAAGGTTTTTTTACTGGAAACCATAACTCCTCTTGTGCACCAAATTTCTATGTGAACTACTCCATAGCCTGCCTCAACTTTCCTGCCTCTGTAATATGCTGATGTTCAAATGATCTCAACGCCTACAATTTAACCGAGTCAATGGAAGATGCAGACTTTCCAGCATGTGTGAAAGCAAGTGCTGTCAAGGTATCTGACAAGGAGCTGGAAATTCAGTTTGTGAGATCAAGCCCATAATCTGAGGTAGACAGATATTGTGACACTAATACCTGCAGAAAATCTCATACCTAACGAACACACAAATACATACTCTGGGTGCATTTATATGCATGTGTTACACACACACACAATCCATAGTGGATTGTTTGGGTTTAAAAAAAGTAGCTGTCGTCATGTCCATCGGTTTAATTTCACTGAAGCTACCTGGGTCAAAAAGTGAAAAGAAAGAAAAAGTCTGATTTACATTCGTCAGCTACATCCCACACACCTGAAGTATATCTGTGGGAAGGGGGCACATTTAACCGGGACTTTTATCTTGATAGTACAGGCTGGGGTCTGTTTTCATGATCCAACAGATCTTGCAGTCATTGCTTCAATTATTTTAACTATGACTGATAAAGTACTTAATAAAAATAGTTGTTGTTCCAAAACAAAAAAGGAATGACTAGATGTTTTCCCTTTTTATGGGGGTATTAAGACATGTTTGCACTCTTTTATCTGATAAGCAAACAAGCAGCCAAACAAGTACAGACCTCTCAACTCATACGGCTTGCTTAGAAGCCCACTAGAAGCTACCCATGCAGAACATCTAGGTTTGGCTACGACAACACAGCAGGAGGAGGCTGGCAAATCTGAGCTTGTTTTAAACAAGCTAGTTTGGACACTGATAGCAACACAGCTATGACAGCTCTGCATTGAGGGCAGGTCCAACTTCTGAAACTTATCCAGGTTCCTGGATGCATTTTGTAGCACCTGAGCTGCTGCTAAAACAATGCTACTTCCTATACTCAAGCTACTAGCTTAAAATTAGCTAGGTTTATCTGTATAAACTACAGGCACACTTCTACCTGCAGTATAAACTTCCTCTTCTGATACACCAGTCCAGAGCTAATAGACAGCAGCAGTAACTGCAGGCACAAATACCAAAGAATGGTAGCAGGGAGGTATCTCCTGATCAGTACTGAATCAAGTTTCAGGTGCAGCTCAAAACAGAAAAACGGGCTTTCTAAAGCACAATAAAAGCATCCAAGTTTTTTTGTTTGACAGAGTTCAGTATGGGCTTGTCCTTTTTAAGCTCAAGACAGCCAAAGTACATAAGAATCCCTTGATGAGAAATACACTGTGAAGATAAACGGTGCTTAAGCATTTGCCAAAGTGGGTTTGAACAGAGCAAAATTTGTCTCATAAGCTTAGGTGGCTTCATTTACACTGAAACTCATTTTTTTTAAATAGGGGATGGTTCTCATGAACGTTATCTTAAAAAAACCTGTGGTTTTACTTCAACCTTCACAAATTTCCTTTTTCTTTCTTTCTTTCAATTCAGTGAAAACAAATACTGAAAGTTCTTAAAGCTCATTCATCGTATAAAGTTGCAAGCTCCCCTGGTAAAAGCCTTCAAGAATTCGAGGCATCCTGAGCTAAAGTAACCTCTGCAATTAATTTAATGGGATTTGTTGTAAATGCCTTTTTTTCCCCTGGTGACTTTTGTATCACTCCCTTATATCCACTTTCCTCTTCAATTTACTTAATTATAAGAGTGACCAGGCAAACAACTTTGTTTTCAGTTCCTCCCTCTCAACACATATTTGTACAAATGTTCTTCTGAACCACTTTTCCTGTGTAACAGCGAAGGACAAACCACACAAATGGCACAAAAATTCATGCATACACATGCTCTTACTTCCCTACCTGGCTTCCTTGTTCTTATTGTCCAACCCTAAGGCTTTCCCGAGAGGTCTGAGATTTATTAAGATCAAGTATAACCCCCTGAAAAACGATGCCAAATCTTCATACTGTTCAAAGTCAGAAAATAGGTTTGAGAGTTGGTAAAGTCAAAAGTAAAGCATTAACAAGTTTCATCAGCAAAGGACCGACTCCTTAGCCTTCAGTTAGAAGACCTTCTGAGTATTAAACTAATAAGTACATAAAAAATAGCCTACAGCCTTTAAAAATCTCTCTAAAAGTTAGCTCTGCACTGCTACCAGCAAACAAGGCTTCCTCCTCCCTTAATGTGAAGACAAGAAGTAGCATACATTTCCTTAAAAGACAGAGAAAACTAAGCTCAGATCAATAGGTCTTTTGTCTGCTCCTGTATTTTGAGCCTGGTAGCTAGAATTACAGAGACACGGAGCACTGTGACACAGCCTGTAGAGAAGAACGGTAGCATGGCTGCTCCCACCAGTCATTCGTTACAGCAAAATGGCAATGAATTCAACTAAACCGCCCATGTCTAAAAATACTACAACTCTCTTTGCATTTCTCAAGACCTATACAGGTAAACAATGCTAATTTTTGTCTTCAGTAACTATATGAGAGACGGTACCTTGACAGTTCAGCCCTACAAGGCAAAGTCTTTAGAAATGTGATCTTTTTCTAGAATACACTGAAAGGCCACTATAAAATGCTTTGCTCCATTTGTAAGAACTCAGCCAACATACAGCCATACATTCCCAGAAAGATCTAGTTTTATTTTTTTATTAATGCGCACAACCAAAATATTTCTTCTGGATTCATAAACTTCAGATTGCTGTTAATTCAGCCCTTACCAAGCAGAGTTTCAAAGTGTCTGCAGCACCTAGAAGTCTTGCATTTTGGCCCACAGAAATACAAGTTTTCAGCAGGCAAAAAACTCTTCATTAAACTTGAAAAGCCACTAATGTTTCCTTAAATAAGCAAACCACAAATATCTCTAAGAACTTAACCCTTTTTAACTTTGAAGTCATAATATAGTAAAACATAACATACAGCTACTAAACACCTATAAAACGTGATGCATATATCCTATTAAAACTTGCAGCAGAATATTGCCTTTCTTTTTTTTTTTTTTTTTTTTTTTTTTTAAGTAGAAGTCTCTTTTTACTAGGTATTCCATAAGCTTCAGCTACCGGACTCAAATGATTCTGCTCTTTTCACTAAAACTCAGAGTATATTTATTGTTATAAATTTACTAAGGAGATCTAATCTTAGTACAACCAAAAGGCTCTATAACTATAAAGCAAAAGCCAAAAGTCACATAGTTTTATTATTTTATAAGCCAAACAAGTTTTTCTGAAATCTGAGGTGGTTCCTTATGATAATCCAGCATATTCTAATTACTTCTTAATACTCAGCCCATATCTCTTTCACCTTGATACATCTCCTGGCTACACTGTTTTTCACTGGTTTTGGTGGTGGTGGGGAGTTGTAGCTTTTTGTTTGTTTGTTTGGGGGCAGGGAGAGCGAAGTGTTGGGTTTTTACCTCTTTCCATTTTTTTTTTTTAAACATATAATATTTCTCAGATTGATATAGCTGTACAGCAGTTCCCAAGCAACTTGTAAGACAAAGAAGAATTTGGACAGGTGAAACCTGCCAGCTCAGCTTTATTTGTAAAGAAATACTGTTCCTTGTTAGAAATAATAATATCTTGTTACAAAGAAATCTGCAAAATAAGCAATAAAAGTAAGTTTATGCCATCAATTAATTAAATACAATCAGCAGGAACAAAGTATGTCCAGCAGTCACCTTGGTTACTTGAACAATATCCTCCTCCGACTTCAGCTGCTTTCAGCAGCCACTTTAGTTCAATCTAAGTGCAGGCTGCTGCTGAAAGCCGAAGTTCAGCCCTCCCATTCTCCAGCCTGGGCCACCTTCCAGCTGCCCCCTTTCATGGCACTGACCTGTCTCCCTTCTGTCAAGAAGGAAAATTATTAGCCCCCAGACAGATCTGTTCCCTACACTTACTGCATGACCACACCAGAGCAGTGAGAACAAGTAGCAGGAGACAGGCCAGACCACTCTCAGCAGCATCTACAAGTATGTCAGGATAAAGACATAAATGCCACATCAAAAACCATAAACCTGCAAAAAAGTTTATGGTTTAAAAACTTGTTTTTATCCTTGTGCAAGGCAAGCGTATCTCAATCCTTCTTTCCCTCCCACTCCCGTTTCATAATGAAGGAGGGAGAAAACACTGTTATAGCAAATAAGATGACCTGTCTTTTTTGAGCTGTACTTGAATTCAATATAGCTAATATTCAGTTTGTGCTTTTTATGCTTTTTTATGCTTGGGTACAACCCAAAGAGGGGGACCTGAGGAAGAAAGTGTGACTGTTCAGAGAGGAGTTTGACCACATCCTTTTATCAGGAACTGACCATCTCCTAATTAATATAAACCTGTCTATTTAAAAGCAAAAACCTATATTCTTCAGAGTATGGCTTTAGCTTCAGGCATAAAGCACGTTTTTACTCCAGGGTGGGTGTAAAACTATTAAGACAGCGAAACACCCCTGATTCTTTCCTCATGGAAGTATAGATCATAGATCAACCCTAACACTGTCCCTACACTAGTCAGGCTCTGTATAAATCATTTTCCTTGTATGTAATCCCCTTGCTGTTGCATAGCTTTGTGAGATAATTCAGTCTGGCTGTTCGTGGTGACACTGTACTAAAAGAAGCTTTTGTCCCTGGAAGTCTGCCTCTCATTTATAAACAGTGTTCTCCTTTACTAAGTGCATTAAGTCCAGATTTTGAGCTCTGACATGAATGAAGCATTCGAAGTCTGGCCTTTAACACGTAACTCAAATGAGTAGTTTTGAAGAGCAGTTTTGTGTATTTTTTACTACTTTACACTGACATACAGGACAATGTAATTTGTTAGCAGCAAGCTTTCTTCTTCATCTTGAGGATCCTCCTTTCCTTTGCTAAAAAGAAAATAATAAGGGGACACCTAAATGCAAGAACCAAGTACTAGAGTCCATTCAAAAAAGGTTGCCTGATCCAGACAGCGGTCCAAACAAATTCAGTTTGACGTGTTAAATTAAATGTTTTACAAGCTTATGAAAATAAGAGAGAAGCAAGGCTCAAAATATGCAAGATCAAGAAATGAAAAAACTGCTGGATCTGGTCATAAAATTATTTATCATGTAGAATACTGAAACTGTAGGAATTGACACTGACAAAGGCAACATCAATTGAATTTTCAAAAAAAAAAGCTTCACCATTTTTGCATTTTCTACTACATCAGCTCCCTTTAACAATCTAATAAAATTAACTTGCGCAATAGATGGATTTTCTGAATAACTCTCACAGAGCAGTAAATGGAATCGTTTAATACAGAACAGCTCTGCAGAATTTTAAAGCAACAATTTAATTACCATTTTCATTATAATGAGGAGTTATTTCTGGGTTGCCATACCTGCAGCAATGTGCAAAGATTTAAGAATCGAATATACATTTTGGAAGGCCAGGAAACAGAATCATAGAAACAAAAATGACCTATTTTGGAGCATCACAAAATATCAAATGGTCCTGCAGCCAAAATGCCATGATGGAAAATTTTATCAAATCTCAATTTTTTGTCTTTCATCTTTCTGATCTTGTTGCCTTTCTACCCCCTAAGGTGTATGTAAAAGGCAGCTTGCAGGTAGGGAAAGTATACACTTCTTGGTTCTGCAGAGAATCTCATCCAGTTATAATCTGATATAAAGACAGGGGGCTCAGAGATCTGCAAAGACTGCTGGGGGCAGTAAATGCTCAAGCCATTTCACAAAACATATCTGCAAGGCGTAGCAGGAAGATGCAGTTACACAAGGTGACCACAACCAAACTGGGCCGTGAACTAAAAGTGATACAGCTCTGCCAGCAGTGTCAAACCTGAGCTCCTTTGTCTCTAATGCTACTTTTGGGGATCCTTAGCTAGTTTCTCTGTAAGGTGCTACTTCTGCACCATATGAAGTAGATTTTGACCCCTGCTTATTCAGGTGCATCTCCTAGAGCTATACTCCATGTTTACACGGTACACACATGCCCCAGTTTCCTCCTTGGTTTTTCCAGGCACTGTGACACTGTGCCAGTGAGCAAAATGGCATTTTAGGGTAGAACAGAATTGTTCTGTACTTAATACAGACTGCTTGTAACCATCCTTGTACTTTCTTTTCGTGCCTATGACCAAAACCTCCTTTGGCCATGACCAGAGCCTTCAAAGTATAAATCACTTCCTCTGTTGAACCAGGTATAGATCCCTATGCAAAACCAGACTAGGAAAAGAGAAACTTTTCTACTATTATGAGCAAGGGACAATATGCACCATCCTCTTCTCTAATTTTAGAAATAATATTAAATAAATACTAAGGTACAAGCAAAAAAGCAACTCACAGGTAAGTTGAAAAACTGTTTGCTCAACAATATTCAACATAAAATGTTAGTATAGCATAAAACTTTTTGCATTAACAGTGAGCAATCAGCTGCCTCCTAACCCTCCTATGCAGATGCCTCAAGATAATCTATTACTAGTTTTAAATTCTAAGACAAATACAAGCCCATTCTACCACATTTAATTTATTTGTCTTGTTTGTTCAAAGAGCCTGAACCATATGTTCAATTCCATACAAGTTTAGATAGCTTGGGGTTAATACTGACTCATTTGCTTTTCCTTTACTTTTGGAAATTGCTACTCTGTCCCTTTACATATGTACGTAATACATATTGTATACAAATAGTGTTTATAATACATAAAAATGTATTATATTTTAAGCAAAAACAATGCAGATATTCAACACTAGTTCATATATACACACTAGAAATATTCCAATGTCTCATTTTGTTCTGCTTGGACTTTCTGCATTGGCTTAACTCAATTTCCTTTTAAATCATTTTTTCCACTGACTTAAGTTCAAAAGTAACTGACTTGGGTTAAATGCTAAGAAATTTGAAAATCTGACTCTGATTGTATAAATATTTTCTTAATTCTGTGCCAGGATTTTAATGCATTAATCCTATCATGGAATATCCTTGGAACTTCTTTATCGCAGAGATAAGCAAAACGAAGAATAAGTGAGTAATGAAAACTAGCAACATTCATTAAAGACTGTGCTTTTTTATTGTTCCCCCCTCCCCTTTTTAAACCCCGTCTTCATTCACACTTGGAGAAAGCAAATATCACCTAAAAGATTCAGGAAAAACACTATTTTATATTTCTGGTTGCAAGTGAGAAAATAATTCTATTTTCCCCAGTATATACTATTACCTTAGCATTTTATGAAATTATTTATTATATAAAATGCCTGTTTCAAGCAGATAGAAAGATACCCGGCTGCCCCGAGAATATTTTTTTTTATCAGTAGAAGTAATCAGCAGCCAGACTTATCCAAACAGTTCTGAGGAAGGTTTTTTCTGAGTGGATGTTTATTACAACATATTCTGGAAGTATGAAGTCTGGAAATACCCCAAAGACTTACATGCCTTTACTTGTTGGTAACAGGGCATACCAATGCTTACTTTTTGAAACATGCAAGTAACACGTACATACCCCAGTGTCTACAGTTTCACATACTCCTAAAAGCAGCAGTCCCTATTACATGAAGAGAGTTGTCATTAGCCTTGACATACAGTCTGCTTATCTTTTGGTGTCAGATCACTGGATACTTTGTTACTTGGTTTCTATTTTTCTTCAGTTCATCACAACAGTAATTAGATCTTTAGTAAGGGTGTTTTTTTAAAAAAACCTCTGATGAGGATTGTACTAACGAAGGGAGTGACAAAACCCAGCATTTGTTGCCTGGTGTCTTGTTATAAACTAAGAATACACAGCTGGTCTGCGTTCTACAATTCAGAATGCATTCTGCAAGCACCAGTAAGTTTACACACTTGAATATTCCTGGCAAGTGTAAGAGAACTCATAGCATTCATGAAGTTACTAATACGCACATATGTAGAACAAGGGCCTTAGGGTTCACTTAAAAAAAAAAATCACAAATACGAACTACCATGAACTACCTTGCTGGACAATGCATAACATGCACTTACAGTCGACAGATAAGGCCAAAAAAAAACTTCAGAGTACACATTATTTTTCGGTATATAAAAGCTTTTATGATCAAATGCAGTGATATTTTAGCTAGCCAGGGGAGTAGAGGAAGAGAATGCTACAAAGTGTGGGTTAAATCATATAAGGCAATAATTGAAAGGACAGGAAAGACAACTGAACTCCACAAGAACATTTTACTGTTTTTTTTAAATAGAAATCCCTTTCTGCTGATCTTACTAACCAATCTGCTCTTTATTAAGGCAAGCTTTATAAAATAGTTTTATCACTTCAGGCATAAAAAAACCCCCTTCATCTCACATACACTACCTTGGTGTATTGTAGAAAGGGCAGACAGCTATGAAAACTGACCTTTGACAACCTAAGCAGGAATGTGGCCGGCTTCCTTTTGTGTTAGACAAATTTAAACAGCAGAACTCTAAGTCATCTTTACAAAATAATGAAGATCGACAGATGCCAGTAATAAGAAATGAAAATTAATGCTGGGCTCCCTTTTAATGTAACCATATTCTACTTACAAAAGTACTTCTTTTTTCCAATTGGCACATTCAAGACTGATCTAAATATCCAACAAAAACCAATTCAGACCAAAACAGCTAACATCATTTTTACATGATGATGCCAAGAGCAAGCTTTAGAAAAATCTTGTATCAGCCCCTCTCCAAAAATACTAGAGTAGTTCTAAAATTCTGAGCTACTACACATTTGAGCTAATCAACACTACATTCTGTTCATCTACCTCCTGGTTTTGAAAATATGAGTGTGAATAGGCTTCAAACCATTTTTTCAAAATCCCAGAGGCTATGAAATTATTTTGTTTTTAAATGAAAGCGGGCACTATAATACAATCATGGCATTTCAAGGAAGATACCAAGTACTGTGGCATGACAGACTTGTGAGAGAAGACAACACTGCGTCAACCCTTCCACCACTTAGTTTTCCCCCTCTGTTCTCCCCTTTCTTCATCTGCTGCCTCTCCTTCACTCCTCTTTTCTCCTCCCTCCCCCCTCTCCCTTCATCTTTCTCCCTTACCTTCAATTTTACGGTCAAGATGCCATGAAGACAAGTCAACGTGTTCAGAATCAGCATTTGTCCATGTTTGGAAAGAAAACCTCACAAGCTGACCCAGCTTTGAGCATTAAGCCGGACTACATCACCTCCAGATGGTACCTTCCAACCTGAATTATCTTATAGTCCTATGAATAGGTTATGTTACGGTAGTAAGAGTGCTAAACACCTTGCTCAAAGAGTGGGTGTCAGCACAAATACAATATGGCAGACAGATTTCTAGCAGCTTTACAAAAATGAAGTTAGCTCAAATTTACACCTGTACAAGTATGACCAGAAGGAAACCATGTGATCCTGGGTTCCAACTTTCCTATCAAGACAACGTCCATCTCTCTATTTATTTGCCTAAGTTTTGTATGAGCTTACTGTTGAGACTGTAAAAATTAACAAGCCAAGTAATCTATCACCTTTTGTATTCCGGGGTTACATTAAATTGAACCCCTCTCTGTTATACCTTATACTACTTCCAAAGTCATAATCCCTTCATGGCCCATTTTTATTAAACATCAAAAAGCGTATTAGTTTTTAAGCAGCTTATGCTCTAGAAAAGAATATAACTTTTAAGGAGAGACCCTTTACAAACTGTTGGAACCCACTTCTGCTCTTACCAGCAACATCAGTTGCAGTGAATAGCAGTAATATGTTTGAAGGAACAGAAATAACTAACAGTGGAAAAAAATATATATATATAACTCATTAGCTGATATTTTAAATTAATAATAATTAAAATATTTCAAGTATTATGCTAAATGACTGTAAAATGTTCCCACTCAAAATGCACTTAAATTCTTTTCTTGAAGCAAGTAAATGAAACAGATCCATGATAAAATAATCAAATACAAATAATATCAAAAGGTATATTGCTCTTCAATCCTTCAGACTCGTTTTTAAAACTTTCTATTTAACCCTTCTTCTTAAAGCCAAAATTAAAACCATTGGTGCAGAGCAACAGGTTGCCATTCCTTCAAGGATGGTGCACTAGAATGTTATTTTCCAAATTCAACCACAGATAGATGATTGTGCAGCTCAAAGATCAGTGTGTTGGTTATCAGCTAACTAGCATTATCTTGTTCTTTCAAAAAACTGTATTTGGTAGATACTGTATTTTTAATACTCTTATTTTTGGTGAAATACATCAGTGTGAATACAAAACCAATGCACTAATTATGTCCTACTGAAAGCCTCATGCTTTCTTATTTTACAGAGGTGAATTTATCCCAAATTTAAATATGCTTGATTTTAAGTAAGTTAACTTTTTTCCTTCTTAAACGTAAACATGTATCTGACAAGACTGGGAATACTGATGTTTTATTTTTCACTCAAGGAAGCAAAACTTAAATGGAAGATGGGAAAGCAGTGAATGTGCTACTGAATATCACTCCCATCAAATGGTCTCTCCTCACGTGTATTTCCTAAACTTCTGTTTCCTTACCCATTCCCCTCTTCTAGTCTTTGAAGTTCATCCTGTCATGTCAAGCAGCATCACTTTTGGTCTCATTTCTCCTGTCCTCACTGGGCCTCTTCTGTTGCTGCTTTTGGTTTTTATAAGCCTCCTACTCTTGGGCAGCCAGCCCCTTTGCCTTTATCTTTTGCTCCTCATCTGCCCAAACCTGCCTATCACCTACTTATAGAAAAGTATTTGAGTAAGAGACAGGGGAAGGAGAAAAGCATATATCGACAAAAACCTTAAAAACCTCAAAGAGGATAAACAAAACTTTTAGCCAAGATTAAAGGAAAGAGAAAGCAACCTCTGCTGTGCTTAAACATGGAAAAAGTTCTTAGCCCAAAGTGAGCACTGTTTTACATGCATGCAAGACAAACTACATCTCAGCAGCATCCAGCCTTGTGAGATAGGGGCCACTCACTTTCTGTAGAATGTCTTCAGATGAGGGAGTCATTGGCCAACAATGAAACAAGAACCAATGTACATCTTTACCTCCCACGAGCCTAAGATACTGATCGAGAGCTACTGCATTACTCAGAGCGGGGAACGGCTAGCTCCTGCTGAATTCAGCACTCATCAGGAGCTAAGAGCAGTTGTCTCTTGCAGAAACATGAGAGCTCCTTCCCCTGCAAGAACCAGAGATGGGCTCCTGTTGAGGTCAGAGCAAGGGCCAGAAGCTCTCACAGCTGCTCAGCAGGATCTTGCCTCCAGGGAACCAGCCTGGCTCTTAAGAGGCAGCCCATTCCCAGTGCACTCAGGAACACCGCAGATGTCCCTTTCTGAGCACCATATGCTGAATATGTAAAATGTTAGCTAAGGAAAAGAGCTAAGTGGCTCTGCGCAATAAGGAGTAACAGCTCACGAGCAGATGAAGCAAAGACTAAAAGACACCTTCTGACCTGCATCATCTCATTAATTCCACCTCCCAGCCTTTAAATAAGCAAAAATCTTTTAAAATATTATGTATAAATTCCTTAGATCATTCTTGTCTCTGGTTTGCCTCTCAATAGGATAAGTAATCCTGTTCCAATTATTCAGAAACAAGAGAAGTTCAGTAGGGGTCACATCTGGAAGAATCCCTCTAAAATACCTTGCCTGATAAAGTAACACCTTTGTATTTCAATCATTACAAATTAAAACCCAAACTGCAAAGGTTTTGATGACAGATTAGTAATTCATTGACATTTTAATAAACAAATACCCACACCTTTTCAAAATGTCTGGATCTGACTTCTAAATGAAGCCATACTGGTTGTATATAGGTCAAATTTACAGACTTCTACTTCGAGTTACACTGCAATTATCATGGCACATATGGCTTGATCCTTTATAAATCTGAGATTTATGAAAATTTTAGTAAATATGACCAATTTTGCTGCATAAAATGAGTACCTCTGGTATTCATATGGTTTATGTTAGTTAAAAAAGCTGAAAAGGCATTCAAGAATTCATAGGAAATACTCAGGAATTACATCCATCATAAGGTTTTAATTCAGTATTAATACAACTGTTTGACTACTTACTGTTTTCCTTTCCTTCATCTCTTTTTCTTTTTCTTTTTTTTTTTTTTATTTTTTATTTTCTTAGCCTTTTTTTTGGGGGGGGGGAAATCAAAACAAACTGCAAATTAAGCATTAAGCACAGTTAAATCCTGTAAATACGTAGCTAACTAGGATGTTTTCTAGGCAGTCTTAAAGCAGATCACCAACTCTAGATAAGTGCTTTGAATATCTGACTTATGTCAATATCTGCTTTTGTCAGGTTACCAGTCCACTACTGTAAACGCTGATCATCAGCATTAAAGTTCACATAGCCTCCAATAAATAGACGTTTATCATAAGAAATACACATGACAGACTGAAAAAATGCTTTTCAGTTAGCACTTCTCCTTCCACAGCCCTCTCCTATTTGCTACTGTCTCATCCTTCATATTATGAATGCAATGATGAAAATGAGTAATCCAAAACTAGATGAGATGCCAGTCCTCTCTCCATAATTAAGTTCTTGTCACTGAATGCTAGATATGCAATTCTGCAGGTGGCATACCACAGCTAAGTGTGGTTACCAAGTATTCCTTAGATGTTTGTGGTTCTTTGGGTAAACTGATTTGGGTCACAATCAACACGTACTCTTGTTTTCTTTTGAAGAATTTTTTATGGCATCTCTCCTTAAATGTGCAATCCAGACTGCTTGCTAAGCAACTTTGACATTTAGCATTATGCGAATAAAACAGGCTTTGTAACAAATGGGTTCACAAAGACGGGTACCCTTGCAGCCTTCAAAGTTGTAATAGCTGTATTATCCACATTAACAGAATAAGGTATTTTGCGAAATGCTTCTGTTCTGTTCAACCTATTCCTTTTCATTGCTGTCAGTATCCCAACCCACCCTTTCAAATCCTTTCCAAATTAGGTAAAGCACAAATTGATTGTAATGCTGACTATAATGCCATAGAAAACAGATCAATGAAATAAACATAATAAATCTCTCCTTCTACTTTGCAGCAGTTAGTGGTTGATCACTAACAAACACTACTTCACTGAATGCTTTCCGAAAGGAAAGTTGTGAAGGTAAACAATCCTGTCACAAAAAAAGATCAATTTTTCTTGTGTGGTCAAAGCAATGCAACATGCAGAAAAAAACATTTTATGTCATCAAGTTTAGAAAAAGACAATATAGTAAATTTCAACAAATTTTAATGCATTTTTGAAGAACTAGGTATAAGGGAAAATGCCTCTCAATGTCAAAGTTATCAGATTATGCTATATGGGATTTACAAAAACTGTATTTTTAGAAGATTTTCAGCACAAATATAAAATATCAATTAAACAGAAACAATTTGGATAAATGAATTTCAAAAGCTGCATAAAGACAGAAAAGATTTTAATTCCTGCTAATCCAATGTTAACAACACATTAGGAATATTGCTGAAAAGCTAGTTGTGCCTACAGTTCTCTAATACAAACAAACATCTTTTTGACACAAGAGCAAAAAAAAGAGTCTTGCCTTACTGATAGTATTAAGAAAAAAATAACTCCACTTTGTACAGATTTTCACAGGTTAACTCATTTTGCTAAAATCTAAAACAAAAGTAAAAATCATCTTGAGTTTCCAAGACAATGAATGAACACAGCAGGTACTTCTTGCCTAATCAATGGCTCTAGTAACAAAATAAAGTGCCCCTTTTACTTGTGTGTTAAGCAGCTTTTGGCAGTGGTATTATTCTTACATAGTTTATGAAAGCAAATAGCCAGGAAAATCCATAAACCCTTTCATCAACCTTTGAAACAGAGACCAGGATTTAAATGGGGAAAAAAAGTTAATGAAATTGTGGGCACCAGCCCAGTCCACCGCTACAATCCCCTAAGCTTTATATTTAAAGAACATTAGGAAAGAAAGACAGGATTTGTTTAGCCCTTATGTAGCAAGTAATTCTGAACAGCTGGCTGCTGGAAAAACAACAATACTTTCAGCTTAACTTCACACTTTGTGTCCTTTCACTATACAAGCTCTCAGCATACTTACGGCCATCTAACTAAACATTAATGTCATTGATAAACTT